>NC_138887.1:105259100-105815677 GCF_965194825.1 Balaenoptera physalus | reverse complement strand
AGACGCATTTGTGCTGCATCTATTTGACACCAAATATCTTGATGAAAATTGAAAACAGTGAATCTCAAACACTAATTTTCTACATATCCAGATGGTTGGCATTATATGAAGTGTCTGGGTGGTACAAAATGATTCACTCTTAAAAAATAAAATGAGTAAGTTTCCTCATGAATTTTGGAAAGAAATAAAAATCTGGCCACTTTGATAGGATTTTAAGAAATAACTCCTATGAAAGGAGACATTATTTTATCTGATGATTACCCTTGAACACAGAAAGCTATAAGTGTGTCCATTTACTTTGTGAGCCTCCCCTCATGCTATGCAGGCTCAAGAATAATTTGTTTCCCTGTGTAATAACCAGCTTTGCTTCTGTAAGTCTCTGGTAATGTCACTGTTGCGTATTAGTAGCCCTTTAAATTTTAACAATTTAAAATAAATAATTTTATTTAATATGTTCTCTATATGATATTTTTATAAGATTATAATCTACCAAATTTATAATATATAAATTATATAATGTAAAGTATTATATAATTACTGTCACTTACATGTAATAATTATGTCATATAATTTAATATCATGTAGCAGACATTATTAAGCACCCAATATATGTATCACCTTAAGAGATGTACAAAATCTAGTCCTTGACTTCAAGAAGTCTACAATTTTATCAGAGAGAGCATTTTGAGTTCTTCTATGCTTTCTGAGAGAGATGTTTTCCCCTAAACACCACTTGGTTCTTATTCCTCCCTGTAGAGGAGTGAGTTAGCCGATGTAATTTACAGAGCCCTGGCTGGGATGGGCCGCTTACTTCTTGCCCACTCAGAAGCCCTGTGTCTTCTAACCCTGCCTGTGACTGGAGAGGGGTCTGTCACATGCTGGGGTTTCATGTATTAGGAAGACTGTTGTTGCAGCACAGCAAAGCACCTTTCTTCAGAACCAGTTTTATTAGTAATAAAATGTTGTTTTGATCTTACCTGCCACTCTCTCCTCTCTCTCCTTCGGTTCAGAACTCAGGTGGAGAGGAGAAGGGTGTAATTTCTTGGGGCCGCCTTCAATCTCAACAAGGTAAGACTGGTAACAGGTAATTCTAATACAAATCACACTGTGATCAGTGCGGTGTGAGTTCCACCTTGGAGGAGGTCCTTAGCAAAAGAACAGTCACTTCTGTCAAGAGGATTGCAAAGAATCAGAATCAGAGAGGGGGACATCCATGCCAGGGGCCTCCTGCTTCAGAACTTCTTGTTATAATTTTATAGATATAGCACATAATTTAATCAATAAATTTCATTATCAATAACTAAATCTATACATAAATAAAGTTAGAGTTTTTTGTTTCTTGCCACTGGCTGTAAAAAATTTAGCATATGATTGTGTGGTGGTCGCCAGAGTAAAGAACTGGTGGAGAAAAAAAAAAATGATGGGAAATAAAACTAGAGATATAGTTTGGGGATAGAGGCAAAGGATCCTAAATGTACTGTGTGTGTTTGGGTCTTTATGCTTTAGGCATTGGGCAGTCATTAAAAGTGTCTGAACAGGAAAATAAGCAGCTTTGACGTGTGCTTCAGGAAGATTAATGCGGTACTGCTGTGTCAGGATATCAGGTGCTGCTCAGTGGGTTGAGACTGGAAGCAGGGAAACCTATTAGGAGATTCTGGCATTAAATAATGAGAGAGGAAGTCAGATCTTGAACTAGAGGGTATCAGTGCGTATACAAAGGAAAGAAGAAACACAAAAGATACATGTTTTTCAACAAAATTGACAGAACTTGACTGCTAATCAAATGTGGGACAAAAAGAGGGAAGAATTAAAGACTCTACCAACATTTTGAGCTGATGGGATTAGAAAACTCTTAATTAACAGAAATAGGGAGAAGTAAATGTTCAGGAGGGAAAAGAAAAAGTTTAGATTTGAACCTATTAAGATCAACACACTGGGAGAACATATGGGTGGAAACTTCCAGCCAGGAGTTGGTGAATCCAGATGGGAACCATGAGAGTTGTCAGGGTGAGAGAGGAGGCTTCAGAAATGAGTCATAAGGACAGTAGAGTTAAAGCCATGAGACTGAATGAGTTTTCCAAGAGGACATATAGAAGAGAGGATGGAGAAGAGGACCAAGGGCAGATTCTTAGGGAAAACTTATCTTTGGGAGCTGGAAAAGAAGAGAAGTGGAGGAGACACAGGGATAAAAGGGGGGATAAGAAAAGTATAAAGGTAAGAATTGCCCAGGCATGGGGACACAGTTGGGGGTGGGGGGGAACAGGGCCAATCATATAAAGTGACTAAGCAAAATGAAAATAAAACAAAAAACACTGCATTTGGTAACCGGCTGACTATTGACCTTTAACAAATTATTAGGGAGGGATAAGAGCTGAAGCCTAATTGCAAGGATTTACAAGGGAGCTGGTGGTATCAGAATGAAGCAGTCGACAAAGACGACTTTTTAAAGAAGTTTTATGTTGGAGAGAGAGTGAAGGCACTTGCCCCAGAGGGGTGGGCAGCAGACTGGAGGGCCAGTGGTTTTGTTTATGTTTGCGGGTTGTTTTTTCTTTTTTTCTTTTTATTTATTTATTTATGTATTTTTTGGTTGGTTGGCTGATTTTGGAGAGGAGAAACTCGAGTGTGGTTACAGTCAGGGAGCAAGATCCAGTGGCAGAGCCAAAGAGAGGAGAGTAAGAGAGACAGCAAGTGAAACAGGGCAAAGCTTAGGGCGGGTGGAGGAGCTCCAGTCAAGAGACTACGATGGCAGGTCAGCCTAGAAGGAGGCTGCCGAAGGGGCAGTAGAAGCTGGCGAGGTAGCATCAGAACCAGAGAAGTCTAGGGTGGACAGATGGAACGATGGGGAGACAAGGGAAATGGACCAGATGCTGGAGGTGACAGTGGATCAACAGTGCAGTGGGGGCTTCCCTGGTGGCGCAGTGGTTGAGAATCTGCCTGCCAATGCAGGGGCCACGGTTCGAGCCCTGGTCTGGGAGGATCCCACATGCCACGGAGCAAACTAGGCCCGTGAGCCACAACTACTGAGCCTGCGCGTCTGGAGCCTGTGCTCCGCAACGGGAGAGGCCGCGACGGTGAGAGGCCCGCGCACCGTGATGAAGAGTGGCTCCCGCTCGCCGCAACTAGAGAAAGCCCTCGCACAGAAACGAAGACCCAACACAGCCAAAAATAAATTAATTAATTTAAAAAAAATCCTATGAATCATGAAAGCCAAATGTCTAATTTAATTCTAAAATTACCTTCTACATTGCTACTTTGTAACTTGTGTTGTTCTTAATTACGGTATTAACCAGTCAATGTTTTAACATTTTTTTTAATTCTAAAAGATGGATAAGTCCAAAACATATATAAATAGACTAATCTGCATTGCTAGTTTCTGTGTTTCCTCAAAAGAAAGTTTGCCAGATAGAAGACATTTTTGAGATATCATCTGTTATCAGTCTAAGTGCCCTAAGTCTGGGTCTTCTAAGAAGCTTAAATCATGGTGCGGTGCTCGCGCTGCTACTTGTAAAGCCTATTCCTGCTGATAGTACCTGACTCTCCCGCTGATGAGGAAAGTACTGGGAAGTTGGAGTCATTGCAGGATGGTTTTGGCAGAAGCTTTTCTGTTTTCTCACCATTGCCTGGCCTGGTTGGGAAAACTGAAGGATTGCTTGATGCTGTTTTGCTTTAGTGCTCTTTACTTATCTTCTGATGTTTCTGGTTGTGTGATTTATATTTAGAATCAGACGCTTTGGATGCTTGGGGTGGATGCAGAGGGAGAAAGAGACCAAGAGACTAAGAGAGAATCAGGATGGGATTTGAATGGGGTTTGGATTCTGGGCTTTTCTGTGAAAGGGACAGTCCCCCAGAACTAAAACTCACTATTTACTTTAAGGGTAGTAAAGTTCCCAGCAGAAACAACAACGGTGACTTCATGGCTTCACGTCTGGCAATATTTCTGCTTATGTGGTGCTTTGTGAATCTGTCCAGCGAAAATGCTGGAAGTCCACAGAGCCTGCCATCCTGGTCATAAGTCTCCTGTCGGACTCTCCATTCAGATGTCTCGATTTAATTATGGCCCCAGCAGCTTTCATTTCTCTCATCAGCAACTTGCCTTACTGTTATGCATGTTGCTGACTTTGCTTCCGGTAGGCAGCAAATCATTTTCCGTATCTCCTTAAGCATCGCTCATAGCTCCGCTTAATATCCCCCCTCCCCCGCTTTGTCCTTGGGCCTCAAGGTGGCAGACAGAGACTGAAAGTTTTATCAGGTATGAAAGTAACTGGGGACTTCTTCAGAAGGCAGAGCCTTGAAGTCAGAGCCATTTGCACGAGAGCGCTAAGGGCGCCCAGCCAGGAAGAAGGCAGACCCTTGGCCGAGGGGTGATTTGTGCTGTGCCGGCCCTTCACGTGTGCCCCTCAGAGCCCCCACCTGGACTCAGGACTGCCCTGAGTGGGCCATGTGCTGTGCCCTGGACCTGGGCTCCCTTCTCCCTTTAGCAGCATTTACCTGCCCTGTGACCTGTTCCTGTCACCACTCTCTTAGGTGAGAAGCACCCAAGGACAGAGGCTACACAGGGAGCAGTTACAGAGCAACTCTGGGGATTTGAATCCCAGCTCTGCCGTTCACTGGCTGAGTGACCTGGGGCAAGTTATGTGACTTCTCTGCCCCTCCCTTTCTTCATCTGTAGAAAAGCAGTAATAATACCCCTATGAATAGGGCTTTATGAAGAATAGTGACTTAAATTGCACGTGAAGCACTCTGTAGTGCCAAATGTGTGTGTTAGTGCCTGAAAAACTTACACCTTCAAGGTGTTAAAAGTGGTCATTGTTTTACGTGTTGTCCCTTCTATTTTTTTTTTTAATTAATTTATTTATTTTTGGCTGCACTGGGTCTTCGTTGCTATACGTGGTCTTTTTCTAGTTGTGGAGAGCGGGGGCCACTCTTCATTGCAGTGCGCAGGCTTCTCAGTGCGGTGGCCTCTCCCGTTGCAGAGCATGGGCTCCAGAGCGCAGGCTCAGTAGTTGAGGCACACGGGCTCAGTAGTTGTGGTACACGGGCCCAGCTGCTCCGCGGCATGTGGGATCCTCCCGGACCAGGGCCCGAACCCGCGCCCCCTGCACTGGCAGGCGGATTCCCAACCACTGCGCCACCAGGGAAGCCCCCTTCTATGTTTTTGTTTGTTTTTTGTTTGTTTGTTTTCGTATTTTAATGAGAGCCTTATGGAAAGGGTCCAAGGAATTAACTTTAAAGGACAGAACAATAGATACAAGGTAGAGATCCTCCCATCACTCTTAAATCATACTAATGCAGCTGTCTAAAACATTGGTCCTTCCGGTCAGATATTCCTTACTATTGATACTTTCTTTTAAGCAAGGAGAATGGAGGCTGGGGGGTTGGGGGTTAGGGCTGCTTAAGAATCATCACAGATTAAAGACTCAAGTAATCCAGGAAGCAAGTTGGTCAGAGCTAAACCAGGGTTACAGTCATTCTCTACAGTAAATACCAGAGTACAAAGGAAAGAACAGTGCATCTAACTACCTGCCATTCTATTTGCAGATTTTATTTTTCCCATCCTCGATACGAAGGTTGGTAGCCAATAGGATGTCCATAAAGTAACAAATGTTAGTAAAGAAAATCACCAAGAATGGGACGTTAATCACACTGACTTAGATGATTTACTTCCGAATGATCCCTCACACATCTCAAATATGTCTAAATATGACTAAAATGTATTCATTAGGAATAAAAAGCAAAGGCAGGCTTAGATGGGTGAAAGCTGGGTTCTGAAGAGTAGAAGCTGAGTCACTAATGTTAAGGTCTCCCCTTCGCCCTGCACTCATGGCTCACCAACATCAGGAGAATCTGAACTCATAAAACGGACTTTGTCGGTGATTACTATTATTATTCCTACTATCATGATTATTTGGCTGTTCAGTTTCTGCACCCTTTTCCAGTTTTGAGAAGATTTCTTTTCCTCTTGATGTTTTCTGGGGCAGAAGCTGAAAACTCCCTCTCCCAGTCTTCCTAGCAGCTGGGACTCAAGACTATGACTGAGGCTCTGCTGTCCGGTGCACCCAGTGTAGCCTTTAGCTAGTGGTGCAAGGAAGCAAAGACAAGGAGGAACCCCGCTGGCAGTTGGCAACAGCAGTGTCAACAATGTGGACTTTCTAGCAGCAGCAGTGGCTGGGGAGCCCCAGCTGCACATGTGCAAGGTGACTTCAGAGGGCAATTTGTGATGTCCATCCAGCAAATGTTACCCTCACTAGATGAGCTCTGGAGCAAGATTTTGGCTGTGGTCCTGGCTGCTGCCACGCCTCATTTGCTCCTGCTCAGTTTCTAAGCCTGGTTCTGAAGTCTATGAAATACACAATATCCTTTTATTAAATTTTTTTCTCACTTAAATCAACCACATCTCTTTCAGTTGTTTGCAACTATAAAACCCTGGCTAATGCAACTGGTGAGACAAGTTTTTACTATGATGGCTGGGACTGCCAGCCATCTGCCAGTTTTCTCCGTTTCATCTTTTGGTAGTAGAACTCCGGATTTTCGCTTCATGCATAGCAGCATCAGGTCCTGATCTTAAAAAGAAAGGGTGTATGCTAATTCTATCATCTGTGTCTTTCCTGGGTCAGTTCAATTGATTGATTTTCTTTCCCCCTCATTATGTGTTGTATTTTCCAGCTTTTTGGCATGCCTGGTAATTTTTGGCTGGATGTTAAACACTGTGAATTTTATCTTGTTAGGTGCTGAATAATTTTGTATTCCTGTAAACATACTTGAGTTTTGTTATGGAATGCGATTAAGTTACTTGGTATATTAGTCTCCTGAGGCTGCTGTAACAAATTACCTCAAATGTAGTGGCTCGAAACAATAGAAATTTATTCTTTAGGCCAGAAGATGTCAGCAGGGCATCTCCAGAGGCTCCAGGGAAAAATCCATTTCTTGCCTCTTCCAGCTTCTGGTGGCACCCAGCATCCCTTGACTACATCACTCCAATCTCTGCCAGTTATTTTCCCAGTGCCTTCTCCTCTCTGTGGGTCTGCTTTGCCTCTGCCTCCTTCTTACAAGAACACTTGTGATGGCATTTGGGGCTCACCTGGATAATCCAGGATGACCTCTTCATCTCAAGATCCCTAACATAGTCTGTAAAAATCCTTTTTTCAAATCTGGTAACATTTATAGGTTCCAGGGATTAGGACTTTTATCTTTGGGCCACCGTTCATCCCATCACACTTGGAAACAATTTAATCTTTTTATGTCTTGTTTTAAGCTCTGTTAGGTGGGATCAGAGTAGTGTTTAAGCTAGAATTCATTTTGCCCCACTACTGAGGCAGAACCCTCTGAGAATTCTACTTGACATCCCATGAATTAGGAGGTTTTCTACTCTGGCTAGTGGAAGAGGAACTATTCTTGCCTCTGTGTGAGCTCTAGAGAATTTTCTTTCTAGTACTCTCAGGTGATGCTTTCCCAGGCCTTGGCTAGTTTCTTCACACACATGCAGTGATCAATGCTCAGATGAGACCCGAGGGTAGGGTTAGGAGGACTCTGCAGATCTCCAGAGTTGTCTCTGTGAAGCATTCTCTTTCCTGGTACTCTGCCCTGCAAACCCTAACTACCTGGGCTTCCTGGGACTCCCAGCCCCACTCCCTCAACTCTGGATTTCCCCATCTTGCACCACACTCTGGGACACCTTCAGGGCTCACCTCATTTGTTTTCTTTCTCTCAAGGATTGTTGTCCTTTGTTGCCTGATGTCCTACATCTTGAAAACCATTGTCTCGTGTTTTGTCTTGTTGTTTGGCGTAAGAGGATAAAACCAGTCCCTGTTACCCCATCTTGGCTGGAAGGAGAAAGCACTGTTTTTTAAAAATAATAATCATGACCAAGTGTGCCCTCCCCTTTCCCTTTCTCCTTTCTTGCTCACTGGAATATGGGTATGATGGTGGGAGGTGGAGCAGCCATCTTGGACTATGAGGTACAGCCCTGCACTGCCTGCCCAGACTCTTACATACAGAGACATACATTTTTATCTTGTTCAAACCATTGTGCTTTTAGATCTCTCTGTTTCTCTGGCTTCACTGGTACCCAATTAATAGAATTATTTACAAAACATCATAGTATCATCTCTTTTTGTCCTTTCTGTCTGAGAGACTTGAAAAATGATCCTCTGGGCCACAACAGCAGTCTACAGATAAACCCTCCTCAACAATTCAAAAATAATTTCTAATGGGAATCAGTGCATATGCAAGTGTGTGTACCTTTGTGTGTGTGCATGTGTGTGTTGCATAGATCAACAGACATTGTAACTTATTTTTCTTTTAACAAAATTTCTAAGCACAATAAATAACACTTAATAGCATTATGACGTCTAACTTCTAGTCTAGGTGCCATGAAACTATGACCTGTGGCCTAAATCTGGCCCTTCACTTGGTTTTGTACAACCCACAGGCTAAGAATGGTTTTTACATTCTTTTAAATAGTAGAAAAAATCAAAAGATTTTTTTGACATGTGAAAATTATATGAAATTCACATTTCAGTGTCCATATATAAAGTTGTATTAGAACACAGGCATGCTCATTCATTTATACTTGTCTACGGTGGCTTTTATGCTTCAATGGCAGAGTTGAGTAGTTGTGACCAAGACCGTGTGGCCAGCAAAGGCTAAGGTATATACTATATGGCCCTTGCCGAGAAAGTATCCTGACCCCTATTTTAGTCCAAAGAACACTTTTTTAAGCTTTAGCTCTATCGCTTAATAGGCATTCGGATGGCATTGGTATGTGATATAAAGAGGATCGTCATGTAGAGCAACAGCAAATAATAGGCACGAAGTTCACTCACAGTTCTGGGGCATGTAAACAATAGTGCGTTCACACATCACAGTCAATAGCTGTTGGGCATTGCTGTTCCCCAGGTATTTCAAATCACCATGGAGCACACAGCCTAACCAAGGTTTGCTACTCACTCAGCCCACCAGATTTGGAATTAGACTATTCTTGAGGTTTCCTCTCACGCCTACCTCCAGAAAGAAAAAGGAGATTCATATTTTTTTAAATTTTGTTTATAAATTGTGTATTGAAATATTTCAAATCTTCAGAATTCAGATTGACCAACAGTGCAACCATACTATAATGATATATGTGCCTCTCTCTTTGACATAGAGAAGAATCTTTCTTCTGTCTCATGCTTTATTCCACGGGTCAAAAGTTTCAGAGAACTGTTGACTAATGAGAGAGGGAATGTTCACTTTATTACTGATTCTAGTAGGATTCTAAGTTAAAAACCCCTAAACTGTATGATCTCTCAAGCTCTGTTCATGTCTAAGGGAGAAGTAACATTTGTCAAGCACTAACTGTTAGATATAGGAACACAGCCAACTCAAAGGGTGACGTTAATATCCTGTGGTCAGGAAATTGAGGAAGAGTGGAATATAATCCTAAATCTCCCACTTTTGAAGACCTCCCTGAGAGAGATAGGAGTACTGATTACGAAACCAGATAAAGCAATATGTTCTCAGCAGAGTTTGGATCCCCTATGCAATGTAGGATCCAGGGAGCCAGGCTGAACCCAGGGAACCCTCCTTTTGTTCCATGGAAGAGAGGCCTGAGGAGGTGTATCTGTCAATCTCTGCATCAAGGGTCAAAAACACTGGATTGAGGGAAGGCTCCACCCAGCAGAAGCAAGACTTGCTTTGAGGCTTAGACAGGAGCTGGCTTGGGCTCTCCACACAGGTGACCAGGTCAGGCCAGTGGCCCTGGAGGAGGGTGTCTGAGGAGTGAGGAAGAGATGACAGGTCTTCCCAGCTCTGAGGAGCAAGATGTGGACCACCTAACCTCATCAACCTCAGAAGTGGAAGAGAAAAGGTCGGGAGAAGGAGTTGACTGCCTCCACCTCTGAGACTCCTTAGTCAAAAGGAGCTGGGGCTTCCCTGGTGGCGCAGTGGTTGAGAATCCGCCTGCCAATGCAGGGGACACGGGTTCGAGCCCTGGTCTGGGAAGATCCCACATGCCGCGGAGCAACTGGGCCTGTGAGCCACAATTACTGAGCCTGTGCGTCTGGAGCCTGTGCTCTGCAACAAGAGAGGCCGCGATAGCGAGAGGCCCGCGCACCACGATGAAGAGTGGCCCCCGTTTGCCACAACTAGAGAAAGTCCTCGCACAGAAACGAAGACCCAACACAGCCATAAATAAATAAATAAATAAATAAATAAATAAATAAATAAAATAAAATAAAATAAAATATGTATGTTATCTCTTTAAAAAAAAAAAAAAAGGAGCTGACTGCAGCTTCAGAAGAGAGAAAGAGGAGGCAGGAGCCAGATTCCTGGACAGGCATGGGACCTTTATCTCAGCTCACTGATGTCCCCCACAGGCGCAAAGGCTGATAAATGTCCTTAAAGCTGACCAACCACGGCTGGGGGCGGAGGGGTGCGGGGGAGGAGAAGTGGGGTAGACAGGAGGAGTGTTGAGCTCCCCCTGGAGGCCACAGAGAAATGCAGACCAGAGGCATCCAAGGTTGTTTTGAGCTGACCTTAACAACACTCCTTTGAGATGGTCTAACTGTGTCCATTTAAGCAAGGAAACTGAGATTAAAAAGGCTCAGAATTTGGGGAGACAATGGGCCATATGGAAAAATAATAGGCTTTGGAGTCAAACAAACCTAGGTGACTTAGCCAGCTATTGACTATATTATGTAACCAAGCTACTTTGAAGTGTTTATGTATAAATAAAGTGAAATCATATTGCATGTGCAAGACTAGCATTAAGTCTGGCATATGGTAGATGTGCGGTAATTTTAGTAATTTCTTTCTTTGTCCAAGGTCACAGGGTCAGTAAGCAGCTACAGGAGCTGCGGTCGATACCCTGGTCTTCCTGATCCGGAACCCCAGGCATCCTGCCCTCGGTGATGACTTCCTCTCAGCTTCCTGCGAGAATAAAACGCAGGGTCCCCTTTAAAACACCTTTCCCAGAGCTTCCCTGGTGGCGCAGTGGTTGAGAATCTGCCTGCCAATGCAGGGGACACGGGTTCGAGCCCTGGTCTGGGAAGATCCCACATGCCGCGGAGCAACTAGGCCTGTGAGCCACAACTACTGAGCCTGCGCGTCTGGAGCCTGTGCTCCGCAACAAGAGAGGCCGCGATAGTGAGAGGCCCGCGCACCGCGATGAAGAGTGGCCCCCGCCCGCCGCAACTAGAGAAAGCCCTCGCACAGAAACGAAGACCCAACACAGCCAAAAATAAATTAATAAATTAATAAATTAATAAATTAAAAAAAAAAAAAGACCTTTCCCAGTTAAGCTGGTTCATCTTCACATCTAAGAAATAAGATGGTTCCCAAGCAACCCCTTTTTAGGGCTAGAGTGCTGTTCTTCCCCACAACCTCTTCACTCTCACCTCTGGGGAAATATAAACACTCCTTGGTGAGGGGCTGGAACTCAGAAGGCTGGCCAGCCTTGCCTTTCCCAGTGATTTTTTTGAGCTCGCAAGGGAAACCCTTGAAGGGAATCCCTCTGAGCAGCAAAGTCCATCCCTTTTATGGACAGATTCTCCTGCTGCTGCATAGCAAACCCTGAGCAAATTGTTTTGGCATGCACAAGGCTACAGATCTTTTTGTCCAAAAGGCAAACATGTTTCTCTGAATTCATAACAGCAGCTCAGTTTTAAAGGTTTTCCAATCCCATCAAATGCCTCCTCTATCCAGACATTTCTCAAACTTAATAAATAGTAAGAGGCTAAAGCTAAAAAGGGTCCCCCTATTTACAAAAATGATTTGTGCAACTGGCTACTTCTAAAGTAGGGTCTTTCAACCTCAGCACTATTGACGTTTTGGATAAGGCTTTTCTTGGCACTGTGGAAGGTTCAGCAGCATCCCTGGCCTCTACCTATTACCTGCCAGTAACACTGCCCCGTCCTATCCTCTCAAGTTGTGACAATCAAACATGTCTCCAGACATTGTCAAATGTCCCCTGAGAGTTAAAATCACCCCCCCCACCTGGGAACCACTGCTCTAACAGACCTGGTATGACATTTAAAATGGGTTTTAAGATTCTGGTTTTTAACCCTTCCTTCCGCACTGGACAACTCAAGTCATTAGTGAGCCAAGTGGGAATTTGGGGGGATGTCAAGTATGAATGAATTTAAGGGTGCTGAGAACAGTGGTGCATAGCATACTACAGAGATGTTCGCCATCTTATTTCTAACTCACTTAATATCAGGACAAGAGGACCAGGGTAGGGCACTGAACCAAACGGACCCTAAACTACCCATTAGATGAACAAAGCTTTTCTGAAATATTAAAATCCCAGGCCAAGATACAGAAACTGCATAGGAACTTCAATGTATCCTGAATGCACTTCACTTGAGATCTCATTTAATCCCTGTTAGTAATAAAAGATATAGGTGTCATATCTTTTTTAGAGGGAACCAAAACTCGAAAAGGTTAAGTAATTTATCCAAGGTCAGTCGGCTGATAACTGGCAGGGAGGGGCTTAATACTCAGAGCTGGATGGGATGATAGTTAATATTAGAGATCAACGAGTGCTCATGTTTGGCCAAAGATTTGAACACATCAATTCTTTTAACCATATTGTTTGGGTTACTCTTATTGTAATATTGGGACAGAGGTCAATTTGGCCTTTCTCATTTAGCGATTTTTCCCATCCTTTCGGGTCAGGCAGCCCAGATGCTGGATTTGTCTTTTGGATCAAACACAACGCCTTACTCTTCTAACTGCAGTCACTCTGACTCCCTCTTCCCTTGACTGGTTAGCATCTAGCGCCCCTGGAGTCACTACGACCCCAGACAGTTGCTAGTTCTCGGCCTGATGTCTCTACATCCAGAGCGGCTAGGTTCTCTGACATGAGCCATCCTCTGGAAATTCAGTCCCAGGAGTTAACTGCAAGTCCCATTTCCTACATTCACAATGAAGTCCATCTGTCCTTCTTGTACTTATCTTATTGAAAAAGTCCCGCCCCCGCCCCCCCCCCCCGAAGGTACTGTGGATCAATGGAAGTAAAACTTTAGACAATAAAAAGGAAAGGAGGGCAGGGATGGAATAAGAAGTGGTAATGCAGTAAGGAATGCAAAATACTGAAGATTACACAACACAAAACTGGATAGAGGGGAACACTAAAATCAGAAGATTAGGAGAAGGAAAGCAAAGAGAGGGAGAGTGGTCAAAAGATGGGAAGGAAAGAGATGAGAGAAACTGAGCCAGAAGAAAGGAATATTATAAAGAGAATCTGCCCCAAAGCCATCTTCTTGACTACTGATTTCTGGTTACCTTTTTTTTTTTTTTTCCCTTCAGTTGAAGTGTGGTTGATTTACAATATTGTGTTAGTTTCAGGTGATTTTTTTTAATTGAGATAAAATTGGTATATAACATTATATAAATTTCAGGTGTACACCATTATAATTCGACACCTGTATACATTATAAAGTGATTACCAGCAAAAATCTAGTAACCAGCCATCACCATACAATGGACTGCCTTCACGCATTTCACCGGCCCCCCCCACCCTCTTCCCCTCTGGCAACCACCAATCTGTCTTTCCATAACTATGAGTTTCTGTTTTGATTGTTTGTTTTGGTTTGTTTTCTTCTTTTAGATTCCACATAAAAGTGAGATCATACCGCATTTGTCTTTCTCAGTCTGACTTATTTCACTTATATAATACCCTCAAGGTCTATCCATGTTGTTGCAAATGGCGAGATCTCATCCTTTTTCAGGCAGTGTAGTATTCCATTGTATATATCCACCACATCTTTGTGCACTCATCCATCGATGAACACTTAGGTTGTTTCCATATCTAGGCTATTATAAATAATGCTGCCATGAAAATGGTTAGCTTTTAATTTGAGCATTTACCTGTGAATAAATGGCAAGATGTCTGTGCACAACTCATATAGTAAAAACTTCCACTTATTAGAACCTGACCTTTCTAGATTATTAAATTAGCCAGAATGGTTTAGCTATACTCTAATTTTAGGAGAAAGATGCACACAGAGTAAAAAGCTACTGTTAGGGGTTCAAAGAAAAACGCCATGGTGGATCTTCAGTATAGATTCACCCATACGTAGTGCCAAATGGAACCCCCATCACAAAGTACTGAGGTTGCTTTCCATAAACCACACCAGACAAGTGGCCCCACTACTATAAAATCCTACTTACATGATCAAAATAATCTTCAAACCACTGACTCAAAATCCATAAATATATAATAGTTACCATTTATTGATCACTTACAGTTATTCCTACAGCAATGCTGTAAGGTGAGGACCATCGTCCCCATTGACAGGGACGAACACATAATGGCCAAGAAAGGTTGAGTAACTTGCCCAAGGTCACACAGCTAGTCACTGGGGTTGGCTCTAGACCCCTCAGTCTTTCCCCTAAGCTGGGTCTACCCCTCCCCCTTCCCACTTCCCCTCCCGCAACACTGCCATCTGGTTACGGTCAATGCACAGTTTTTGCTAGAGTAGACCAGTAAACTCAGACATTTTTATCCACAGAGGCTGAAACAAAATCATGCTTTGTGCTCAACTCATAGAATTGTAGAATTCCAGGGCTGGCAGGGACACCAGGTCATGAAGTCCCCCTCTCTTTTTTTGCAGATGAGCCAAACCAGGCTCAGTGAATTGAAAGGTCCAAAGGCACTACAGCTAACTAGAAAATTAAGTCGAATTCCCTATTCTTTAAAAATATCCTATTCCTTTCAGAGTTTCCCCTGAGGGCACATTCTTCTCTCCCAGAGGGCTGCTTTGCTGCTCTCACGCCAACTGTGGGCGCTCTGGAGCCTCCCAAAGGCACCATCTTGCGTCCCTCCAGGGTGGGTGGGGCTACAGTAGGAGCAGCCCCCGGGGTTGCTGTGGTGCAGGTTGGGAGGAGCCCCGAGGTCTCTTGGCAGACCACAGCTTTGCTCAGAAGCTATGCGGCAAAAACAAAATCAGCAGTTCCCAGCTCCCTGCTTGATACTATTACTTTTATAATCTATGGTTCCCTTTAAATATCGTGTAACATAACAGGCTTATAATTCAAAACACATTTGTACAAAATGTAAAAGACGTACTCTACAAGCCCATGAATACAAGAAGCAATGTTCCCTTCGGGCCTCCTATTGAAAGCCGGCGATACTTCTTCAAACAATCTGACATTTTTTTGCCTCTTTGCTTTCACACTCCGCATTATCCACTCACTGTTGTTTTCCTATCGATCAACTCTTAAGTTTCGCCTGGGTCCTCTTGCTGGTATGTGAATGCACGTTAAGCGCTTGTTTTCTTTCAGGACAGACATTCCCCGCTGTGCTTTTCCTGGATTTGGACTATTTTTATTATTTACTTTATGTTGCCATGGAGATGGGGAGATCACAGATGTTCCGAGTTGGAATCTAGGGCCACAGGAGACATTTATCACTGTACTTTGGATGAAGTGGGCTCTTGTTCCCTGTTTCTGCAGAGCCAAGTGTTTATTTTGTAAAGAACTTACTAATGAGGACTTAAGCCTAATGAATAATCCGAAACTCTCCTTCACCTCCACCGCACAACAGTGAGTGATCTTACTACAGTGCAAGGTGTGGTTCTTGACAGTACAGAGATGAGCAGCTGTCTGTTTCTTCCCTTGTAGGAAACAGAATGATGCCTCAGAACAAGGGACCCATTCATCATTGTTTCCCAGCCCCCCGAGAAGAGAAACTGTCCCAATTTATTTCAACCATGCTCTGCCAGGAAACAAAGAACCGGGGGGCTCACCAGGATGCTGCCATCATCACTGATGAACGTTTGCAGGATATCAGTGAACAAAGTGTGAGTCTGAACAAAATAAACTATGGTGGGCAATGCTTACAAGGCTACATGCTAAAGCCACACTGTTTAGTTACTACCCAGAGTGGGGGTAGTAACAGCAACCTTTATTATTTTCAAGGCTGTGCGGAGCTCTAAGTACAACTGAATTGAACTGAAGATAAAAATAAGGACACAAAAACTCACTGCAGGTGAGCTTTTTGGAGACTGAGCCCCAACATTTTAGCTTTTAAACAAGTACCTTATAGTGTTCATTCTCCTAAGGGCCACCCGAGGTAAATGGTGGTTATCGTCTCTCTGTCCAAACCAAATCGGGGTCCTTAACAGTTCCCTTCTGCACACCGGAAACACCACTGATGTCTAAAGAAAACAAAGGAGATAAACACGATAATGGCAAAAGACTGTCCCCACTTTATAATATTCCAGGGCATCAAGCAATCACTCCTAGTTGCCCTCTCCAACTACCAAGACCTCTCACTTGATCCCCTTCTCTCACTTTTTCTATGGGACTCTGATGACTGCCCCATTTTCTTGGACTCTTGCTACTTGACTTTTTGGCTCCCTCCAGGCTTTACCTGGGCACTGTGTTTGAGATTTTCCACTGATCTACACTAAGTTCCCTTAACCAGCCCCATAAACTCCTCCTGCTCCCAACCCTTGTTTTAGGGACCCCAGTTCAACATTTACACTCTAAAAATATTTGGACCTAGTTTTTCATCCTTTCTATCGCTCCTCTTTCTTTTTTTCTTTCACCCTCACTCTTTCTCCACCTCTCCCTTTCCTTCTGGTTTGAAGCTCACATTTTCTCTTTAAACAATCATTTTTTCTTTCCCAGTAGCTTTTGTAATTTGGTATGAAAATTAACACATCTATAGCTAAAACATTAAAAGAGGCAATAGTGGCAGAAAGAACGTTGGACTAGTTTAAAGCTTTAGTTCTCACATTTACTAGCTGTAGGATATTGGGAACGTACGTAATGTTCCTAAACCTAGGTTTCCTCGTTTGAAAAATGAGAATACTAGTCTACACTAAACAGAACTGTGACGCTAGCATGGAAGAAAACCCCCGGTAGAGTCTCACTAAAAGGTGATTCATTCATTCAACTGAACTCAACGATTCATTTGGCAAGTGCTATTCATCTAGGTATGACATCTAGGTAATGGTGATGATATTTTCAGAGAGTAAAAAAATCCAGGTACAATTGTCAAGAACTATGAAGAGTCTGAGGTTTTACCCTTCTTATAAGCTAGTAAGTTAACCTGGTACAGTTGTTTAAGTGCTGGCAGAAAACACAAGACTACTGCGTCAGAGACAAAAAACTTTGTTATTCACAACAGTAACAGTAGTTGTGTTTTGGCATTTTTCTTGTGCCAGATTCCTGAATCACGATCTCCATTGGGCAACATGAAGAAGGCCAGGTGACACCTGCACACACAGTGGGTTGCTTTCCAGGAGAGGAACCCTGAGCTAAGGGAACCTGAACCCATAATAGAGGTCCATAAATCATGCCTGCTCTTTGCTCCTGGAGGTGACGCCGTCTCTACCTTCCAAAGCTCTTTACTATATAAATATCATTGAAAAGATCATCTAGAAGAAAGTCAGTGCCTCTGCTTATAGAACATCCAGAAATGCAAGAGACCCATGGAGAATTGTCTCCAAACAAGAGCAAACTGTTTGTCAAGCATCTGCCTAATCCTAGTGACAAATGGACAGAATATTTGAAATTTGAATGTAAGTTCAAGTCTTCTAGGTCCATCTGCACTACAACAGAATCTATATTAAACAATGGAAGACTACTAATTGTGACATAAGTCTGAACAGTAATTTACTACAATTTAAAAACAGCTAAGGCCAGGATTCATGCATTTCTAAATACAGAACAAGTCTTACAGACCATCTTTATTTGGCCACTTATCTCAGTTCCCATCTGAGATAACATCATTATATTAAGCTTTCCTTACTTTCCCATTAAATAAACAGATATAAATATGTAATTTATAGCAGTAGTAAGAACTCAAGCTCGGGAGTCAGCCTGCCCAGGCTCAAAATTCAGCTTAACCACCATAGAGTGACCTGGAGAGTTATTTAACTTCGCTGCTTTATTTCTGCTTCTGTAAAATGGAGATAATGATAGTGTTTTCTTCGTAAGATTGACGAGCAGATAAAATGTTATAATCCATGTAACATGCTTAGAACATGCTTAAATAAATGCTAGCTATTTTTAATAGTGAATATTCACACAATCCTTTGGCTATAGTAGTCTTCCTCAAGTGCCAGACTTTTAAAAATGTATTCAATCTAGAACCTAGGATTTCAGAATATATCCACAGGCACTTATAACCAAAACTGCTCTCCCTATTTTCTGCTCCTCACCACTAACCTACTTAAGTAGGGTTCTATGTAAATAAGGAGAAAGACAAATCGGTACCAAATAAAAGGTCCACCTTCCCTGAGCATTCATACGGTTAGTTTCAAGCTTTATTTCCATTCCAAGAAGAATGTTCTTTAATAAACTTTATTCATGTACTTAAGGGAGATGAAGAGAATAGCATTTATGGATTCTTATCTGGAAATAATCTGAGTTAGTATTATTGTCTTTTTGTTTTAGCTGTAGCCCAAACATTCTATTTAATGACTAAATTGGTAAAGTCCTACATAGGAATCTGTCTATTTATGTTTTCTTAGTCTTTTTAATTCTTGAATTCTCCAAAGGCAATCAGCACAAGAAATCCTGGGGCTCAAGGAAAATGTTTTCCAATCCACTAAACACATACTACCCTAGTTATAATTATCTGTGCCCTCTTTCAGTTGGAGCTGGAAGGGCCTTTGCAATCATGGCTTCAAACCCTTTGCTTTGTGGACCAGGAACCCAGCCAGCTGAGGCAGACGGTTCCCAGTCAGGGAGTGGCAAAGTTGTGAGCTGGGTTCCAGTGCTGTCTGATGCTCTGCATCATACCTTTCCTTCTGCCTCACCACTTTCTATCCCCTTATGTTTCCTTCATTCTCAGCATCAATGCAGGTAAATTTAGTTCGTATTGCATGAAATGTGTTGAATGAGGTGTATTGAATGGAAACGAAATGTGTTTCATTTTAGTTGCTGGTGCTTTATTCTGCAGTTGTGAACAAGGTAACAAGGTTACCCTGATTTCCCAGTTGGGCTCTTTCAGCTTATTAAAACTACAGTGGTCCTCAGGGTGGTGACACTATCCGGTTTGACACTGTGATGGCAGACACATGATATTACACACTTGTCAAAACCCATAGAATGTACAACAGAAGGAGTGAACCCGACTGTAAACTATAGACTTCAATTAACAATACTGTATCAATATTGGGTCATCACTTCCAACAAGTCTACCACAGTCATGCAACATGCTAATACTAGGGGAAACTGTTGGGGAATAGAGAGGTATCAGGGAACTCTGTACTCACTCCTCAGTTTTTCTGTAAACCTAAAACTGCTCTAAAATACATAAAGCCTGGGGGCTTCGGGGGCTTCGGGGGCTTCAGGGGCTTCCCTGGTGGCGCAGTGGTTGAGAATCTGCCTGCCAATGCAGGGGACACGGGTTCGAGCCCTGGTCTGGGAGGATCCCACGTGCCGCGGAGCAGCTGGGCCCATGAGCCACAACTACTGCGCCTGCGCGTCTGGAGCCTGTGCTCCGCAACGGGAGGGGCCGCGATAGTGAGAGGCCCGCGCACCGCGATGAAGAGTGGCCCCCACTTGCCGCAACTAGAGAAAGCCCTCGCACAGAAACGAAGACCCAACACAGCCATAAATAAATAAATAAATATTTTTAAAACAATAAAAATAAAAAAATAAAGCCTGGGAACTCCCTGGCGGTCCAGTGGTTAGGAGTCCGTGCTTTCACTGCCGAGGGCGTGGGTTCAATCCATGGTCGGGGAACTAAGATCCCACAAGCCGCGAGGCCAAAAATAAAATAAAATAAAATCTATTATATCTATTTTTAAAAACCTACAGTGGTCCAACCTTGTTATATTTGAGAGATAGTGTGGTAATGGAGTTTCTTTACCAATAAAAATAGCCACAAACAAACAAACACCAGTAATGTCTTATCTCATTTGGCCTCTGCCTTTGGTATGAAAAAGTAAATTCTAGAACTCATTAATCATATTGTTTACACCCAACATGGAAATATACAATGTAAATATTGTTTCTTAATAAAATTGACAATTTGTATGGCACTATTCAATGTGGTTTTGAAAGAAACTGTTATCTTATCAATAGCTGGTGCACATCTGCTCAACGCACAGTGAACACTGAAATGAATTCTGTTAATGGTTTTGAACTGTTCCTTCTGAGTTTTTTCCCTGCCATTGTTTTCGTACTGTTTGTACAGCTAGCTTATATTTTTGCCAGTTTCTTTGATGGCTTGTTAAAAACTGATCTAAACACCTTAAAATTTCTTCTTCTTCGTGCACATGTCAAAAGTTTTGAAAAGTAATAAATCTTTCTCATATTTGTCTGCATGAACTTATAACACAAAAGCAAGCAAAGCAGAGTGTTGTCCACCGGATCCGTGAAGATTTTGAAAATCTTAGCCTTTGAATTAATTCACCAAGCACATTGGGTAATAATTCTTGAATTTTTCACTATACTCTTGTCAGACAATGGTAGTGGTTGGATTTTTATAGTAGCCAGTTGCCTTGTTAGTAATGGAACGTTTAACGAGGTTTTCCCTGATGGAACATTCCATCCTGTCTCCCAGAGCCCATCTACTTTGAATGATGCTGCGTGTGAAGTTTCATTGTCAGATTTAATTTTAGTTCATATTCAGTTTTCTAGGAACAGTAATCTCAAGACTATAAGATGTAAGATGTCAATAGCCTTCTTTTTATTCTCACTATATTCTGTTTCAGAATACCACTGTAACTTGGCAGGCATTGTAGAACTATTTTGCAAATTTTTACTGCATGAAGTACATGCAGTAACTCTTAGCACCATAAAAGGTGAACCCCAGTGACAAATAATAATTACTGTTCTTCTTGTCTTTGCATGACTTTATGAGATACTTTTCCACACATGGCCTTCGTTTTCTGGAAAGATGTTTCATTCTGGTCAGACTTGTCATGATTAGCTTGATCCTTTTCTTGTTATAAACATAATTATTTCATCTTACAATGGGGGGGATAAATATAAATATAAACATAAACTCTGTCACAGAGATAGATACATATATATGTATTATATCTGTAAATAGAAAGATTGAAAAGACAGAAAAATTAATTCATTAAAACTACAATAATATGATACTATCATAATGCAATGCATTACATGTCCATTTGATATTGTACAACTGATTTCCACTCCATGAGGAGAACACGTGCTAAACACATGCACCCAAGCCTTGCCCAGCATTTAACGGAGCGTGGTCACTCCCATGTTAATGGAGGGTATGCACTTGTAATAATTTACCCAAGGGGACATGCACAGGCCTGAATTCAGGAACAGAGCGGAGCAGAGCTACAAGCTCTGTTCAGAGGAACATCTATCCATAAAGCATTCAAATATATACACAGAGACACCAAGAGAAACGCTATTTCCAGGTCTGAATTAAACCAAGCTCACCCAGCAGTACAAATAGTGGTGGTCCCTAATATGCTAAAATCTGGTGCATGTCAAATTAGAGTGTGTGTTTATTGTCATAGTTTCTTTTTTAAATAGTTGAAGTGTATATATTTTAAAAAGAAGCCAGAGTTCTACATTTATGGAATCTTTGCAAGCAGGCATATGCTTGCTCCGTGGATAACATATGACAATGCACGAATGGAACGGAGCCAAACAATCAGGAAAATGAAGCCCCCTCCCCTCCTCAGGCAAACATGAAACCACAGCTGGTGCCAGCATGTAGAGATGCAGAGGAAGAAATGGCCTGAGAGAAGGAGAAGCCTGAATACAGCAAGATCTTCTCCACAGAACTTTTCTGAGTGAGAAGCAGACAGAGTCTGGCAGAGGAGGGACCCAAAGGGCTGGACAGACCCTGCCAGAGGAAGAGCAAGTGGTGCAGGAGATGTAGGAAGACGTTGACTCGCCATCTCTGTGGTTGTGCAGAACCGTGTCATGAGGCTGGAACTTCTTCCTCTCCTCCAAACAAGCCCTTGCAGTTCAAGACTTCCCTTCTCTCTGCTGTTTGGAGTCATCTGAAATCCCTCCATCTCCACTTCCTTTTTTCACTTCATTAGCTTGGGTGTGTGCCTTTTCCAAACTAGTGTTCTGTGGATCATCATTCCATAGGAAAAAAATAATTTTTCCACCTGGGATTATTATTAAGTTAAACTAAATTAAATGAGTTTCTTTACTGCAGAATATCAAGCCTTTACTTATACTAATGTTTCCTGGGAATGCCCAAGGGAGGTTATCATATGTCATATTTCTCATGCTCATTCAATTGAGAAACAAATTCTTTATTGAGTACTTGTAAATATCTCCCCAAACTCATGTTCCACAGAACACAGTCTGAGAAATACCGCATCTCCTGGAGGCCTCTGCTCTCAGTCACATACACGGCCTGTCATTCACCATCCTCTCCACATCTGGGGGAACTGGATACTGGGGAGCCAACCACATTGTCAACTAAACCCCTTAAAAGGAAACTGTGCTGTGGTTATTTTCCAGGTGAGAAGAAACAGGACCCAGGTCAGGTAAGTTTGGATTGGAGTGGAAATTAACAAGTCAGTGTAGACTCTAGGCAAGCATTCAATAGAACTGCCAAAGAGGTGTGTCTACAGGGTGCCCAGGGAATGAGGACTAAAAAATGGGAGAGCGGAAAATGAACACAAATGTCACTTACTTCCCTGTGTTGACTTGCTTGGCAGTAATTTTGGGAAATCTCCAGAACTTCATGTGTCAATGTAAAAGGTGGGCTTAAAGTTCCTCTCCCATTTTGTACCCCTCGTGATATATCCCTGAGTGCCTTGCATGTGACAGACTCTTGATAAAATCTTGAATAAATTGCATGAGTGAGTGAGTGAGTGAGAATGATCCTAGGCCAAATTAGAAAAAAAACAAAGTTTATCTTCAGGTGTGTTTTCTTGTGTCTTGGGTTTCAATGTCTTCTCTCCCTCTATTATGAAAACTTCACACTAAGACATGCCTGATTCCACCTTAAAGTGCTCTTTTTTCAGGGGTAGGTTTTTGTCTTGATACAAGTCAAACCTTAACTAAAGGACTCTGACGCTATGGTGAGGAGGATCTCTGAGCATCAGCGTCTCCCCAGACCTTTGCAATACCACCACAAAAGAGAAAACCCACTCTTAATGGAGTCCCGAGGAGCCACAAAATGAAGATAATAAAATGATAACCCATCACCTTTTGTTTCTACTTCCATTCCAGAACATCCTCCAGGTATTGTGCCTCGTGGGATGTTTTTCAGAGGACACAGCCCCTGTGCCCCGGACAGGAATGTGGCTGCTTTGTGGGTGACTCCAGAGCATGCCAGGGACGGAAAGCAATGCATGTATCCAACTGAAACCACAGGGGGGAATTCTGGTGGTCAGGATGTAATTACCCAGCAATCTGAGCATTCATCTTCCCTGTGCCATCTCTCCAACCAATCCATAATCAAAGCAGAGCGTTATGGCTGTGCCATGACAGATTTCAGACTAAATACTTTAATTTAAAAGGGGGATATTGTTGGCCAGACCTTCAAGTGATATAAATGAGAGAGGTGTCTGATGAAGCAGAAGTTTTGGGGGGGACATGGTAAGAGATTTGTGCTTGTTGCTTGATTCTAAAGTATGCAGAAGAGGAATACTTCAGGCATTATTTCAAGGATTAAAAAGAGAAAAGGACAACTAGAGCAGTCTTGCCTCAAGCCTCCCTTGGGACTTCATTTTCTCCCTCTATCCCTCTCTCCTGTCTGCCCTCACTTCTTTCTCTGCTCCCTTCTTCTCTCCTTCCTTCCTTCCTTCCTCCCTCCCTCCCTCCCTTCCTTCCTTCCTTCCTCCTTCCCTCTTCCCCTCCTTCCTTCCCTTCTTTCTCCTTTCTTTTATTTGTACTTATATACCAGGAACTGTGTAAAGCCTGCAGAGATAAATAGGATATGGCTTCTGCTCTGAATATATCAGATAACCACCCCGTCTTTCCTCTTCCACTGATCTTATCTGAGCATTCACCTCTGTTTACCTTTCTCTATTTTTCCTTACACTTTAGATAACAACCTGTATTAGTTATGGTTCTCCACAGAAAAAGAATCAATAGGGTATATATATCTGCATATGTATGTATATGTACATAGCTGACCCTTGAACAAATCAGGGGTTAGGGACACCGATCCCCTCCACAGTCGAAAATCCATGTATAACATATAGTCAGCCCTCCATACATGAGGTTCCTCTGTATCCATGGTTCTGCATCCATGGATTAAACCAACCTTGGTTTTTTGTAATACCGTATTATTTACTGTTGAAAAATATACACATATAAGTGGACCTGCACAGTTTAAACCTGTGATGTTCAAGGGTATATATATATATATTATATATATAATATATATATTATATATTATATTAAATATATATATTTTTATATTAAAAAATACATTTTTTTTAAAGAGATTTTTAGGAATTGGCTCACATGATTATGAGGGCTGGTAAGTCCAAAATCTCTGGCAGGCTGGAGATCAGAGAAGAGTTGATGTTGCAGTTCAAGTTCAAGGCAATCTGGAGGTAGAAATCCCTCTTCCTGGAGGGAGGTCAGTCTTTTTTCTCTTAAGCCTTCAACTGATTGGATGAGGCCCACCCACACTATGGAGGGTAATCTGCTTTACTCAAAGTCTACTGATTTAAATGTTAATCACATCTTTAAAAAAAAAAAAGAAAACCCATCACAGTGACATTTAGACAGGCGTTTGACCAAATATCTGGGTACTATGACCTAGTTGACATATAAAATTAACCATCACACTGCCCCTCCCACCACCATTGCCAGAATCCTTCCTACATTCTTCCTTCTTCTGAGTCATCTCTGTACCTTATCCCCTCTTGTTTTCCCATCAAAATTCCCCCACCTTCACAGGGACACCGAGGCGACAATGGTAATGGCTAACATCTACTGAGCTCTTATAATTTGCCAGGCACTGTGCTAAGCTTTGCATGAATTTCTTATTTAATTCTCATGACAACTCTATGAAGTAGGCACTGTTATTATTGTCTTCTCTCACCCAGAGAGGTTAGGCACCTTACCCGAGGTCCTACAGCTGGTGCATAGTGGGACAGGGATTCCAGGCCAGTCAGCCGGACACCAGAGCATGTGGTATTAACTCCTGGCCAGGCTGCCTCCCTCAGTAGGTGGGATGGCCACGACCAAAGGCATCCTCCCCTCCTCCCACCCTCCAAGGGGCAGTTCCAGGTTGTCAAAGTCCTCAGGCATGAGAGGCTGGTGCTGCCGCTTCTGTTGAACCCCAGGGGACAGCACAGAGAGTGACAGTGGACCCAGCAGAGGATGCCAGCAAGCATCCCGCCATGGGATGTTCTCACCAGAACACATGTTCCTCTAGAGCACAGAAGGTCAGGGAAGTGCTAACCAGCCTGGCCCAGCGAAGGGTTCCTTGAACCCTGAGGCCAGACCACACCAAAACCCACTGCAATGGGTTATTCTACAGCCACCTACAATCATTCAATAGGAGAATGTTTATTGACACGGGCAAATGTTCATGAGACACTAAATTAAAAAACCAGTTCCTAGCAGTTTGTAAATATGAGCTCATTAAAAGTGTGTATTTTGTATATTATACAAATCTAACATATAAATGTATGTGTATATATGTATGTATATACATAGAAAGAAGATTAAAAAGATAGGCTCAAAAATGAAATATGAGTATGGGGGATTTTTATTCTATTTTATGCTTTTCTGCATTTTCTAAATTTTTCACAAATAAATATATTTTGTAGAAATGTACAAAATACCATACTTTTACAATGAAACATGTAAACATACTTTGTAACTAAACATTTAAATATATTTTGTAGAAGTGTACAAAATATATACTTTTGTGATTAAAGAATGGCCAATATGAAGACACAAATATTTAACTCTTTCTTGGCAATTTAATCCTACACCAATCTATTTTAAAAAATTAAATCCTACAACTACTAGGCTCAGACAGATCCATATTGAGATTATTGGTTACAGATGGGATGTCAGCCCTTAAAGAGATGAGGTGCCTTGCCCAGGAGGGAGCTTCAGCTCTCCCAAGAGGAACCTAATCCAACAAAGGTGTTTGGCTTAATGACAAGAATTTTCATTGCAAAAATATTTTCCATTCTTTAATCAGAGCCTAATCCAAAAGAAACTTCAGATGCCCGTCATGGTACTTTCCATTTAAAATCTCTACCTCCCTCTCATTTCAGTCTCAATAGCATTCCTTTGCTTCGTAAATGGTAATGAAAAAGCTGGGAATTGTAAAAGTCTCTGTCAAATTGTCACCCTTTTTATTAATCCCTCAAATTGTAATAGTGTGTAACTGAATTTTTAATCAACATTCTAGGACTAATGCAACAAATGAGAAATGTCTACTTTATGAAGACAAAAACTTATTCCAGTTAACTTTCATGAATCCAAACATTCTGGGAAATCTTGGTGTGAAATTACTTTCACAGCCTAGGGATAGCCATCTAAATGATAATAATAAATAATCATACCATGTATTTATACATTATCGCATTTATCCTCAAAACATCCCCCAAACTTTGTATTACTTCCATGGCATGGAGAAGGCCCTGAGCTGTAAAGTTATTTGCCAACACAGAGCTGGCAAATGAAAGTGGCTTGAGTTTATGGAAACAGCTATAAGTTATTCAGACCAAAGTCCTGTGACTCAAGGGGATCCTCAATCAATGGCTAAGTCAATGAGGAAATACTCATTGGACACTGTTCATGGAGCAGTCCCTGTACGTTCACTCTGAGGAGACTATTAGATGAATAACTAGTGGTCCCAGCTGCCATCAAACTGGGTAATCGTAGTTTTTGGTCAAAAAATGAGGTGTCACTATAATGTAACAAGACTGATGGTGTGTGTGTGTGTGTGTGTGTGTGTGTGTGTGTGTGTGTGTATGTGTGTGTGTGTGTATTAGATATGCTCTGAGGTCTCCATTAGTATCCATCTCCTTGAAGGTACCAGGGACTTTTTAGATGTTAGGCGGAGTATGATGCTATGAACATAGGTGTGCAAATATCTCTTCAAGACCCTGCTTTCATGCAAACTATTATATATAGTATGGATAAACAACAAGGTCCTAATGTGTAGCGCAGGGAACTATATTCAATATCCTGTGATAAACCGTAAAGGAAAAGAACATGAAAATGAATGTATATGTATGTAGAACTGAGTCACTTTGCTGTATAACAGAAATTAACATGACATTGTAAATCAACTATACCTCAATAAAATTTTTTTTAAAAAGACACTGCTTTCAATTATTTTGGGTTTATACCCAGAAGTGGAATGCTAGATCATATGGCAGTTCCATATTTAATTTTTTAAAAACCACCATACTGTTTTCCATCGCTGCTGTACCATTTTACATTCCCAACAGTACACAGAAGTTCCAGTCTCTCCACATCCTAACACTTGTTCTTTTCCATGTTTTTTTTTTTTTTTATATAATAGCCATCCTAAAGGGTGTGAGGTAGCATATCTTTGTAGTTTTGATTTGTGTTTCCCTGATAATTAGTGATGTTGAGCATCTTTCATGTGCTTATTGGCCTTTTGTAATCTTCTTTGGAGAAATGTCTTTTTGAGTCCTATGTCCATTTTTGAATCAAGTTGGGTTTTTTTGTTGTTGAGTTTTATGAATTCTCCATATATTCTGGATATTAATCTCTTGTCAGATATATGATTTGCACAGATTTCCTTCCGTCCTGTGGGTTGTCTTTTTACTCTGTTGATTGTGTCTTCTGTGGCACACATTTTAATATTTTCTTAAAGCCCAGTCTATTTATTTTTTCTTTTCTTGCCTGTGCCTTTGGTGTCATATCCAAGAAATCATCGCCAAATCCAATGTCCTAAAGCTTTGCCCTGTGTTTTCTTCTACGAGTTTTATAGTTTTAGGTCTTACATTTAGATTTTTAATCCATTTGGGGTTAATTTTTAATCTGCATTGTTAGGTAAAGGTTGGCCACAGGTACTCTTTGAAATTGCAAACATTTTTCTGATATTCCTTTCTACAAACTCCAATAGCTACATAAGTAAAGAGGACCCCTCCCTCCCAAAAAAAACCCTCATTTTTTTCATATTTTGATTGGTAGGAATAATCACATCTTTCTCACATTCTCTATTCAAAACATCAAATGTCACAATTTCAATAAAATTGTATTTACAAAAGCTTGCCTAATAAATACAACCGCTTCAGAAGAAATGTTGACAGTAGAAGCAGCTGTTACTGCTGAAAATTTTGGGGCTATGTTACTATCTTCTCCTGAACTGGTTCCTCTGGGATGGTCTTCCCTTGTCGTTAAAGAAATGTGCTGTGATTTGTCTGTGCCCATGGAGCGTCCAATCTAGTCCCTAGCACCAGAAATGCCCTCCTGAGAGGTGCACGATCAGGGCTGCAAACTTCTCACCACGTGGTAGGTGCTCATTTCTTGCAGAATGAAGGACGGATATTTTCTCTTTCTGGTCTTGGCAGGCTGGCTATTATGTTCTTTTTTGCAGCCCTTTTATTGTTTGTATTTGCTTCACAATTCAAAACAGTCTTGAGTACAACCCCATCCAATCTCTTAAAATCATCCCTAAAAAATCTTTTTTTCTTTGTTGGTCGGCTGGTTTAAAGATTTGTCAAGTCCAAATCGGATAGGGAGACAATTGTAATACATTTAATTCCCCCAAATCATTGATTTGTCTCTGTATTGGGTCATAGAAGATGATGTGCATACTTCACCTAACCCATTCATTTGTTTCCACTCCCCAAACGCAATAAAACTAATAGCTTTGAGGCCCGCGCACCGCGATGAGGAGTGGCCCCCGCTTGCCACAACTAGAGAAAGCCCTCGCACAGAAACGAAGACCCAACACAGCCAAAAATAAATAAATAAATAAATTTATGAAAAAAAACCCCAAAAAACTAATAGCTCTCACATTTTACGAGTTTTCTATGTTCCAGAAAAAAATGTTGGGTGCTTGACTTACATGTTAGTTCATTCAGTACTCAGCGTAACTCTGTGAGTGGATGTTATCAGCCTTAATTTATAAACAAATAAATCTATTTTCAATTAAGTCTGAAGTTTGGCGAAGCACTCCTCAATATCTAAAAGCATAATATTACTTTCATAATTGCTTGAAAATGTCCCATGGCACTTTTCTTATGCTGCAGTGCAGCTTTGGGGTTTGAAAGATGTGAGTTTGAATCTTCGCCTTGCCACTTGCTTTACTGGGACTTTAGACAAGTTGCTTACATTCCCCTAGGACTGTTTCCCAGGATGCGGTGTGGGCCAGTGGGGACCAGGCACTCCCACTAGCGAGTACTGTGGGCATTAGGGAGGCACTATAATGGAGTGTCTAGTTCTGGGTCAGCTCCTCCCCTCTCTAGGACACTCTGGGAAGGACAAGTTCCAAAGTCTCAACACCCCGAAGAAACCTCTTCTTGGGAGTTAGGGTTTGGTCAGGACTCCCTAAGAGCTGCCTGAGTCATAAGAAAATATGAGTCTCTCATGCTCCCTGAAATACTTCCAGAATGGGTCTCCAGGGCCCACCTCACGCAAAACGCATCGGGGAGGAGGTTCTACGGTTCCTCCACGTTAATCTGCAGTAGGTTTAGCACGTCCACTTGCTTATTAGCAAAGGGACCTCTTTGCTGGGTAGTTTCCCCTGTATTTTGGGTGTATCCCAGGCCCCTGGATCTCTGGCAGCATTCAAGGTATTACCATACAGTAGTTACTAAGGTGACCCAGGAATATTTAGCCATTATTTTTAAAAAGGTGTTGAATGGGTTTGCAGAAAGACTTAGCAAAGGGCACTTTGGAGTTTGCAGTATTCTGTGAGAAAGGTCTCTGCAGGAACATTACTCCTGTAGGTTCTCGGTTATAAATATTTAAAAGTCTGAGTCCACGTGTCCGTTCTCTACGTCTGCGTGTGGGGAGGGTGGGATGAATTGGGAGA
The DNA here is from genome assembly GCF_965194825.1 of Balaenoptera physalus. Lineage (NCBI taxonomy): Eukaryota > Metazoa > Chordata > Mammalia > Artiodactyla > Balaenopteridae > Balaenoptera > Balaenoptera physalus. Next base: position 105,785,784 of record NC_138887.1, on the reverse strand, counting down.
TTAGGTTTGACATAAATACACTACCATGTGTAAAATAGATAGCTAGTGGGAACCTGCGGTATAGCACAGGGAGGTCAGCTAGGTGTTATATGATGACCTAGATGAGGGGAATGGGGGTGGGGAGGGAGGTCCAAGAAGGAGGGAATATATGTATATGTATAGCTGATTCACTTCGTTGTACAGCAGAAACTAACGCACCATTGTAAAGCAACTATATTCCAATTAAAAAAAAAGTCTGAGCACACAGAATGCCAAATTTGCCTATCATCTCTGAAAATAAAACTACCTATTATTTTTCCATTTAGTACTACACATTTCCTAATTTATACATGCCCCAAATCGAGCTGTTCCTGCCTTATACAGTGGTTTGTCTTCTCTCTGGAGTGGCCTCAAGTGAGCCAGCTGCTAAGAAGACTGATGTTTTTTATTTGCAGTTTGTTCTCAGTCCTTGACCTCAGAGAAACTACTTTCATGAGAGGTTAGGACTCTGCTATGGTGGGAGCAGGGGTTGGGGTGATAGTGGTGAGGGAGCAGCTTCTTCTGGAACAAGACCATCCAAGGCCCCTTCTGACCTGCTCCATGAGGCCTGTGAAGAGTAAGGGTCTCCTTTCTCAGGAAGCCTTTCTCCTCATCTTGGCAACACCAGAGACCATGTGTACACCAGCATTAACACATTTTGCGGGGCAACAGGCAGAAGGGAATCAATTCTATCTTTGCCTGAGGACTTGAGAATTTTCTGACCCTTTCTTACCCACAGTATTTCTTATGCCTGCTTTCTAGTTCCCTGTGTAGAAGGAAGCAGAGAAAAAAGAACTAGCTGATTGCTGTTTAAAAGTGAGGTGAAGGACCACATCAGTCGTTCTGAAATTTAAGCCTAAAGGGAATTCCCTGGTGGTCCAATGATTAGGACTCCACGATTCCACTGCAGGGGGCACCGGTTTGATACCTGGTTGGGGAACTAAGATCCCATGTGTTGCGATGCAGCCAAAAACAGAAAAGGAAAAGGAAAAGAAAAAGAAAAAGAAAGAAATCGTTATTTATTTTGAATTTTATTTTATTTATTTTTTTATACAACAGGTTCTTATTAGTCATCAATTTTATACACATCAGTGTACACATGTCAATCCCAATCTCCCAATTCATCACACCACCATCCCCACCCCACCGCGGCTTTCCCCCACTTGGTGTCCATACGTTTGTTCTCCACATCTGTGTCTCAATTTCTGCCCTGCAAACTGGTTCATCTGTACCATTTTTCTAGGTTCCACATACATGCGTTAATATACGATATTTGTTTTTCTCTTTCTGACTTACTTCACTCTGTATGACAGTCTCTAGATCCATCCACGGCTCAACAAATGACCCAATTTCATTCCTTTATGTGGCTGAGTAATATTCCATTGTATATATGTACCACAACTTCTTTATCCATTCGCCTGTCGATGGGCATTTAGGTTGCTTCCATGACCTAGCTATTGTAAATAGTGCTGCAATGAACATTGGGGTGCATGTGTCTTTTTGAATTATGGTTTTCTCTGGGTATATGCCCAGTAGTGGGATTGTTGGATCATATGGTAATTCTATTTTTAGTTTTTTAAGGAATTGCCATACTGTTCTCCATAGTGGCTGTTTCAAATTACATTCCCACCAACAGTGCAAGAGGGTTCCCTTTTCTCCACACCCTCTCCAGCATTTGTTGCTTGTAGATTTTCTGATGATGCCCATTCTAACTGGTGTGAGGTGATACCTCATTGTAGTTTTGATTTGCATTTCCCTAATAATTAGTGATGTTGAGCAGCTTTTCATGTGCTTCTTGGCCATCTGTATGTCTTCTTTGGAGAAAGGTCTATTTAGGTCTTCTGCCCATTTCTGGATTGGGTTGTTTGTTTTTTTAATATTGAGCAGAATGAGCTGTTTATATATTTTGCAGATTAATCCTTTGTCCGTTGATTCGTTTGCAAATATTTTCTCCCATTCTGAGGGTTGTCTTTTCATCGTGTTTATGGTTTCCTTAGCTGTGCAAAAGATTTTAAGTTTCATTAGGTCCCATTTGTTTATTTTTGTTTTTATTTTCATTACTCTAGGAGGTGGATCGAAAAATCTCTTGCTGTGATTTATGTCAAATAGTGTTCTTCCTATGTTTTCCTCTAAGAGTTTTATAGTGTCCGGTCTTACATTTAGGTCTCTAATCCATTTTGAGTTTATTTTTGTGTATGGTGTTAGGGAGTGTTCTAATTTCATTCTTTTACATGTAGCTGTCCAGTTTTCCCAGCACCACTTATTGAAGAGACTGTCTTTTCTCCATTGTATATCCTTGCCTCCTTTGTCATAGATTAGTTGACCATAGGTGCGTGGGCTTATCTCTGGGCTTTCTATCTTATTCCATTGATCTATGTTTCTGTTTTTGTGCCAGTACCATATTGTCTTGATTACTGTAACTTCGTAGTATAGTCTGAAGTCAGGGAGTCTGATTCCTCCAGCTCTGTTTTTTTCCCTCAAGACTGCTTTGGCTATTCGTATCTCCATACAAATTTTAAGATTTTTTGTTCTAGTTCCATAAAAAAATGCCACTGGTAATTTGATAGGGATTACATTGAATCTGTAGATTGCTTTGGGTAGTATAGTCATTTTCACAATATTGATTCTTCCAATCCAAGAACATGATATATCTCTCCATCTGTTGGTATCATCTTTAATTTCTTTCATCAGTGTCTTATAGCTTTCTGCGTACAGGTCTTTTGTCTCCCTAGGTAGCTTTATTCCTAGGTATTTTATTCTTTTTGTTGCAATGGTAAATCGGAGTGTTTCCTTAATTTCTCTTTCAGATTTTTCATCATTAGTGTATAGGAATGCAAGAGATTTCTGTGCATTAATTTTGTATCCCGCAACTTTACCAAATTCATTGATTAACTCTAGTAGTTTTCTGGTGGCATCTTTAGGATTCTCTGTGTATAATATCATGTCATCTGCAAAGAGTGACAGTTTTATTTCTTCTTTTCCAATTTGTATTCCTTTTATTTCTTTTTCTTCTCTGATTGCCGTGGCTAGGACTTCCAAAACTATGTTGAATAATAGTGGTGAGAGTGCACAGCCTTCTCTTGTTCCTGATCTTAGAGGAAATGCTTTCAGTTTTTCACCATTGAGAATGATGTTTGCTGTGGGTTTGTCATATATGGCCTTTATTATGTTGAAGTAGGTTCCCTCTATGCCCACTTTCTGGAGAGTTTTTATCATAAATGGGTGTTGAATTTTGTCAAAAGCTTTTTCTGCATCTATTGAGATGATCATATGGTTTTTATTCTTCAGTTTGTTAATATGGTGTATCACATTGATTGATTTGCATATATTGAAGAATCCTTGCATCTCTGGGATAAATCCCACTTGATCGTGGTGTATGATCCTTTTAATGTATTGCTGGATTCTGTTTGCTAGTATTTTGTTGAGGATTTTTGCATCTATATTCATCAGTGATATTGGTCTGTAATTTTCTTTTTTTGTAGTATCTTTGTCTGGTTTTGGTATCAGGTTGACGGTGGCCTCATGGAATGAGTTTGGGAGTGTTCCTTCCTCTGCAATTTTTTGGAAGAGTTTGAGAAGGATGGGTGTTAGCTCTTCTCTGAATGTTTGATAGAATTCACTTGTGAAGCCATCTGGCCCTGGACTTTTGTTTGTTGGAATATTTTTAATCACAGTTTCAATTTCATTCCTTGTGATTGGTCTGTTCATGTTTTCTATTTCTTCCTGGTTCAGTCTTGGAAGGTTATACCTTTCTAAGAATTTGTCCATTTCTTCCAGGTTGTCCATTTTATTGGCATAGAGTTGCTTGTAGTAGTCTCTTAGGATGCTTTGTATTTCTGCAGTGTCTGTTGTAACTTCTCCTTTTTCATTTCTAATTTTATTGATTTGAGTCCTCTCCCTCTTTTTCTTGATGAGTCTGGCTAATGGTTTATCAATTTTGTTTATCTTCTCAAAGAACCAGCTTTTAGTTTTATTGATCTTTGCTCTTGTTTTCTTTGTTTCTATTTCATTTATTTCTGCTCTGATCTTTATGATTTCTTTCCTTCTGCTAACTTTGGGTTTTGTTTGTTCTTCTTTCTCTAGTTCCTTTAGGTGTGAGGTTAGATTGTTTATTTGAGATTTTTCTTGTTTCTTGAGGTAGGTTTGTATAGCTATAAAATTCCCTCTTAGAACTGCTTTTGCTGCATCCCGTAGGTTTTGGGTCGTCGTGTTTTCATTGTCATTTGTCTCTAGGTATTTTTTGATTTCCTCTTTGATTTCTTCAGTGATCTCTTGGTTATTTAGTAACGTATTATTCAGCCTCCATGTGTTTGTGTTTTCTACATTTTTTTCCCTGTACTTCATTTCTAATCTCATAGCATTGTGGTCAGAAAAGATGCTTGATATGATTTCAATTTTCTTAAATTTATTGAGGCTTGATTTGTGATCCAAGATGTGATCTATCCTGGAGAATGTTCCATGCACACTTGAGAAGAAAGTGTAATCTGCTGTTTTTGGATGGAATGTCCTATACATATCAATTAAATCTATCTGGCCTATTGTGTCATTTAAAGCTTCTGTTTCCTTATTTATTTTCTGTGTGGATGATCTGTTCATTGGTGTAAGTGAGGTGTTAAAGTCCCCCACTATTATTGTGTTATTGTTGATTTCCTCTTTTATAGCTGTTAGCAGTTGCCTTATGTATTGAGATGCTCCTATATTGGGTGCATATATATTTATAATTATTATATCTTCTTCTTGGATTGATCCCTTGATCATTATGTAGTGTCCATCCTTGTCTCTTGTAACACTCTTTATTTTAAAGTCTATTTTATCTGATATGAATATTGCTACACCAGCTTTGTTTTGATTTCCACTTGCATGGAATATCTTTTTCCATCCCCTCACTTTCAGTCTGTATGTGTCCTTAGGTCTGAAGTGGGCCTCTTGTAGACAGCATATATATGGGTCTTGTTTTTGCATCAATTCAGCAAGCTTGTTTCTTTTGGTTGGAGCATTTAATCCATTCACGTTTAAGGTAATTATCGATATGTATGTTCCTATGAGCATTTTCTTAATTGTTTTGGGTTTGTTTTTGTAGGTCCTTTTCTTCTCTTGTGTTTCCCACTTAGAGAAGTTCCTTTAGCATTTGTTGTAGAGCTGGTTTGGTGGTGCCAAATTCTCTTAGCTTTTGCTTGTCTGTAAAGCTTTTGATTTCTCCATCGAATCTGAATGAGATCCTTGCTGGGTAGAGTAATCTTGGTTGTAGGTTCTTCCCTTTCATCACTTTAAGTATATCATGTCACTCCTTTCTGGCTTGTAGAGTTTCTGCGGAGAAATCAGCTGTTAACCTTATGGGAGTTCCCCTGTATGTAATTTTCATTTTTCCCTTGCTGCTTTCAATAATTTTTCTTTGTCTTTAATTTAAAAAAAATTAATTTAAACCTAAAAAGTCAATCTGAGGTGCTGGTTAAAATGCATATTCCTTGGCCCCATTTCCAGCAAATCTGGTTCATCAGTTCCAAGCCCCCTGCGGATGGCTTCCAGACTAGTTACCGGGGTAACTCTGGCAATTACTTAATCCACCCCAGCTGATACATCCCAAGGTTTTATACTTCATTGTTCCCCAGCCTGGGGCCTAATATCCAGTCTTCATTGAACTCTTAGCCAGTCACTGATTCACTGTTATTTGTTGTAACTCTGCTTCCTGTGCAAGTACATGACCACACGGTCCTCCTATATAACAACAATTCAAAGTTCCTGTGTTCCTCTTCCTCTGTTGTCCGGGACACCCCCACGCAAGGCAAAGGGAAACAAGAGCAGCCGTTTTTCAGTGGAGTGAAAAGGCTCTTTGGTCCATCTTTCTCTCCCAATGCTTGCTCCCCTGACCCATCCCCTCCTGCAACTGGCATATTGGTCATTTCTCACATTTTTTAGTAAATAAAATCACAGTCACATCAGAGCTAAGCAGCACCTTTGAAAGGACCTGATCCTACCTCCTTATTTTCCCAGAAAGTAAACTAAAGGAGAGAGAGGTTAAGGGACTTACCCAAGGTCACACAGCCAACAGGGACAATGGTGGGGTTCAAACCCAGGCAGTCTGGCTCCAGCACTTCTGCTTTAACCTCCATGCTCCATGGTGCATAGATTTAGTGAGAAAGCTGTGCTAAGAGTGGAAGACAGCCTGGAATAACTATGTTGGGAAGACACATGTAAAGTTTAGGGGCAAGGCTATCCTTATGCTATTCTTGTGATTTTTTTCTTCTGTCAGTTTGTGGGTAGAAAAATAGGCAAAGCTGAACACTGTCTTGACTATTCGGAAACACTAATTACATCAGAGAGGAGATTAAAACCCAGATTGTAGGGTTATTTGGCCTCTGTCACTTCATTCTTTCCCATAATTCACAAGAAGAGGCAGGTAGCATGGGCAGGACAGGGAGCCCTGGTTGACTCCAGAAGCCTGGGATTCTACTCCAACTCCCAACTCTGCCTCTTCCTAATTCTGTTGGTACAGAACTTCTCTCCTCTGGGCACTATTCCTTCATCTGTAAATTGGAAAGAGGATTTGTTCAAGGTGATTGCTGAGCTGCTTCCAGTTCTATGATTGGATGCGTGTCTCACCAAAGAGTTGGCAGGGGTGTTTGTGTTGTCTCTGGGCAGCTGAGGTTGAGGGTAAATGTCTTGGTCACTTGCATTTCTATTGACTGGTTCTGTGTCAATACATACCCTTAGGAATGGGCAGAACCTTCACAGCCCTTCTAACTCCCTCAGTATTCTGCCAGTGACCGGTATTGAATAATACTGCTGAGTGGCTGTGTACAGGGCCAGAGCCAGCTGGGGACCCCCAGAGTCTTCATAAGGCTGCCCTCTATAGAATCCTCCTGCTCTCTTCCTCTTCAAGAAGTCATTCTGGAGTTTAGGGGGCTCAAGTATTCAACAAACAGATCTGAGTGACCCTCTGACTCTGTCATCTCATGGTGACTGGGCAGGAAGACAGCCTATCTCTCTGACTCTTGTGAGGCTGCTCCCCTGACCTGTATAGATATCTGACTGGAGGCAAAGGATCCCTCATTTTGCTTCTTGCTTCGGTTGTCTGGGGTGCCTCAGGGTGTCTTTGACAAAACAGAAAGTGTTCAAAATCTTAAAAGTATCCCCCTGTCCCTACCTTTGACCTACAGCCCCGTCATCACCAATAATTAGTCAGTTTCATCTCTTCTCCCATATCCGTATCTCCCATATCCCTGGGGTAGGGAGATGGGTTCCATCCTGGTTTCATGACAGAAGGGTTATGAAGATCTGTGTCAAAGCCTAAGACTGTATAAAACCCAACAAATTATTTGCTGCAAAGGTAAGAACTTCTGTGCTTTCATTATGCTATGGCCAGGTAAAATTCCACTTCAACAAATATCATGGTAAATATGCAAGTTTTTTGCATAGCCCAGCTGTTTTCATATTTCTTTGTTGACTTGTTACAACATCCCTTCACAAAGAGTTGTCTGAGTCCATTCAGGCTGCTATTAAAAAAAAAAAAAAGCCATATACTGGGCAGCTAATAAACAACAGAAATTTATTTCTTTTAGTTCTTAGAAGTCCAAGATCAACATGCCAGCAGATCTGGTGTCTGGTGAGAGCCTTCTTCATGGTTCATAGATGGACAATTTTTTGCTGCGTTCTCACATGGCAAAGGGAGTAAGGATCTTTCTAGGGCCTCTTTTTCTAGGGCACTAATCCCATTCACGAAGGCTCCACCCTCATGACCTTATCATCCCAAAGCCCTACCTCTAAATACCATCATATTGGGCATTAGCATTTAACATATGAATTTGGGGGCAGGAGACACAAACATTCAGTCTATACCAAGAGTCATTTAGTTGAACAAACTAATTATGTCTCTCTTTTAGATAGAACACGTCCCTTCCTCACGAAAGTAACCAATTGATGGCACCTACCTTATAAGAAGAGTAGACCAGAGTTCAGTGTAGTTATGTCTGACTTCAGGGCATTCTTGATCTCCAGAAAGCAGCAATTCCTTTTAACTCCTCTTTTATCTCTTTTCATGCCACAAATCCCACTAACACACCTAAAACCCCCCAAAATTCAATCAGACCCTTGGGGATGCATGTCACAGTGCTTTCCTCTACTGAGAGATTGAGCATAAAATCTCTTTCACTCCTTACTCCTTTCAGACTATGCAATGGTGTCTGGTGGTAAATTGTGTATACATTCCACCAAAACGAGCCAACGAAAAATGGAGTGAAATTGGCTCATTTTTTTGCTGTATGGATTCCTGAAATTTCCATCACATTGTCAAGTAGGCTTCCAAAATGGATAAGCAATGGTCAAAAATCTAGATGGCAACATTATGTAGAGGAACAAGTGCTATCAATAGACTAATGTGTTTCTCCCTTAATTCTACTTGTTAGCTGTGTGAACTTAGTAAAGCAAACAGTCTCTCTGAACAAAGATCTTCCTCTGTGGGCTGGATGATCTCTCAAGTCTTCCCAGCTCACTGATCCTGTACCTTTATTTCCCTGCTTATTTATAAAGCTTACCTTTTTGCATAGGACATCTTTGTTCTGCTTTTCTAATTTTTTAAAATATTTAATTTATTTATTTGGCTGCGTCGGGTCTTAGCTGCTGCACACAGGCTCTTCCTTGCAGTGTTCGGGCTTCTCCCTAGTTGAAGCACGTGGTCTCTAGAGTGCGTGGGTTTAGTTGCCCCGCAGCCTGTGGGATTTTAGTTCCCTGACCAGGGATCGAACCCACGTCCCCTGCTTTGGAAGGCTGATTCTTAACCACTGGACCACCAGGGAAGTCCCACTTTTCTGATATTTTAAGAGAGTAAAAGTTATTGTGCAAAAAATATTGAACTTCCCAATTTGCTGTATACATTATTTTACCTAAAATGTCAGTTTCCCTATCCAGAACTGAAAACGTTCATTGATATAGTCGACCGTTCATTTGATGTTATTTCTTTCCACTCGGCGTTAATGTGAAAGAGCTAATTTTAGCTCATAAGGAAGGAACGACTGTTTCCAAAACTTTGGGAGAAGAATGAGGGAAAGAAGATTTCGTGTTTGTCTTGCTTTTATTTTAGTTTTTCCTCTGGAAGAACTCCTCCTATAGTAACCGCACCAGGACCCATCAGAGGGAAGAGGGTCCTCACACCTATGTTCAGATGCACGAAGGGTCTTGGGCACATTATCCCTCACTCGTCCTTCCACCCCAGATCCTCACTGAGGCACGTAAGTCATGTCCTATACGGGAACTCTATCTATGCCCACAGCCCCTGCTCAGACCCCTCCACCCAGCTGCAGTTGCCACCCACCCCCCAAGCCTGGGACTCTGGCCAGGGAATTTGGCTCACCAGGCAGAACCAGCTGGATAACAAATGGTCCCAATTAAGGTGCTCTCTGATCACATTAAGGTGTGAACCTCTCCAGCACTATTTTTATTTTGTCTCACCTAGAGGAGGACTGTCTGAAGGAAGAGTGGGGAAGTGTAAACAGGCAGTGAGGTTGGAATATTCTGAAAGCCCAGTGCCTCCCACAGCTCCTGGACTGAGGCAAGCATGAAGGCTGCCCAGAAAAGGGGGCCATCATGAAAAAAAGCCACTGACCGGAAGTCAAAAAGCCCCATGAAATATGTACAGCATTGGAGTGCGTAACTCGAAAAGGGAGCGGGGAGCCTCCAGAGTCCCGCCCATCCCTTACCACACACAGTGGTGCCGGAGGCAACTCCTTGGGTGAAAATCATCAGTGATCACTTCCGAGGGAATGTCCAGCTGGAATAATATCAGGAAGCCTCACTGCTTGCTGTGTGGAGGCCTTGATACCATTCCCTGATAGAAACAACCAGAGGTGCGCAGGGAGCTTCTGCTTCCTCTGTAAAACTCCCTACAACCCTCACTTCACAGTCTGTGCCTCAGCATCCTTCTATCCTCATCCCAGCGGCTCCACCCTCACACCCACACACCCCACCTCCGTCATATCAAGCCATTCACAGTTGTCCACATACTTTCACTTCTCCATCATTGGGATGCCTTTCCTCTGGGCGAGCCTCTTCTCAGCCTTTAAAATTCAGCTCAGATTGTACCTGTTAAAGCATAACCTTCTCATACTGGCCTGAAGTCTACCCTTCTTGGTCTTAGCTTTGTATTCACTCCTGAATATGACGTTTGCCAAAATCATTTCTTCTCTTCTTCACTTCTCTACTTGACTATCAACTCCTTAAGGTCAGGGACAAGGTTACATACATCTTTCAGCCCCAGGACTAAATACAGTACTTTTACACATGATAGTTACATTTCTGTGTCATCATGGCTAGCTATGGTGCACAGTTGTTTCATCAAAACCAATCTAGATATTGCTGTAAAGATATTTTTAAGATGTGATTAACATCTAAATCAGTAAACTTAGAGTAGAACAGATTACTCTCCATGTGTGGGTGGGCTTCATCCACTCAGTTGAAGGCTGTAAGAGAAAAGACTCAAGTCCCTGGAAGAGGAAGGAATTCAGCCTCCAAGCTCCCTTCAGACTTGAGTCACTACATCAAACTCTTGGAATTTCTAGGCTGCCAGCCTGTTCTGCAAATTTTGGACTTGCCAGTCCCCACAATCATGTAAGTTCATTCCTTAAAGTAAACTCTCTGCCTCTCTCTGTCTCCATTTCTCTGTCTCTGTGTCTCTGTCTCTCTCTGTCTCTGTCTCTCTGTCTCTCTGTCTCTGTCTCTGTCTCTCTCTCTCTCTCTATATATATATATACACTATTGCTTCTGTTTCTGTGGGGAACCCTAACTAACATAATGCTTCTTTACTGCACCTCAGACTTAATAGCAAAGAAAGGAATATGGCAAATGGGGCTAAAGGCTGAATAGGAGAGGGAAAATGGCTGAAGATATGTGGATAGGTAGACAGATTGAATGACCAGAAAATAAACAACATGCCACTATTTTTGAAATAATGATTTCTACATTTATTATGCACCTGGGTACCATATGTGCATAGAAATATTTTAATGTAATTGGATATCCTTAAATTTTAGAGGTTCCCATGTAAATATCAAACTTTAAGGTAGAATGGGATTAAGATATGGAAAAGGGGATTTAGGCCAACATAAAGCACATATAACAAAGCGTATTTATATTTTGTAGGGGATTTTCTGGAATCTTTAAAGTCTTTTGGGACTGGATTAATTCCCTGGGATTCCTAAACACTTAGGAGTCCTCAAGCTATTTTCAGCATTTTTAGAAGTCACATTGAAGTCCTACCCCTGCCTGCTAAGACTGCATAGGCTCATTAAAATGTTAAATTTTGTTTGCTTTTGGCTAGAATTCTCTTAAACCAGTGTAATGACATTGGTTATCCTTTGCTGCTCAATATCTCTATTTGTTAATTGTATATATCTTTGATTAATTTTTAAAAAATGGAAACATAGGGCTTCCCTGGTGGCGCAGTGGTTGAGAATCTGCCTGCCAATGCAGGGGACACGGGTTCGAGCCCTGGTCTGGGAAGATCCCACATGCCGCGGAGCAACTAGGCCCGTGAGCCACAACTACTGAGCCTGAGCGTCTGGAGCCTGTGCTCCGCAACAAGAGAGGCCGCGATAGTGAGAGGCCTGCGCAACGCGATGAAGAGTGGCCCCCGCTCGCCGCAACTAGAGAAAGCCCACGCACAGAAACGAAGACCCAACACAGCCAAAAATAAATAAATAAATAAAGTGTAAAATTTTTTTTTAAAAAATGGAAACACAGCTCAACTAATTAACAAATATAAGATTTTGATAGCAAAATCTCTTCAGACAAAGGGGACCCAAGAGGTGGAGAAAAGTGGGGAGATAATGAAAGGAGTTTCTGGTGATGGAAAGGTAGGAATGCTCAGACTGGATGATTGCTGAGCTCCTTCAAGACCCCAGAGCTTAGTGAAGTCAGCCCAGTAGCTTATTAACCACTAGGCTTATGGTGGCCAAATGATAAGTGCCTGCCCTCAAGTTCACATGCAGGTGGAACAAGTAAGATGGCTTAGAGAAGCTGGTCCAGCCAGCCAGTGGGTCCAGCTGAGAGGCAAGGTGCTAGAACAGCAACTGCGGCGGTTCTGCTCCTTAAGTCTTGACTGTGGGATGTTGAAGCAACACCCCTCAACCCAGACTGCCTAACTTTGAGTCCCAACTCTGTCTCTCACTAAGTCTGTGACATCTTTGTGCCTCACTTTCCTCATTTGTAAACTGATGATGATGTGTTCTAGATTTGTTATAAGGATCAAATACTTCAACATGCAAAGCACCTGGAACAGTGCCAGGAACAGAGGAAGCCTCCAATAAAACTGGATTTTTGTTATATGTCAGACATTGTATCAAACATTTTGCATACACTTTCTCTGTCTCCAGAATAACCCCTCAAGGTAGGTACTATTATTATCTCTATTTTACAGATGAGAAAACTGATGCTTAGAGAGTTTAAGAAACTTGTCCAAAGTCATCCAGCTCATCAGTGTCTGAAGTTGGACTCAGACAAACCTCGACATTGCCAGTCACTCTTTGCCTGCCCCAGTGGGGTGAGGGGTGTGCCTGTGGGAGACCCCAGAGTTGCTCACACACTGTGTGCCTCTGGGCAAGTCACCCAGCCTTCCCAAGCTTCCATATTTTCATCTGTAAGGCTAGAGGGTTGTTTCCCAGTTTTGATAATTTATTAAGGTTATGTATACTGTTATCTTTGGGGAAAGCAGGGTGAAGCACAGCAACCTTATGCACTAACTTTGCAACTCCTTTGGAACTTCTAAAATGATTTCAAAGTAGACATTGTAAACACTAGTGTAGGGATATGCTACTTGGCATTCTTCTTGATGTCAGGCACTGTGTTTTGCACACAAATGGTGCTCATAAATCCTTACTGATGTGACTTATTTGATTTCTAGAAAGTGAAATGTGACCAGTACTGAGCAGATTGCTCTGTGTGATACAAAATATAGAGGTCTCTCTGTAAAGTCTTGATTTAAGTAGCAAGAACAGGTAATTTAGATGATGAAAACATCTTATTCTTTAAAATAACATTTTTCATGCATTTAGAATTTTATGTTAAAAAAATCCATCACATCAACAAACTAAAAAAGAAAAATCATGTGATCATATCAATAGATGCAGAAAAAGAATTTGGCAAAACCTAACACTCACACATGACAAAAGCTCTCAGTAACTGTACAGCACACAGAATATAGCCAATCTTTTATAATAACTATAAATGGAGTATAATCTTTTAAAATTGTGAATCACTATGTTGTACACCTGAAACTTATATATGATATTGTAAATCAACTATACTTCAATGAAAAAAAATCTCCAAAAAATCCTCCTTTAGCTATCTTGTTAGTGAGTATTTTAATTCTTGGACTGTCTTATGTATGATAAATGTTTTATACAGTTCATCATTTATATTTGCATGTTTTTGTATATAGTCATTAAACATTTTTGTATACACTTCAAAAAAAAACACCTCTCAGTAAACTGGGAATAGAGTGGAACTTTCTTAACTTGCTAAAAACTATCTGCAAAACTCTTAGAGCTAACATTATACTTAATGGTGAGAAACTTGAAGCTTTCCCACTAAAATCAGGTACAACGCAAAGATGTCCTCTCTCACCAGTCCTTTTCAAACATCCTAAAAAATGAAGGAAATGGACTCCACGTTCATGGATAGGGAGACTCAATATTGTCAAGATGTCAGTTCTTCCCAACTTGATCTACAGATTCAATGCACTCCCAGTCAAAATTCCAGCAATTATTTTACGGATATCAACAAACTAATTTTGAAGTTTACATGGAGAGGCAAATGATCCAGAATAGCCAACACAATATTGAATAGAAGAGCAAAGTTGTAGGACTGATGCTACCTGACTTTAAGACACCTTAAAGCTACAATAATCAAGATAGTGTGGTATTGGTGGAAGAATAGACAGATAGATCAATGGAATAGAATAGAAAGCCCAGAAATATATCCCTTTAAATATAGTCAACTGATCATTGACAAAGAAGCAAAGGCAATACAATGGAGCAAAGGTAGTCTCTTCAACAAATGGTTCTGGAACAATTGGACATCTACATGCAAAATAAATGCATCCAGACACATACTTTATATCCCTTCACAGAAATTAATTCAAAATGGATCACAGACCTAAATTTAAAACACAAAACTATAAAACTCCTGGAAAATAACATGGGAGAAAACCTATATGATCTTGGGCATGGTGATATCTTTTTAGACACAACATCAAAGGCACAATTCATGAAAGAAATAATTGATAAGCTGGACTTCATTAAAATTAAAAAGTTCTGCTCTGGGGGATCCAGTGTCAAGAGACTTAGAAGGCAAGCCACAGATTGGGAGAAAATATTCACAAAGGACACATCTGATAAAGGACTGTTATCCAAAAATACATAGAACTCTTAAAAATCAACAAGGAAACAATTTTAAAATGGGCCAAAGATCTTAACAGACACCTAACCAAAGACACATAGATGGAAAATAAGCATGTGAAAATATGCTCCACATCATATACAAGAACTCTCATACATTGCTGGTGGGAATGCACCAGTGGGGTACAGCCACTTTGCAAGACAGTTTAGTGGTTTCTTACAAAACTAAATATACTCTTACCTTATGATCCAGCAGTTGCACTCCTTGGTATTTACTTAAAATAGCTGAAAACTTACATCCGCACGAAAACCTGCACCTAGATGTTTATAGCAGCTTTGTTCATAACTGCCAAAGCTTGGAAGCAACAAAGATGTCCTTTAGTAGGTAAATGGATAAATAAACTGTGACACATCCAGACAATTTAATATTATTTGACACTAAAAAGAAATGAGCCATCAAGCCGTGAGAGGACATGGAGAAAACTTAAATGCATATTACTAAGTGAAAAAAAGCCAATCTGAGAAAGCTACATACAGTATGATTCCAACTCTATGAAATTCTGGAAAAGACAAAACTATGCAGATAGTAAAAAGATCAGTGGTTGCCAGGGGTCAGGTAGGGGCAGGAGAGATGAGTAGGCAGAGTCTAGAGGATTTTTAGGGCAATAAAAATACTCTGTATGGTATTATACTGATGGATGTATATCATTATATGTTTGTCCAAATCCATAGAATATACAACACCAAGAATGAACCCTGAGATAAACTATGGACTCTGGATGATTATGAGGTGTCATTGTAGGTTCATCCTTGGTAACAAGTGTACCACTCTGGTGAGTGATGCTGATCTTGGGGGAGGTTATACATGTGTAGGGGTAGGGGTGTATATATGGAAAAGCTCTGTACCTTCCTTTCAATTTTTTTGTGAAACTAAAACTGCTCTAAAAAAAATACAGTCTTTAAAAAGAAAAACAACTTAGGGCTGGATGTAGGGTTGTCTAAGGGTCCTTCCTGGGGTAGGACCACTGTCTGCAATAGAACAAGCCTCTCCCGTCAGATTCTCTTCCAGCAGAAGCAGAGGTTCTGTGCACACCCGGCCCATTGCCGCGGGCTGCCAGTCCCGTCTTCCGTCTCATTCAGTTTGGACACTGCCTCAATGGTAAATACTAGCGCGCCCAACCTCCGTCCTTGATGCAATCACTGCTGCCTTCAAGAGCAGCTGGAAATCCTTCCTGCCAGGTGTATTTTGTCTGATAATGTTGGTCACTGTGGAGGTGAAAACAGAACTAAAAGGCTCTCTGTGTTTCAGCGAGCTGTGAAAATCTGGGACCAGGCAGGTGGGCTCCAAGCACCATTCCCAGAAATAGCAACAAAGGGATTCTTTTAAAAGCCTGGTGTTTTCCTTTTGATTGAACACTCTCTTAGCGACCAGGCATTTTGCTCTGGACAGAGAAATCTGTGTGCCTTTCTTTGTTATACAACAGTCAAGCAGAGCCAGGACACATCAGTCAACTGCTCTGTGCCTCAGTTTACCCATCTGTTATAAATCACCTCTACTTGGTGGGAAGCATGTCATTTGTACAATGGGGAGGGAGAAGGAGGGAGGCAATTAGAATAGAAATGAAAAGCTTCTTTTTTCTTATTTCAGTCCATGGCCAGAATGTAAACAGCAGCCTATTTCTAAAACTCAGCTGACAGAGGAATAGCAGTGAGCCAATGCTGGCGGGGCCCGGAACCTGCCTGACCAGAAACGACTGACGTGGTTCTATCTTGGTCCCTTCACAAATAGTGCTCACTGGGGGTTGCTCCTCAAGGCCAGGCCTCCTGGGCTGTCCTGGGCGTCAGATGGAAATGATTTGGGCACATCCGGTATGGCCTGAATTTGATCCTTTGGGTAAGATCTGAAAAAGAAAAGAAAGAGAAGAGGGAAGGCAAACCGATTCCCTTAAAAACTATGCATACTGAAACCTTGATATTTAAGGCTCACCCCTTAGAGCTGTATTCCTAACTCTGGGTTTGTAAGACACAACATGTTTTTCCCCTAATCCTTTCCAAAAATGCATTCCATAAATTGTTAACATCCCTGCCAATGGCCCCAGTAAACTCACATACCAGCTTTAAAGTCAACCCCTTTTAAACCAATGCATCAGTCCTTTGAGTTAAGGGGATATTATTTCCAGATTCCTATAGCTGCTAGCTTCTTTTTAAAGTTGCAAATGATCCTGTTTCTTTGTTGCTGTTAATTTTTAGAGAGAAATAGATACAGTGGCAGCCATACATGTATACAGTAGCTGTGACATCCTCCACGGCCCCTTAGTACCCTAAGATACTCTGACAACCCCCCACCACCTGCCTCCTTGTTTAATCGCCCCTCTCCTAAGGGCTCAAAACTCTCCTTGCTCAGAATGACCAGAAGTTCCCATATATGGTATTACTGTGCCACTGCTATTATTATTTGTTTTATGACAGAGAGTGAAGTGTGGTGGTTTAACACATGGGCTCCAGAGCCAAACCATCTAGGTTTGAAGTCCAGCTCTACCACTTACAGCTGTGTGACCTTAAGCAACTTGCTTAACCACTCTGTGCCTGGGTTTCCTTATCCATAAAATGAGAATGATGACAGTACCTTCTTCATTCACTAATGTGTATAAAGCAGTTAAGCAGAGCCTGCACAGAATAACTTCCACCCAAGTGCCAGTTGCTATTGCACAATTTTTCTAGGTAGTACATTCAGCCATCGGGGACTGCTCTAGTGACTCAACCATCAACATGGAAAATGTCTAGAAAGATCTGGGGACCAGTTAAAATGTATGCAGGGAATACAGGAAAGCAAGCCTCATGACTTATGGCCCCTCTGGGTCACAAAGGCTGCTGAAGGAGAGCATCTTAGACTTTATGGGTCAGGCTGGGCCTCAAAGACTCCCAGGCCCTACCCCTCAGCCTAGAGCCTCTTGTTGACAAGTTGAGAGCAAACCTAGTGCCAGTCTCTAGGTCTCCATGTTTTCTGTCCCCAGACCAAGTTTCTCCCATTGCCTGGAGCTGCTCTCAGAGGGGAGAGCTGTCATTCCCCACCCAGGTCCTCATCACACCCAGTCCTTGGGTAGTGAGTCTCCCTGTTTGAGTTTTCCCTGCTCTGATCCCCTTTACATCTTTTTGCTGGAACAGTTTTGCTCAAATACAATTTTTTCTCACTGAACTCCAACATCTAAGGATCTGCAGGTCTTCTCTCCTGTATGTGACATGCCGCTGATTTTTATGGAGTCATAAGAAACCAGTTTCATTGCTTCTCATTTTTCATGTGACTTCTTTTTCTCTCCAGTGCTTAATAATTTGCTTTCCCAAAGGGTAAGTGTTCAATAAATGCTTATTGCCAACAAATAGGACATTGGGGCCCTGAGATATAAATACAGAGACAGAGATAGAGATAGAGATAGAGACAGAGAAAGAGACAGAGATAGAGATCCTCTGGCTCCCATGCACAATCCCTGAGCAGAACAAGGTTCATGGAGTACGTGCCTTGCTCTAAAACAGGACTGCCAGATTCTCAAAGCCTGTCTGCGATGTTCTTCCAGGAAAAGCTACTTTTTGATGAACTCAAGGAGACTTTATCCATCATCTAGGCCAGTGCAGTCCAAACTGTCCCAAAGTTCGGATGAGGTGCCACACAGGCCAGGCGAGGAAGGGGGGCAGTGAGCAGGGAGAGTTCTGGGGTCCTGGCTCCACTTCCAATGGGACAGCTCTGCTTTCACAGTGTCCTGGTTTAGAAAGAAGGAAACCATAATCTAGAGCACTGCCCAAGGCAATTAAGTTTCAGAGATGAAGCAAGTGACCACAGGTCATTCAGCTAGTCAGTGGCAGAGCCTGGAGTCAAACCCAAATCTTGGGGTCCTTTGCATCTCTCCATGCTGTACCACCAACTGTCTCATACATAAGATATCTCAAGCATTCTGTAGAATGCTCAAATACTGCTTTTTAAAAAGCATTAGGAAAGAAAGCACCAAAATCTCCATAAAGCGTACACAAGACTATCTATTGCCAACAGCCCGAGACAAAGATATCTTCACACCCAGCTTGAAAGTGTACTGTTTTCTCTCCTCCACCCCAACTGAAGATAAACAAGGCCAACGTTTAGTGTAAATAGCTAGTCAGTAACTTTTTTTTCCAGGTCTTTCTTCAACATAATGCTTTCCTCTGCTTTAGCACCCTTTTCCTCTGTCAGAGCAGAGGGAAATCTACCACCGATAATTTTACCTGTGGTTCAGTTTACTGACTACTTTTTTCTTATGAATGGGTGTCTTCAGTATGCTCTATTCCTTAGTGGTATTTGCTTTAAAAATTTTATCTCTAATGATTTCATAAAGATTTTTGGTCCCTTATTAAAGGAATTTCAGGCATGTGTGATGGAAAAAGGAAAGATACTTTTTCTTAGTGGTTGGGAAGATCTTGTGATCATATTAGGTACTCATTCAAGGTACCCTTAAGGTGACTTAGAAGAGCAAATGCTATTTTGATCTTTCAAAGGCAGAAATCCCTACCTAGTCCTCTGGATCTGGGTAGAACTTGAAGCATCCCTGGTTGATTTTTTCAACCACAGGCTACCTCAAAAGCCCTCACATGCATATTTGCCAGAATTCTGCCTGGTGGGGAGAGAGACATAGATAGCTGGGGTGCCCTATTCCCCTGCCCCTTGTCCAACTCCACCAAAAATCTGAACCTTCCACTGCCTCTGACAACTCCCCTGTTCCAGGAAACGAGGAGTCATTCTTTATTTCTTGCTCCATAAGGGGAGGGCCCCACGTGACTCCCTGTGGAAGGGGACGGTGGGGTGGGGAGGCTGAGTGGCTCCTCGGGAGCCCACAGCGGCCCCGGCTCAGGCCTCCTGGGGGAGGACAGGCTCTGTCCCTTGCTGCTCAGTATCACCAGCCTGGAGACTGACTCCCCTTGGTACAGCCCCACAGCAATGCCCTCTTTCCCCTCGTCTTCCCCACACATCCCGCCTTTACTGAGCTTTCCCCTCCCTCAGCCCCAGGGCTCCTGCTTGCATTCTTTCTATCTTCTGGCATTTTTGTCATGCTGTTTTACTTTGTATTTAATAATAGCTCTACCTTTTTTTTCTTTATCTAAAATCAAGAATCATGCCTGTATCATGTGTTCGCTTTGGGAATAAAATTTATGGCAATGCTTGCCATTGGATTAATTGCTTTTCATTAGCTTCATGCTTCTTAATGATTACAAATTGTTTGCCTGTACAAGAAACAGTTCCATCCAGTTCTCCGAATTTACTGGCCTTCAATTGCAACCAGAAACTGGAAGTCTTGGATTGCCCATGCTTGCGGAATGAGGTTCCTGGCTTTTTGCATCAGGGTCTGGCTATACTGAGGGTGGGTAATCTTAGATCTTTAGACTTCAAAGCTCAGATCATGGTCCATGGGCCAAATAAAAAGTGAACTTAGCTTTTCTAAGCCATAGACTGTTCTGTGTCTTGGTTCTCAAATCCATAAAGTGGAGTGAGAAAGACAGAAAGACAAGATATAGATATTTAATAACCAGTTTACTTTAAAATCAGTTTCAAAAAACCTATACTTCATATAATGAATGGGGTTTTAAAAGCAAGCAGGAAAGAATATACCCACCAAAAGGGAGCAGCAGAATAAATCCCAATGGAAAATGTGTGCCTTTCTGTGGTCGGAGTCATTTGGTCAAGAAATGATGAAATTACAAATTTCTGAAAAGGGTGTGTGTTTTGGAGTTACTGAGGTCCAGGTCTCAGCGTGAGATTTAGGCAAGGCCAGCATTTAACTTCAATGCAGAATAAAGAGAAGGAAGTGGTCACGACCAGCATTCTTTCCCACCAAGGCAGCACCTCCCTGGTCTAACGTTGCTCATCCGTCTCTTCGTCTCCTGAACTTGGAATCCAGCTCTCTCAGCAAGCCTGTGCGCCCAGCATTCCCTGCGAGACAATTCATCCTTTAACTCTATATGGGAATGGTTGGTGAAAAGCGAACTGCGGCTGGAGGTGCAGGGGAGCTGGAGCCGTCCGGCCCTGCACAGAGGACCTGCGTGTGCAGCAGTATTGGCAGCTCTTGGAGCTGAGCGCTGGCGCTGGGGAGCAGCAGGAGTTTCTCCGTGCAGAGCAGCACCGCTGCCCTTGCCCACAGCCCAGCTATTGACTTTAGTCCTCTCAGTAACTAGGATCCGCCTCGGACTAACACATAGGAATAGAGGAAAGTAGACCCAGAAGAACCAAGCACTCCAGACCAATCTGTATGCTTTGCTCCCATAAACACAATGGTTCACTTATTCAATCATCCAACAAACAATTGGGTACCAACTGAATGAGGAAAGAAGCTAAGCTATTATGACAGAGAGGCATACACTACACTGACACTGGCTTAAGAAAGTTTCTCTCTCCTCTCTCTCTCTCTCTCTCTCTCTCTCTCTCTCTCTCTCTCTCTCTCTCTCTCTCGTCCCTGTTACATAAGATCATTTAGTGACCCAAATTCCTTAACTATTGTTAACCTCTTTTCCCCTAGCGCAGCGCTATTCAAAGTATGGCCCAGGGCTCCTCCCCTGGTGGCACAGTGGTTAAGAATCTGCTTGCCAATGCAGGGCACATGGGTTCAAGCCCTGGTCCGGGAAGATCCCACATGCCGCGGAACAACTAAGTCCATGCGCCACAACTACTGAGCCTGTGCCCTAGAGCCCGTGAGCCACAACTACCGAGCCTGCGTGACACAGCTACCTGTGCCCGTGTGCCTAGAGCCCGTGCTCCACAACAAGACAAGCCACCGCAATCAGAAGCCTGCACACTGCAACAAAGAGTATTGTTGCTCGCCGCAACTAGAGAAAGCCCTCGCTCAGCAACAAAGATCCAACGCAGCCAAAAATAAAAGTAAATAAAAAATAAATAAATTTATAAAAAAAAAAAAAAAAGTATGGTCCAGGGATGGGCAACATCAGCATCACCTGAGAGCTTGTTAGAAAGTTCAGTTCTTAGGCCCCAATTCAGAGCTGTTGAACCAGTATTTCTGGTGGCTGGGCCCAGGAATCTGTATTTTACCAAACTCTCTAGGTAATTCTTTTTTTTTCAATTTTTTTTTATTGTGGTAAATTTACGATTCTAGCCATTTTTAAGTGTATAGCTCAGTGGTATTAAATACATTCATAATGTCATACTACCATTACCATCAGGCACCTCCAGAATTCCTTTTATCTTGCCAAATTGAAACTGTACTCATTAAACAATAACTTCCCATTTCCCCAGCCCCTGGAAAGCACCATTCTACTTTCTGTCTCTATGATATTGACTACTCTAAATATCTTACATAAGTGGAATCATACAGCACTTGTCTTTTTGTGATTAGCTTATATCACTTAGCATAATATCGTCAAAGTTTATCCATGTTGTAGCATATGTCAGAATTTCCTTCCTCTTTAAGGCTGGATACTGCATTGTATGTATATATCATATTTTGCTTATCCATTCTTCTGAACACTTGGGTTGCTTCCATGTTTTAGCTATTTTAAATAATTCTTCTGTGAACATGAGTGTACAAATATCTCAAGAGCTTACTTTCAGTTATTTGGGATATATACTTAGAAGTAGAATTGCTGAATCAAATTGTAATCCTATTTTTAATTTTTAGAAACCGCCATACTGTTTTCCACAGCTGCTGTATCCCTAAACATTTTCTACAGCTGCTGAATGTATAATTCCCATCAACAGTGTACAAGAGTTCCAGTTTCCCTACATCCTCACTAACACTTGTAGTTTTCTATTTTGTTTTTGTTTTTGATGGTAGCCATCCTAAAGGGGGTGAGGTGACATATCATAGTAGCTTTGATTTGCATTTCCCTAATGATTAGTGATGTTGAGAATCTTTTCATGTGCTTATTGGCCATTTGTATATCTTTGGAGAAATGTCTGTTCAAGTCCTTTGTCTATTTTTTAAATTTTTTTTTTTTTAATTTTAATTTATTTATTTATTTATGGCTGTGTTGGGTCTTCGTTTCTGTGCGAGGGCTTTCTCTAGTTGCGGCAAGTGGGGGCCACTCTTCATCGCGGTGCGCAGGCCTCTCATTATCGCGGCCTCTCTTGTTGCGGAGCACAGGCTCTAGAGCTCAGGCTCAGTAGTTGTGGCTCACGGGCCCAGCTGCTCCGTGGCATGTGGGATCTTCCCAGACCAGGGCTCGAACCCGTGTCCCCTGCATTGGCAGGCAGATTCTCAACCACTGCGCCACCAGGGAAGCCCCCTTTGTCTATTTTTGAATTGAGTTGTTTTTTTATGTTGAGTTTTAGGAGTTCTCTATATATTCTGGATATTAATCCCTTATCAGATAGGTGATTTGTAAATACTATTTCACACTCTATGGGTTGTCTTTTTACTCTGCTGATATTGTGTTTTGATACACAAAAGTTTTTAATTTTCATGAAGTCTAATTTGTCTATTTTTTCTTTTGTTGACTGTGCCTTTAGTGTCATGTGAAGAAATCATTGCCAAATTCAATGTTATGAAGCTTTCTCCTAAGAGTTTCATAGTTTTAGGTCTTATGTTTAGGTCTTTGATCCATTTTGAATTAATTTTTTTACATAGTATTAGGTAAAGGTCTAACTTCGTTCTTTTGCTGGTGGGTAGCTATCCAGATGATGCTTATGCACTTTGGTTTGAGAAGCCCTGGTCTCTAGCACTGTCCTCATTTACATGGTCAGAGCCAGGACTCTGGATGTTTTTGTGCCAGCTTGAAGGAAGGGAGGAGAGAAAGTAAGTCCAGGGCAGCAATTTCCTTTTAAGGATGTGAGGGTGGGAAGCTGAACTCTTCATTTTAGCTCACACTCCATTAGTGAGAACTTAGAAACATGGCCACTTGAGCTGCAAGGGAGGCTGGGAAAAGTAGTTTCTGGCTGGCTGGCTACGACCCCACCTGCAGTGTTTTATTATACAAGGAGAGAATGTGTCTTAGGTGGGTATCTAGTGGCCTCTGCCACTCGTGTCATGTGCTAGGCACGGTGCTAGTGGGAGGAGATGATGCTTGCTCTTCAACAAGACAGTCCACGCACTCAAAAGTGGTCTAATAAGGTGTTCCCTCCTGGTGCAATGATTAAATAACAGGGCCTGAGTGTGGGATAGTCCCCTCAAACTAGAGTGCACTAAATAGGCAAGTCTCTCATCTTTAAAAAACGGTATTAATATCTATGGACATTCACATCCTAATAAGGCTACCAAAGACATTGCTCCAAAGTGGGGATTGGCCAGCTCTGACCAGTGAACCAAATCTGGCCCACTGCCTGTTTTTGTAAAAAGAAGTTATTGGAACACGGCCACATCCTTTCATTTTCAAATAGTCCATGGCTGCTCTTACAGTACGACAGCAGAATTGAGTAGTTTTGATGGAGTTCGTACGACCCACAAGGATGGCCGCATTTTCCAGCTAGCCCTTCACAGGAAACGTTTGCCAAGACCTTCACAAGCACTCTTAGTTGTGAAGTTCACAAACCATTCTTGGTGGTGGGTGCTTAGTAAAGGCTTTTCAGGTGGTCTTGGCAGATCCAAGGAGACACCCAAAGTTAGGCTCCCCCATCATCAAGGGAGAAGAGGGAAGTCAGGTAAGGAAGCTGTTTATTCTAGGGACTGAATGATAATTTAAACTTTCTTCTGCAGCTAAGCACTATGCTAGACATTTAGATATGTTATCCTACCTAACTCTCACAAAACTCCACAACGTAGGAACCACAGCTGAGCCAAGCTGAGCCCCTTGGCTTCTCTCTTGTGATCCAGGGCTATGTTTTTAACTGGTCACAGGACATGCCTATGTAGATAATCTATTGACACCTTAAGCCCAATGTATTCAAAATAACTGATTGTCTGTTTCCCTAAACCAGTCCTTCACTTCTTCTTTAGACTGTAAACTAACACCTATTTCATTGATTTCTTATCATTAGCAAATCCTAGATTGGTGCACTTATGAATCAGTTCCTTATTAATTAAGGTTATTCTGGTCATTCCTGTTTAAAACCTGCCTTAGTCTGCCTGGGTCTTCCCATTTACTCAGATCCCTTCTAATCAGTCTCCAAGTCCTGTGAAATTTATTCACTCCTCTGGCTTCCCGTCCTTCTGTTGTGATCCTTAAAGCTCAGTGTCAATGATATCACCCTCATGAACATTTTGTGAACCTGCAAATGAGCACCAACAGCATTTTATTGTTCCTGCTTCATGACATTATGCATATTCCTCCTAGAACCATAGATAATGACAAACTTGAGTTAAGCTCCTCAACAGAGAGTAGGCTTCTTGAGGACCAAGAACTTGCCTTCGTATTAGCACTGAGCCAAGATTCCATCCTAGGATCTTTGCTTATAATGTGCTGAGCACGTTTACCTACACTGACATCTGTAAGAGTTAACAGCAAGTGAGAAACCATAGCAGAGACCTGTAGAGATTGAGATACTGATTTCCTCCAAATTATGCTTTTCATAGGAGATGTTTGTCTGCTTATTCCCTACAATCACCTGAAAGTATCTCTACCCAAGTCTGGATACTTTGATAATTGCTTGTAAATGATAGAACAGATTTTGACAGAGGGACCATCCTTTGAATTTTAAGAATTTAGATGGTAATTGGAAGAGATAAGACTATATTAGCAGAACTATTGGCTGAGCTGAAGCCATAATTTCTCTTTTGCTTTGCCCCAAACAATATAGTCAATAAGTACATTTTGACTAGGGGGTCAAAGTAACCTCCATTCTAGACCCAGATTTTTATTTATTAGCAGTTTGATATTTGGCAGGTCATTAAACTTCTGTGGAGCTCAATTTCCTCCCCCTTGCAATATGGGGACTACATACCTGCTCCTCCTGCCTTACTGGGTTATTGTGAGCAGAGTAAAGTGAGATAAGGTAAGTGAAAAAAAAGTATAGCGCATAGCTTTCGCTGCTGATACCCTAAAACACAGTGGCTTAAAATAATAACCATTTATTTAGCTTATGACTTTGTGGATTGGCTGGACTGTGTAGTCTGGGCCAGCTTAGTTGATCATTGCTGGGCTCACTCATGTGTTCACGCTGAGCTGGCAAATTGGCTAGTGGATGGGCTCAATCACATGGCTGCTGTTTGTCAAGCTGCAAGTCTGGGTAACAGGAGTGACTGGGCCATGTGTATCTCATCATCGAGGAGGTCAGTCTGGACTTCTTCATGGGCAGCCTCAGGGTTTTCGGAGAAGACAAGCTCCATTGTGCACATGTTTTTCAAGTCTCTGCTTATGTCACATTTCCTGACATCCCATTGGCTGAGCCCAGAATTAGGTGGGAGGGCATTCAAAGTTCCATAGTAAGGAAGCATGGATGGATGGATAAGGGAGGAGAAGAATGTATGGCCATTTTTGCCATCTACCAGACCATTGCCAATTGGGATAACAGCAGCTGAATTTCTAGCACTCAGTGAAGACATGCAAGTTTCTCACCTTTTAAAAATGGTGTTAATATCTATGAACATTCACACCCTAGTAAGACCACCAATGACGTTGCTCTAGAGTGGAGATTGGCAAACTCTGGTTTGTGAATCAAATCAGGCCCACTGTCTTTTATTGTAAATAAAGTTTTACTGGAACACTGCCACACCCATTCATTTTCATATAGTATATGGCTGCTCTCACACTACAACAGCAGAATTGATGGTAATTTTATTTTTAATTTTTTAAGGAATCTCTATACTGTTCCAACATCATTGGTGGGAGCTGCAGTATTTGAATCCAAGTGGCAGGGGCATTGGAGTCCTTGCTGGAGCCGTCCCACACTGTGCTTCGTGTATTATTCTCAGCTGAGTAGCCTTCCAAGCTTAACTCTCTGGCCTTCCCAAAGAGTCTGTGAGGCATCTGATCTCTTTTAATAAATTCCTTTTTTGTTTAGACTAGCTAGAGTGGTTTCTACTGTTTCTAACTAACTAAGGATCCTGACACTGATAGTTTTCTAAGGTTGGGGTTCTATGGCTTTAAATACCCTATGCTGAAGAAGGCACAATGCTTTATTTTTTTGCAAATAAAATGTTTAGTTTACCTACTCCTAGGTATGCATTCATATAATCCAATTAGGCGTTCATACACCAGCTCTGGAATCCCCAAAAATCGAAGATGGTTTGAGAAAAGAAGGAAAGCAAACTCCATTTTCTCCCATTTAGAAAAGCAAACACTTCAATTTTGTTTGAAAAATCTAAGCTCACTAGCTCCACTCAGTGTCCCAATGAACTTATGTGGCACCATATTTGTTTGTAAAAGGATGAAAATAGCTTCATTGGACAACCTTATTCTTTGGCCAGCTTTATAGTTTTATGTCTTATGGTTAGGTATTTAATCCATTTTTGAGTGAATTTTTATAAATGGTGTAAGTGTCCAACTTCATTCTTTTGCATGTGGATATCCAGTTTTCCCAGTGCCATTTGAGAAGAGACTGTCTTTTCCCCACTGTGTAGTCTTGGCACCATTATCAAAAATCATTTGGCCATATGTGCAAAGGCTTATTTCTGGACTCTCTATTCTGTCTCTTTGCCAGTCCCAGTGGTCTTGATTACTATTGCTTTGTAGTATGTTTTGAAATCAGGAAGTGCGAGGCCTCGAAATTTGCTCTTCTTTTTCAAGATTGTTTTAGCTATTGAGGGTCCTATGAGATTCAGCTTTAAGATTTTTTTTCCTACTTCTGCAAAGAATGCCATTGGGATTTTAATAGAGATTGCACTGAACCTATAGATCTCTTTTGGTAGTATGAACATTTTAACAACATTAAGTCTTCCCATCCATGAGCACTGATAACTTTCCATTTATTTGTATCTTCTTTGATTTCTTTTAGCAATATTTTGTAGTATTCAGTACACAAGTCTTTCTTCTCCTTAGTTACATTTATTCCCAAGCATTTTATTGTTTTTGATGTTATAGTAAACAGAGATTGTTTTCTTATTTCCTTTTCAGATTGGTCATCATTAGTGTATAGAAACACAAGTGATTTTTATGTGTTGATTTTGTATCCTGCAACTTTGTTGAAATAATTTCTTAATTTTAACCATTTTTTTGTGTGTGGAATCTTTAGGGTTTTCCACATATAAAATCATGTCATCTGTGAACAGAGATTATTTTACTTCTTCCTTTCCAATTTGAGTGGCTTTTATTTCTTTTTTGATATCAGAGTAATGCTGCCCTCATAGAATGAATTTGGAGTGTTCCCTCATTTGAAATTCTTTGGAAGAGTTTAAGAAGAATTGGTATTAATTCTTCTTTAAATGTCTGGTAGAGTTCTCCACTGAAGGCATCTGGTCCTGGACTTTCCTTTGTTGGGGGGCTTTTGATTATTGATTTAATCTCCTTACTAGTTATATGTCTCTTCAGATTTTTAAATTTCTTATGATTCTGTGTTGGTAAGTTGTATGTTTCTAGGAATGTATCTTTTTCTTCCAGGTTATTCAATTTGTTGGCAAATAACTGTTCATAGTACTCTGTTATAATCCTTTTTATTTCTGAGACATTCTGAGTTGCAATGTCCCCCATTTCATTTCCAATTTTAGCTATTCGAGTCTCATTTTTTTGTTAGTTATTCTGCCTAAGGGTTTTTCAATTTTGTTGGTCTTTTCAAAAAAAAACAGCTCTTATATATCCGGAGAAAACCATAATTTGAAAAGATACATGCACCTTAATATTCATTGCAGCACTATTTACAATAGCCATGGAAGCAACCTAAATGTCCATCGACAGAGGAATGGATAAAGAAGATGTGGTACATATATATAATGGGATACTACTCAGCCATAAAAAACGAACGAAATAATGTCATTTGCATCAACATGGATGGACCTAGAGATTGTCATACTAAGTGAAGTAAGTCAGACAGAGAAAGACAAATATCATATGATATCGCTTATATGTGGAATCTAAAAATGGTACAAATGAACTTATTTACAAAACAGAAATAGAGTCACAGATGTAGAAAACAAACTTATGGTTACTGTGGGGGAAGTGGGGTAGGGATAAATTGGGAGATTGGGATTGACATATACACTCTACTATATATAAAGTAGATAACTAATAAGGACTTACTATATAGCACAGGAAACTCTTCTCAGTACTCTTTAGTGACCTATATGGGAAAAGAATCATAAAAAGAGTGGATATATGTGTATGTATAACTGATTCACTTTGCTGTATGGCAGAAACTAGCACAACATTTTAAATCAACTATACTCCAATAAAAATTTTTCAAAAAGCTCTTGATTTTAATTTTTTCTATTGTTTTCTATTCTCAATTTATCTCTGCTCTAATCTTTTTTATTCCCTTCTTTCTACTAACTTTTGGTTTAGTTTGTTCTTTTCTAGTTCCTTGAGATGTAAAATTAGGTTGTTGATTTGAGATTTCTTCTTTTTAATGAAAGCATTTGCCACTAAAACTTTCTTATTACTGCTTTCACTGTATTCCGTACATTTTGGTATGTTGTGTTTTCATTTTATCTCCAGATAGCTTCTAAATTCCCTTGTGATTTCTTCTTTGACTTACTGGTTGTTTGAGTCAATTATTTATTTCCACGTTTTAGTGGATTTTACTGTTTTCTTCCTGCTATTGATTTCTAGTTCCATTCCATATGGTCAAAGAAGATATTTTATATGATTTCAACTTCTTAAATTTGTTTAGACTTGTTTTGTGGATTAACATGTGGTCTATCATGGAGAATGTTCCATATGCACTTGAGAATGTATTCTGCTGTTTGGGGTGGAGTGTTCTGTATGTGTCTGTTAAGTCTAATTGGTCTAACTGTGTTGTTCAAGCCCTCTGTTTCCTTATTGATCTTCTGTCTGGTTGTTCTATCCATAGCTGAAAGGAGGGATTAAAGTCTCCTACTATTATTATGTTTCTGTCCATTTCTCCCTTCAGTTCTGTCAATGATTCATACATTTGGGAGCCTTAATCTCTCTTTAAATAATATAGGATTTATGATTCTTATAGGGATCATATTTCTCAACAGTGGAATGTAAATGTTGCCTTGGGGAGAAAGTGTGTTCATGTAGCTGAAGCTCTTCAGTGGCAGTGAGGGCTTGGGCCACTGGACCACTCTTCTGTTTAGAAGAACTTCTGTATCTTCCATACACCCCACCATGGCCCAGTCTGGCTTCTGTCTACTTCTCCAATCCCATATCATGATGCTTCATTGCTCATAACCATTCTCGAGCTATCCTGATATTATCTGTTATCTGTTTCTTAAACACCTTTTTCTGCCTCAGCACCCACACATGCATGCATGTGTACACACACATGCATGTGTACACACACACACATACACACCTGATTCAAGGTTTATTTTTGTTATGAAGATATATTTGTAAAGGTACATAAAATGTTAGCTTGATTGATATTTTAAAATATTTGGACAAATAGTATTGGGCCTCGTAAACATTCAGGAAGGGCCTGGAGAGAAGTTATATGAACAGAATTAGTTATTATAGCAGAACATTGCAAGCATCTCGTTGTTTCCCTTTGGGACATTTAAATTCTATCCAAATAATGGAATGGTATTTATCCATATAATAAGATTGCTTGAAGCCCATGAAGCATGGAGAAATGCTTATGATGAAGAAAAGCATACAAAATCAAATCTAAATTAAGAATATATCTATGTGAAAATGCACATAAGAAAGAAAAAAATGAAATAGTTCTCAGGATTGTAGGATTAAGGAGTTTTCTCTAGTTATTTTCAAAATATTTATATTGCTACATTTAACTCTATAATTTGAATAAAAGGCAAGAACACAACTCATTAAATAACCTGTTTCCACACCATTATAGCAGCTGCCTGTGGAGAAATGCTCTGAGATGAAGGACTACTCAGCCTCACTTGCCTTTCTATCCACCAGCAGCAGGGTTTCCAGCTTTGCTTTCATGGATTCACACAGTGGGAAGACAGCCACGAAGCACAGTACAGATTAAGGTCAAATATCTCTAGACAAGAAATATTTTAAAATAAATCTACAAAAAAATGGACCGTTTAATGCTCAAGGGAGATAAACTTGGGGGATTCTTTTTAAAAATTTTTTTAAAGTATTTATTTATTTATTTAATTTATTTAGCTGTGTTGGGTCTTAGTTGCGGCGCACAGGATCTTCACTGTGGCGTGCGGGCTCCAGAGCGCGCTGGCAGGCTTCTCTCTAGTTGTAGTGCATGGGCTCCAGAGCGCACAGCCTCAGTAGTTGCGGCACGCAGGCTTAGTTGCCCCGTGGCATGTGGGATGTTAGTTCCTCCACCAGGGATCAAACCCACATCCCCTGCATTGGAAGGCATATTCTTAACCACTGGACCACGAGGGAAGTCCCTGGGGGATTCTGAAGAGTAAGTTTGCATGACCTTGTCTGGCACCCAGCTTCATGAGGCAGACAACTTGAATTCATTCAATTCTTCTGCCAGTGAAAAGACAAAGGAACAGGTGAGATCCAGCACAGGTAAATCACAGGCATCCATGGGAGGCTAAGAGCTCTGAGGGATAAGCAGATGTTAGACAGGAAATAAAAAGAAGGCAAAGTGGGGCAGGCGATGGAGGGGAGGTGAATGCAAAAGCAGAGCCTTAAAAAATGCTCGTGTCTCTAAAAGTCTGCGTGAAGTTCCGTGTGGTAGACCTTGTGAAAAGTCACCCTGACAAATCTTGGAGAGGATTGGAGAAGAGTAAAAGCAGAGGCAGGAAGATCATCTAGAAGACTGTTGAAATGTTTAAGGAGAGAAAAGATGAGGATGTGACTCAAGGCCTGAGCAATGGGGACAGAGAGGAGATGAATTTGAAAGGTATGAGGAGAGAGAACCAGCAGGACTCAATAAGTAATCAGAAGAAGGAAGGTCAAGGATGATGGCCAAATCCTGCCAAACATCTGAGTGCATCCGTAGGAACAATGTTGCCAGACAAGTCTCCAGAAACCAACAAGGACTTGGTATTAGTTTGTATTTTAGATTGAAAACTGTCTGCGTCTTTCCCAGGTTACAATCCCATGGGGATCCACGATGTTTATATTTACACTTTATGTTTACCTAGGCTGAGCTCTGTAGTTACATAATCAGAGAAGGAAATCCCACAATCAATTCCAGGACTCTTTAGACATGACCTTTTGTAAATAGCCAGAGCTAGGTTTGCAGTCAAACCCAGAGGCATTTATGAATAAATACTGACCCCCAGTGTCTAGGTGCAGAAATAAAGATTAAAAATAAAGATAAAACACCAAGACTCTTAGGAGAGTACCTGGAATTCCAGCTACAAATAATGCTCCCTGCAATCCAATTCAGAATCCTGGGGTGCTTCAGAAACAAAAATACTGACTAGTATTTTACTATACCGATGGCTAGTGGCTGCCAGGAGAACTCTAGTGAATGTTCTATAGAATAAGTGTCAGAATGGATTTGGTCTCAATCATGGGTGTGTAACTATGTGATGGTCTTGGCCCTCTCTGCTCCAAGGTCCAGGTTTAACTACTCCAAAGAGTCTTCTCACTAAAAGAGTAGATTTTTATGCAATTAATTTGACTGATACAAACTCCAGCTGCGTCTTATTCCCCACCTAGGTCAGCATTACATCAAATGAAGTTTCCTCTCAAGTGGATGCAGGATAGTGTGGTTGGTGGATGTGCCCTTTTCAGTATGTGTGTGGCTAGAGTGAATTCATAAGAAATTCTTGAGTAAACTCTCTGCAGCAAAATAGCTCCTTCTGGACTTCCCTGGTGGCACAGTGGTTAAGAATCTGCCTGCCAATGCAGGGGACACGGGTTTGAGCCCTGGTCCGGGAAGATCCCACATGCTGCGGAGCAACTAAGCCCGTGCGCCACAACTACTGAGCCTGCGCTCTAGAGCCCATGACCCACAACTACTGAAGCCCGCACGCCTAGAGCCCGTGCTCTGCAACAAGAGAAGCCACCGCAATGAGAAGCCTGCATACTGCAACGAAGTGTAGCCCCGCTCGCCGCAGCTAGAGAAAGCCTGCGCACAGCAACGAAGACCCAACATAGCCAAAAATAAATAAATAAATTTATAAAAAGAAAAAAAAATAGCTCCTTCAGCTGCAGTTGCTGTCAAATGGCATATGTCTTTTGCAGACTGGAAATGGGGCACTGGCTGTTTGGAGACAAGCTTATGTCACTTTCTGGTCTATGCTGAAGTTTTTAAGAACTTGGCTTTTCAGAGAATTAAATGAAGCTGTCTTGAAAAGGTAGAGTTTCCTTCATGAAAACACGATCGTTTTCGTGAACGTTGTTTTTAAAGTAAGAATAGACTTCAGGCTTAAGTGGTCAACCACAACATAAATAAAAGGCCAATCTTTAGTGCCAACAGAACCTATTTGACTTCTGCTTTGGGCAATGAGAAAGCATTCATTACAGGCTATTGACCCTCAGCAGTCTTAACAGAAGGAAGCATGGAGCAGCAGTAGAAATCATGGCTGCTTTGAGGTCACATGGATTCAAGCTGGGCGATGGCACTGAGCTGAGTGACACAGGGGACATGGGAGGTGGCCGCTGCAGGGAGCTAAAATTGAAGGAAACGGAGGCCCAGAGATTAAGTAGAGTTTAGGAGCCAAACGGTGGCATTAAGAAGGTATGCCATCCTAAGGTACTAAAAGATTAAAGTAGAAGGTTTTGTATCAGGAGAAATTCTATTTGTTCAGCTACAAGGTGATGGCAATCATAATCCTATTTTTGACTTGTATTAGCAGAGAAGCTAATTGTCTGATAC
Organism: Balaenoptera physalus; assembly: GCF_965194825.1. Lineage (NCBI taxonomy): Eukaryota > Metazoa > Chordata > Mammalia > Artiodactyla > Balaenopteridae > Balaenoptera > Balaenoptera physalus. Next base: position 105,752,655 of record NC_138887.1, on the reverse strand, counting down.
ATAACTGTAGCACTAGACCTAGTAGAAAAAAATGAGTGTACAACTTATTTCTTGACAATACAGACTAAAGAAGTTTTTCCTTTACTAACAAAAACTGAGATTTCAAGAATAAAAAGTATAGAAACCAGGCACCTTTATCCAGTCACTGCATATAGCAAAACATGTTTTAGTGACTGTACTTAATACAAGGTTGTTTTAGTTGCTTCTTTGTCAATATTTATTTATTTGGGGGGGTTTTATCTTGGAAAATGTCAAACCTACAGAAAAGCTGGAAGAATAGTACATTATTAACTCTTTCCTCATCAATTATAACATTTACTATATTTGCTTTCTGCGTCTCTTTAAATATATAGGAGCAATTGTGTTGGCTCAAGCATTTTAATGTGAGCTGCAGACATAATGACACCTCACCCTTAAATTTTTCAGGTCCCCAAAATATCCTCTATAACTTTTAATTAAAATATCGAATTAAGGTTCAAATGTTAAAACCCTAGTCCCCGGTGTGATGGTATTTGGAGGTGGGGTCTTTGGCAGGTGCGCAGATTTAGATGAGGTCGTGAGGGTGGATCCTTCATGATGAGAACAGTGTCCTTATAAGAGGAAGTGACCAGAGCCCCCTCCCTCTCTACCACGTGAGGACACAGCGAGAAGGCGTCTTTCTGAGCACCAGAAAGAGGGTCCTTATCAGACGCTAAATCTGCCAGTGCCTGGATCTTGGACTTCCCAGCCTCCAGAACTGTGAGAAATGTTTGTTACTTAAGCCACCCAGTCTGTGGTTGTTTTGTCACAACAGCCTGAACAGACTGAGACAAATGTTCTATAACCCATTATTGTTATTCTTTTCTTTCATCTCAAACGGTCCCAGATTTGGCATTTGAAGCCAATTTTTGTGTCCCACCAGTCTTTGGGCATTTTTTTTCTTTTCTGACTCAAGATGTTCTAAGCTCACCTTATACTTTATCTGCCTCCAACCTGGAATCAACGATTTTCCCAAACATGCCTGGGTCTGTGGAACAGTATTTAGAAAACAAGATCAAGGGAACTACATGTGCTCATTATTACTAGGTCATGGCTTCTAGGCCCTTTCAGAGCACAGAGCCAGAGCTGGGGTTGGGGGGTGGGGGAAAGGTGGGGTGGCGTTGGGAAGAAAGAGAGAGGAAAATGCACACACATTCCTACAGGTATCTCCAGCTCAAAACTAGTAACACGGGGGTCTTCTTTATCTTCCTCCACTTTCTATCTCCCTTCTCCCATTGTGAGTAACCTAATTTACAATAACATCAACAAATTTGCTCAATTTTTTAAATCTATGAGATTCAGAATTACATCCTAAAAACACTCTCAGGAACATTTTCATCTTTAAACACTTGAATTTAACATCAGCGGTACCATATCATCCCAAATTATCCCGCAGAAGTCACACAGAGCAGACCAACAGCTCTTTAAACAGCAACGAGAGATAATGCACCTATATATAGGACTCGAATTGGACAACTTAGCAATGGATGTTTCTTGAGAGGACCAAAGAGGACAAATTTAGAACAGATTACTGCGGCTTCTGCTTTAATTGGTTGAAGACTATTTGAGGTGTTTTCCTTTTCAAAATTTATCCTGTTTGATGTTTGGCATTTGTTTCAAAGCAATCCAGTGGACAGTGTGAGAAGATACACATACTGGTTAATGAGGTGGTAGTGGCTGATTGGTGAGTGTTCTTTGTGTTATTTATACTCTCAGCTCTTGTGGATGTTTAAAATTTTTTATAATAAAAAGATTTTTAAAAATATATTCCTGTCAGAGTAAGCATAAGCTTAAATGGCTAGCCCCAACTCAAATAAATGGCAAATAAGATGTGGCTCTATTATGTGAAAACAGGAAGTACTGATGACAATCTAGCTTATCTTTAAAAAATTGTCTAAGGAACTTTCATTTTTTTTGGACTTAAGTTCCGTGTCTTAAAGGCTAGTCTACATAGCTAGATTATCCTCCAATAAATAAAACTTCACCAATTGTGGAAAAAGATTGACTTAAATTCTGCCTATCATTTTGCCAAATAGCTTTGTCACTAGAGGGAGATTGTATGATTAAAATATTCTTATAGTATGGATGTTTCACATTCCCCTTGGGATCAAAGTCCCCTCACAGACCGATGTGGAAACCATCAGGCTACAGCATAACATGGCATCTGCCACAGCCAGATCTTCTGAGAGCCCAGGCATGATTTAATACAACGAATAGTGTTACATAAGTGAGCCCCAAACTTGCAAAATCCAACCACGCAGAAGACAAAAACAGGAGAAACGGTCAGGGTCTGCAATGTTGAGGCAATTTGAACATATGAAAGACTTTCCAGGTAAGAGGAAAGCTGAACTTTGAAAAGAGGCTTGCCACTTTATGTAAAAGCATAAAAATAATTAAAACTGACGCTGGGGATGATGAATCTTCTGTCTAGTAAAGCTGGTTCCCCTACCTCATTTTGTCATAAACACAACGGAGCTAGAAAAATGAAAAACTATAACTACATAGTAGGAATGGGGGGAAATGTACATGACCTCTGACTTCTCTTTCCTGAGACTGTCATCATGATCAGGAGGATTTCTGCTTCTGGCCACCAAGTTGGCCAACTGCTGTCCGATGGGGATTGGCTTTAACCAGCTCACACACTAACCAAAAGAAAGCATTTTCACAACAAACCTATAGAGCCTGGGGAGGCTTCCCAGGCCAGAAGACAAATAACCACTGCCATTAATGTGCACATGGAGGGACTGCATTTTAATAAAAGTGGTCATGACCCAAGATGAGAAATAGTCTGCAAACTTGGAGCAAAAGAATCTGGCTGAGCTTGGAAATAGCCAGATCATGTTAAGAAATTTGCCTCGTACATCTTATCAAGGAAACATACACGACATTATGTACTCTAACCGAAGATGCTTTGTTAATTCAGTGCTCAAATTAGTACTGGATGATGCAAGAACTTCCATTTTCTGAGGCAGAATTTCTGTTCTTTCAGAAAAACAAAGTCTGAGTGTACTGGGATACACTACTCATCTGAGATATTTAAAAATTAAAACTCTCGGAGTAGCATCCTGCTATGGCTCTTTATCTCACCACACTGGACCTGCATGAAACAATCATTACAGCCTGGGCAAAAGACACATGTCTAACTGGCTCCAGGGCAAGCCCAACCTGGCAGCAGGATGGGCTGCCCTCTGCAAGGACCAAATTTCTGGATAAGCTGTCTATCATTTTTTAAATTTAAAAAAATCCCCATTTTTTGGTCCTAGCTTGACGTGGTACAGAAGGATGCCAAGATGAGGATGCAGGTTAGGCAGATTTCAAGATACCTACTTCAAAAATTCTGGATCCCTTGTAAGCCATGCAAAGAAAACAGATTCACTAGGTGGTCTCAAGGTTGAAGTGCTGGAGTCGTTAAAAATAACTTTACATCAAGTTTTCATAAATATCTCTTCATTTATTTCAGCCAAGATCTCAAAAACCAAATTGTACCGGAAAGTGTCAGCAAAAATGATCCCTCTCTTAGGAAGTCTGTAAGATTCCAAAGCGACTGGGTGTGAGCACAGCTCTGTGTGCAGGAGCACATCGTGCTGCCGGGCGTCCACTGGAGGTGGATATCTAGATGCAGGACAAGGGAAGAATCCAACTCTAGGCTCTTGAGCTGCGTTAAGACATGGTCACTTCTTGGGCTGGAAAATTCAGACGCCAATTCCAGAGATGAAGCTGTTCAAAAATGGTCTGAGTTGAAGCTTAGCCATAGGTTTGGAATTCTAGGAAGATCTGGTAGTTGTATTCTTGGCCCTGATCTCTGAATTATAAACAGTGTTACTTGGTTAGGCAACAGGACTGTGAAAAGAAGGACTATGGCAGAAAAGCCAGTAGCTGGTCAGGAACGTCAAGCATCCACATTCCATGTCCTTATGCATCACAGGTGCAGCCAGCTGTGAGCAAACCAGGTTCATTTCTTCTTTTCAGCCATCTTCATCAGCTGACGCTCTAAGTCTTGATTTAAGGATCAGTACAGACCAAGCAGTAGCAAGGGTTTTAGAATTAGTTTCCTTCTAATGACAGTTTTACTATAAAATGGATACAAACAAACCAACCCACCAATGGAAAACCATGAAAAACTGGTGATATCTGTAACAGCTTTTATAGTTGTAAATTGTTTACATGACTTTATCACTGAAATATATGTCACTTGCTCTGAAATAAGGCAGTAGCTTAAAGAAATGATCACTTACCTATCTCCAGCATCTAAAAACATTCTATATCATTAAGATTGATAAGCAGTCAATTCTGTCTGTGGCCTACCCTGAATACTATAGACTACGTACCATAATGTTTTGCCCTCAGCAGATAAAGAACAAATGTATGTGACAAGTGCGAATATACCATTTCCCCTGTTCAAGTGAATAAAATTACACCCACTATATTCTACCTTCCCGACCCGACCTTCAATTTTTAGAGAATTAGGCATGTCTATGTGTTGAAATAAGTACAACTCTTTGTGTTATAGGAAGATAAGAGCAGAGAATAATTCAGCAGCCTATACTTAATATTTATGAATCATATGGAAATTCTTGGGGTGGTACCATTTTCAGTCACAGAACTTATTTTTAAATTAATTTTAAAGACCCCAAAATTAAAGTTGAAAAAGCAAAAATAAAACAAAAAGAGAACACGAACAGCTATAGCTGTCTATATGCTGCTAATTCTAGCAGCCAGAGAGGAATTCCACCAAATGTCATGAGGCAAAGGGCCTTGGTGTTTGTTGTTGGCTGTCTTGGAGGAATCCATCCGTGACTCTCCCATTTAATGGGCCTCTAGTCTTAACCTATCAAACCATCCCTTTCCCTAGAGGAAAAGATTAGTAATAAATACTTAAGTATAGTGTGTTATCTAATGCCCTTTATTATCATCCTAGAAAGTCTCAGTAAATATAAATGTGAACTACTTATTGGAGTAAGTAGTGCCTGTCAGTGGTCACTCTATACTGATTTATTGAATGAGGAATACCTTGAACTTGACCTCCACTTGTTGCTCCCCCATCTCGGAAACTTATGACATTGATTAAGCCCCACTGGTGACTAACTTAGTGACTAATTCAAACGGGGCCGGCAGGGGCTAACGCATAAGGCTTATGACATTAGCACTCAGGCATCCTAAAGCCTTTATCTGGGCCAACATAAGTTACCTAGTTACTTATACAAACTCTACCCCACAGCCTAGATCTGGGAAAATCAGGAAAAATCAGCGGGGGAGAAAAAAAAAAAAAAAAAGCGAGATCAGCACCCACAACACACCGCATACCACTCCTTCTGCAGCTATCCCTAGCTAGCACGTGGGAAAGATTTTATTTGTCAGCGCGTTTCACTTTTCCTTGATCCTCTACTTTCTTAATGGCTGCTTGGATAGCCTCTTGGTTGCCCAGGAACTGGTGAGGTCCAACGGCATGCAGGTTCTCGTCTAGTTCCAGGAGAATGGGGACTCCAGTAGGAAGAGTAATGTTGATAATGTCTTCATCTGAGATACCTGGAGATTAAGAGAGGGAGGAGCAAGGCGTTAAAGACAACCCAGGAGGAAGCTGTGTTTACTTATTTAACTACACTTAGTCCCATATTAACTGCATGTTTGGAACCACACCAGGTACTGTGAGGGATTCCAGCTATAGTTGCTGGAAGCCAAGGGCATCCCAGAAGTTTTATTTATTTATTTACTTATTTATTTGGTTGTGCCAGGTCTTAGTTGCAGCAGGTGGGCTCCTTAGTTGCGGCATGCGAACTCTTAGTTGCAGCATGTGGGATCTAGCTCCCTGACCAGGGATCAAACCCTAGGCCCCCTGCATTGGGAGCGCAGAGTCTTATACACTGCGCCACCAAGGAAGTCCCTCAGAAGTTTTTTTTTTTAAAAAAAAAGCTAAGACAGAAATTCAAATTACATTAAATCTTGGGACAGTAAATACCTTTTGGGGCAAATTGTTCCTGGTTGTTTCCTATCTAAATCTTAAAGGAATGAAAATTATTCTCTCCATGCTCACATGCGTGTTACTGGTTCTCCACAGAAATCAATCTTGAAAAATCTGAACGTGAACTAGGGGGGTTTTCCGGTTTTTTTCCTTTTATATGTTGTCCCCAGGCTGGCTAAAATTAACCTCAAAATCTAGTTCAATTGATTAGAAAGTGGCTGGTTTTCCAACACTGAGTGAGCATGGGATGCCCTGGGCTAGACCCAGTCAAGGAGGAACCCTCCCCTAGGTGCTCAGGAAACACAATCAAGAGGAATCAAAAGAAGGTTGATCGACATGCCTTGTAAACAGGTCTCGTTCCCCTGCTGTCCCTTAACAGCCCAACTGCTCGGACAGCAAGGTATGTGTAATGGACAAATCACCTTCAATTCTTTTTTTATTTTATTTTTTAAAAATTTTATTTATTTATTTACTTACTTACTTATTTATTTTCGGCGTGCTGCGCGTCCTGCAGGATCTTAGTTCCCTGACCAGGGATTGAACCCACCCACGCCCGAGGCAGTGAAAGCGTGGAGTCCTAACCACTGGACCACCAGGCAATTCCCTCAGTTCTTTTTTTTTTTTTTTTTTTTAAACCTTGGGTTTATTTATTTATTTATGGCTGTGTTGGGTCTTCGTTTCTGTGCGAGGGCTTTGCGGTGCGCGGGCATCTCATTATCACGGCCTCTCTTGTTGCGGAGCACAGGCTCCAGACGCGCAGGCTCAGTAATTGTGGCTCACGGTCCCAGTTGCTCCGCGGCATGTGGGATCTTCCCAGACCAGGGCTCGAACCCGTGTCCCCTGCATTGGCAGGCAGACTCTCAATCACTGCGCCACCAGGGAAGCCCCCCTCAGTTCTTTTTTAAATAGCCTGAATCAGGGAATTCCCTGGTGGTCCAGTGGTTAGGACTCTGCGCTCTCACTGCCAAGGGCCCAGGTTCGATCCCTGGTCGGGGAGCTAAGATCCCACATGCCGTACAGTGCGCTCCCACAAAATTTTTTTTAATAAATAGATAACCTCAATCATAGGTTGTTCAATTTTGACCAGAAGAGCTGGAGTTGTAGCAAGGGTGGTAGCAGCAGTGGTCGTGATAAGGTTTCTATTATTATGAGTGTTTTTAAAAAACAATAAACAGCTAACATGTACTGAGTACATTCCGCATGCCACGTACTCTTCTAAGCACTTTATGTGTATTAACTTACTTAATCACCGTTGCAATCCTAGGAAGATATGCACCATTATTTTTCCATGTAACAATTTCTGACACAGAGAGGTTAAGCAAACAACTCAAGGTCACACAGGCAGTAAAACAGCAAAGCCTGGATTTAAACCCAGGTGTCTGTAACTAGTGCACAATATCTTTCAAGTTTCTCTGAGTTCAAAACGGGCAAAGAGAAGAGAGGAGACCTAAAGAGATGGAGTTAAGCTAATTAAAAGGTGACTGAAAGTATTCAAATTATCTACTTTAAAAACATACCTTTATTATATAGACTTCTAAATTCTAACCATATGCTTCTATTCTTTATTAATAGAAAGGACCCAGGGTAGAGCAAGTTCTGAGGGGAGTGCAAGGGTCCATCTTGGAAGGTGAGAATGGCAGAATAAGTTAGTAGCAGTTAGTTATCAATGCACTTTGTCATTTTAACTTTGGTCATAACTATGAGCACCAGTCACAGAATCATAGCACTGGATCTCAACCGCTGGGGTGGTTCTTTATTAGAATTTCATTTCTAGGTCCAGAAGAGCTGCCTAAGAACTCTTATGCACAAACTGTATACTCAAACAGCTATGAAACAATGGAGAGGATCACAACTTGGAAGTCAGGGTCTATTCTAAGTACACATCCCATCTCCTCCTCTGCTAGTCCCCTTCCAAATACTAACTAGCATAATATATAACTTTAGGCAAGTAACCTCCCTTGGCCTCCACTGCCTCTGTCTAATTAAAAAAAGAAACACACACTCTTCTCTACCACTATTACAAACCGTGTGGGGCAGGAGGAATGGACTTAAAAGAGAACATACGTGAGAAAGTATAGCCCAACAAGTGTTTCTTCTTTCTCTACTACGAATTCTCTTGTAGGTAGAAGACTTAAAGGGTAGGCTACTAAAACACTACTTTGCCCTGCCAAGCCCCCATCCCCACACTGCAACCCTACACAAGATTACCATCCCAAACTAAAGCTGGCAAGAACAGATAAATTCAGACCAGACAGCCAGCTGTTTAGCTGGGAGATGACTGCCTTGGATTCTAAAAGCCCTCAGGCTCTCTCAGGTCAGATCTGTCAGCTGGACGCATAGTAGCTGCCACACGTATCCCCTGGAGATAGCCAGAGCGGAACGCAACAGCACGTGGTTTAGAGCCAGGTGACCGCTAAGGATATAGAGAAACTGAAATCCTAATGCACTGTAAAATTAAGAGTATAAAATCCTGTGGAATCTTTGGATAACAGTCTGGCAATTCCTCAAACAGGTAAGCACGGAATTACCATGGGACCCTGCAATTTCACTCCTAGGTATATATACCCAAGAGAAATGAAAACACATGTCCACACAAAAAGCTGTACACGAACCCTCCCAGCAGCATTATTCATAATAGACAGAAGACGGAAACAGTCTAATGTCCATCAACTGATGAATGGGTAAATTAAATGTGGTAGATCCACGCAATGGAATATTATTTGGCAATAAAAAGGAAAGAAGTGCTGATGCATGCTAAACATTGACAACCCTTGAAAACATTATGCTAAGTGAAAGCAGCCAGTCACAGAGTACATATTGTATGAGTCCATTTATATGAAATGTCCAGAATAGGCAAATCTATAGTGACATAAATAGATCTGGGGTTGCTTAGGGCCAGAGGGAACGGGAGGACTGGGCAGTGATAGCTAGGTATGGAGTTTCTTTTGAGGGTAATGAAAATGTTCTGAAATTGACTGTGGTGATAGATGGGTAACTCTGTGAATATACAACTCTGTGAAAATACAGCTCTGTGAAAAGCCACTGAACTGTACACTTTAAATGGGTGAACTGTGTGTCATGTGAATTATACCTCAAGAAAGCTGTTTAAGAAACTACTGAACAGATCCAGAGACGTTAAATAAAACTCTTCGAGTCACCAGACTGTTGAGGTAGTAAAATTAGACCTTTCTTTTAAATTCCCAAATTCCAGGACCTCAACTCTGGTCATCTGACTTGTCTATGGCTACTTCCACCGCAGCCTAAGGAGAGAGGAGAATGTGTTCATGCTCTGCCCTTGTGAAGGGCTGGGTGCTAACTGGACACCAGCACCAAGTGTTCTCATGTTTTCAAGACTAGTCAAGGGATCAACAGATTTGTCTGATCCCCTTGAAATAGCTAACACACTGGGATCATGATGGGCCAGGTTGAGGGTTTGCAGTCTGTGACCTCAGAAAGAAGTTCTGGGTCTTTGGCAGGGGGCGAGGGGCACACATGGAACTCATCTGACCATGGCCTCAGAGCTAACAAGCCCTTTCCTTAAGAGCACTGCTCTCAAGCTCATGCCTATGGCTTAGATAAAAACCCACTTTTGTGTGGGACCAAATGGAAGAGCCAACTAACAAAGGCCACGAGAACTATAATGTTTCACCTATAAAGAAAGGAAGGCTCAACAAAAATAGAAATGTTTCCAATAAATAAAGTTGACATTCCACTTTAATGACTACTCAAGCCATTCACACAGCAGACTAATTACTTCCAAATATTTAAAATACTTAGACTGGTTAATAATCAGTCAATGAGACTTAAGCGACTGGCTTTTTAAAATAGCAAATGAGGAAAAACCACAATGAAGCCATTACTCATTACTCAGTTTTGGCATAAGCCACATTCTTTGTCCTAAGAGAGTTAAGCAAGCAGAACTCCTAAGGCTAGAAAAATGCATCTGCATTGGATTAAACCAAACTGAATCAATACTATATTATGTAATATCGTATTACAAATTCATTAACTGGAACATCGTATGAAAGTTAAAACGCATGGTCAGATATCACATCCTCTAATAACGGCTTAGATTGTTTTATACAGCATCCAAGAACGTTCTGAAGGGAAACATCTAATGCTGCATCAACCCATCTCTATCACTGCCCCTTCACCAACCCCCAACCATTGTCTTTAATCCTTGAATCTTCATGTAGGAGCGTCTGGGAGTTAACTGCTATCCATTTAAATGATTGGGATATTTTAAGTAAGAAATAATGAAAGTTTGGTTGTAAGTCAAAGGAGTAGCTCAAAGCCAAAACAGGAAGAAATTCAAACAACTTCATTTTCTGCATACAGGACTAACTTCAGAAAGTCAAATCTGTACCTTCGATGACTCCCCTGAGTCACTGCAGCAGGAACAGGAACCACAGACAGTAACTAAGATCACTGCACATATATACAGCACTCCCACTCGCCTTCTGTTAGAAGTGGCTGAGCAAATGCTCACTTCTCCCACCGGGATTATAAGGGACCATGTTTTATACATCCTTGTGTCACCCATGCTTTTAGAACAGTGCCTTATATGCTGCAAGACTTTAGTAAATGTTTGTTCTACTGTAAGGAATTCTATCATGTGTTGCTGCTAGGATCCAGAAATGATTTAGCTTTATGATCCAATATTACAACTATATGTATTATATGAAACTGCTTCTTACATACAAATAAAGGCTATTAGGAATAAAATGTTAACTAGAAACTCTAATGCCTAAAGCCTATATGTGAAAGCACTCTGAGGACTTTCTCGGAGGTACAGTACCGGCTACGTTTCAGAAGGAAATCAAAAGGGAGATGTATGCTCCTCAAAAGTAAGGACTTTGTATGTCCAATTCTAGGTGCTGTATCCCTGTACCAAGAATAGTACAGTACCTGATTTAATGGACCCTTGGCATATAGATGAAATGAATGAATCTGAACTCTCTGAGCTTTCAAATTGAATCTAGTCCTTTACTGTTGAAGCCTTGGTTAAAGATTGTGTTTCCTTTATTACCTTATTAAGAAAAAAAGTCAAATTAAATTTGTCTTCTATATATATTTTCTTTGGTTTTCTCCAAACTGTGTGCTCAAAATCTTTGAATATCAGGAAACAGGAGGAAAGATGTTCAGGGAGACAGATCTGTTACAGGACAAGAGGAAACCCCACTTCCATAATGCTTATTTTTGAGGATGACAGAGAGAGAGGAAAACAGCTCCGATCAAATCATTCAGCTGTGAGGTTCCACCCATGCCCTGCTTCCCTTTCCCAATTGAGTTAGTCACAATCCAAATCCCACTGATGGGTGATCTGTGATAAGAGTACTGTATTCTTCTATTGCCAAAATAAGAGCTGACAGAAGCGATTCTGAATTCCATATATGGCTTACCTATTTTTAATTATAATTCTTTTAGGTTTGAATGCTATCCATGTACAACTTAAAGATTGGCTGGACAGCAATCAGAGAAGACAAAGAAATAAAAGGAATCCAAATCGGAAAAGAAGAAGTAAAGCTGTCACTGTTTGCAGATGACGTGATACTATACATAGAGAATCCTAAAGATGCTACCAGAAAACTCCTAGAGCTAATCAATGAATTTGGTAAAGTAGCAGGATACAAAATTAATGCACAGAAATCTCTTGCATTTCTATACACTAATGACGAAAAATCTGAAAGTGAAATTAAGAAAACACTCCCGTTTACCATTGCAACAAAAAGAATAAAATATCTAGGAATAAACCTACCTAAGGAGACAAAAGACCTGTATGCAGAAAATTATAAGACACTGATGAAAGAAATTAAAGATGATACAAATAGATGGAGAGATATACCATGTTCCTGGATTGGAAGAATCAACATTGTGAAAATGACTCTACTACCCAAAGCAATCTACAGATTCAATGCAATCCCTATCAAACTACCACTGGCATTTTTCACAGAACTAGAACAAAAAATTTCACAATTTGTATGGAAACACAAAAGACCCCGAATAGCCAAAGCAATCTTGAGAACGAAAAATGGAGCTGGGGGAATCAGGCTCCCTGACTTCAGACTATATTACAAAGCTATAGTAATCAAGACAGTTTGGTACTGGCACAAAAACAGAAATATAGATCAAGGGAACAGGATAGAAAGCCCAGAGATAAACCCACGCACATATGGTCACCTTATCTTTGATAAAGGAGGCAAGCATATACAGTGGAGAAAAGACAGCCTCTTCAATAAGTGGTGCTGGGAAAATTGGACAGATACATGTAAAAGTATGAAATTAGAACACTCCCTGACACCATGCACAAAAATAAACTCAAAATGGATTAAAGACCTAAGTGTAAGGCCAGACACTATCAAACTCTTAGAGGAAAACATAGGCAGAACACTCTATGACATACATCACAGCAAGATTCTTTTTGACCCAGCTCCCAGAGAAATGGAAATAAAAACACAAATAAACAAATGGGACCTAATGAAACTTAAAAGCTTTTGCACAGCAAAGGAAACCATAAACAAGATGAAAAGACAACCCTCAGAATGGGAGAAAATATTTGCAAATGAAGCAACTGACAAAGGATTAATCGCCAAGATTTACAAGCAGCTCATGCAGCTCAGTAACAAAAAAACGAACAACCCAATCCAAAAATGGGCAGAAGACCTAAATAGACATTTCTCCAAAGAAGATATACCGATTGCCAACAGACACATGAAAGAATGCTCAACATCATTAATCATTAGAGAAATGCAAATCAAAACTACAATGAGATATCAGCTCACACCGGTCAGAATGGCCATCATCAAAAAATCTAGAAACAATAAATGCTGGAGAGGGTGTGAAGGGAACCCTCTTGCACTGTTGGTGGGAATGTAAATTGATACAGCCACTATGGAGAACAGTATGGAGGTTCCTTAAAAAACTACAAATAGAACTACCATACGACCCAGCAATCCCACTACTGGGCATATACCCTGAGAAAACCATAGTTCAAAAAGAGTCATGTACCAAAATGTTCATTGCAGCTCTATTTACAATAGCCAGGACATGGAAGCAACCTAAATGTCCATCGACAGATGAATGGATAAAGAAGATGTGGCACATGTATACAGTGGAATATTACTCAGCCATAAAAAGAAATGAAATGGAGGTATTTGTAATGAGGTGGATGGAGTTAGAGTCTGTCATACAGAGTGAAGTAAGTCAGAAAGAGAAAAACAAATACAGTATGCTAACACATATATATGGAATCTAAGGAAAAAAAAAAAAAAGGCCATGAAGAACCTAGTGGCAAGACGGGAATAAAGACACAGACCTACTAGAGAATGGACTTGAGGCTATGGGGAGGGGGTGGGGTGAGATGTGACAGGGTGAGAGAGTGTCATGGACATATATACACTACCAAATGTAAAATAGATAGCTAGTGGGAAGCAGCTGCATAGCACAGGGAGATCAGCACGGTGCTTTGTGACCACCTAGCGGGGTGGGATGGGGAGGGTGGGAGGGAGGGAGATGCAAGAGGGAAGAGATATGGGAACATATGTATATGTATAACTGATATACCTTGTTATAAAGCAGAAACTAACACACCATTGTAAAGCAATTATACTTCAATAAAGATGTTTAAAAAAATAAAATAAATAAATAAATAAATAAATAATAGTCAACCCATCCAAAAAAAAAAAAAAAAAAAGATTGGCTGGGGAACAATTGGAAATGGGTTATTTGAATCATGTAACATGATGACAGTATAACGGCCTCTAATTTAGAATAAGGCAGAGAGAAAAATCCATTCTACATCTAATTTTATAGTTAAGTGGCCTACAACTTTTAAAAATGAAGGTTTCTATAAATCAATTATAATAAGAGAAAGCTTAGCCACACCACTAGATAAGCATTTGCTTCACAGAAGAGAGGCCTGACTGCTACTTCAGAAAATATCCCACTACAAAATGCCAAAGGTGACTGACTGGTCAGTCCCCATCCCCACAGCAAGTCCCAGCTGACCTTTCCTCCTTGAATCTCTAATTTTACCTCATCACTTCTTTGCCTTGTTATATGTGCAGCTGCACACAGTTCTTCAGGGGTCAAGTCTGTCTTGCATGCCACTCTTACTCCAAACTTGAAACTGCCTATTCCTTTCTTGAACCCAGACTAAACAATCCACTCCTGCTGGCAAGATGCAGACTACATCCAGTGCTTCAGTTCAGTACCTGGCTTCTCCTTCAATGTGGGCCGGCAGGAAACAAACAGGAAGTGACTACGCCAACCGCAGAGAAAGAAACACACGCCTGTCTGGAGCACTAAGGAACAGGGTGTTGTTAGACACTAAGCCTGGGTTAGGAGTGTTTGTGGTGGTGCTTGGTGAGAGGTGGGCCCTGCTGTAATCCGGACTTGTTAGGCAATTATTTCTGCTGCCACAAATCAGTAAAGCAGTCCCTTAAGCAGGAATTTTCTCACTATATAATATTTCATATGTCTGTTTTAAGTCTTCTTTCTTCTGAAGGGATTAAGAACTACTATCAAGTTAAAAGTAAAGCATTCCATGGGACTACACCAAACTAAAAAGCTTTGGCACAGACAAGGAAGCTATCAACAAACCAAAAGGCAGTATTCTGAATGGGAGATGATATTTGCAAACGATATATCCGATAAGGGGTTCATATCCAAAATATACAAGGAACTAATATACCTCAGCATCAAAAAACCAAACAACCTGATTAAAAAATGTGCAGAGGACCTGAATAGATATTTTCCAAAGAGGAAATGCAGATGGCCAACAGACACATAAAAAGATGCTCAACAGTACTAATCATCAGGGAAATGCAAATTAAAACCACAATGATATATCACCTCACACCTGTCAGAACGGCTATCATCAAAAAGACAACAAATAACAACTGTTGGCAAGAATGTGCAAAAAAGGGAACCCTGTGCAATGCTGGTAGGATTGTAAATTGGTGCAGCCATTATAGAAAGCAGTATGGAGGTTCTTCAAAAAATTAAAAATAGAACTACCATATTATCTAGCAATTTCACTTCTGGATATTTATCCAAAGAAAACAAAAACACGAATTCAAAAAGATACATGGAATTCTCTGGTGGTCCACTGGTTAGGACTCTGCACTTTCACTGTCGAGGGCGTGGGTTCAGTCCCTGGTCAGGGAACTAAGGTCCCACAAACCATATGGTGCAGCCAAGAAAAAAAATTTTTTTTTCAAAAAGATACACACACACCAATGTTCATTGCAGCATTATTTATAATAGCCAAGACATGGAAGCAACCTAAGTGTTCATTGATGAATGGATAAAGAAGATGTGGTGTATATATACAATAAAATATTACTCAGCCATTAAGAAAAAGAAAGCTTGCCATTTGTGACAACATGGATGGATCTAGAGGGTATTATGCTAAGTGAAATCAGAGAAAGGCAAATACCATACGATCTCACTTATATGTGGAATCTAAAAAACAAAACAAACAAACAAAATAAAATGCAAACAGTCAACAATTGCTCAAATGAAATTTAAAAAACATGACTTAGCTACATTAAATAGCAGAGTAAAACAAAGTATTGAACAAAGTAAAAATACTGAACCATAGCTTTCCAGTGAGTTCAGAGACTTGTTCTAGTTCCTACAAGAAACACGATACATATGTAAAATGCCTAGAACTGCGTTTAGCACACAGTGTGCACTCAGAAAAGGGTCACCTGGTATAGCTATACTAGGGAGTGTCATTCACAGACCACAATGTTAGGGTAACAGCAATAATAATGTAAGACTCAATTAGTTGCATGAAATTACCTTTTTATGGTTTACTTGCCAAAGATACTCTTGACTCAGCTTCTCACAACACACTATTCCAAACAGAATAGATCAACGGAAGGGCTACTTTTTAGAAAAAATTTAAAACAAAACAGCCCAGGTGGTAATTGTGTGTGGAGACTCAGTGAACTGGGTTTAGGCGGAGTTCATGACTCCAACTACTTATCGTGATCATGGCTAAGCCATCTGAGGTCTGTCTGGGTTTCATTTTCCTTCAACAGCATCTGTCTTCTTTCCCACAAATGGAAGAAGTGTCAGGCAGGACTTGACTGACTATAGGGTAAAATCATAGCACCAAATATTTGAAAAACAAAATAACATCTAAGGAACTAACAATACTCTCCACTGATGAGGTACATACAATCTAGTAAATGAATAACTCTACTATAATCTTAGTCAAAGATCTTAAGGCACTTGGAGACTTCAGGGTAGACCAATTTCTTAATTAGCTATGTGACTGGGTCATCATTCTTCCTACTTCAAAGTTACCATAAAGTGTTTTTATGATAGGACAGTATGCTGTCATTGATGCTATGAGTTACCACACTCCTCCCCAGCAGAAGGTAAGATGCTTGAAGTCTGTCAAGCATTTTAAGGACAATATGGGGAAAAACTGCCCACTTCCTTGAAAGATCCTGTTTATACGGGAGAATCTTACATAAACATATCTAGAAAACATGACAAGGAATCAGATCAGTCTACAACCACATGCATTTTTACTTTTGTGATCAATGCAAAGAATTTAGCAACTTTCATATTTATAGGGAATATGCAATCTGGTCACACCCATTTCAAAGATTCATTCTTAATACAAATGAAAGCTAACTTCCTTATAACGTGACCATATAATCCTCCAAGCTGGGCACTTTTGAAAGTGAAAGGAGATGCTGTTAATAATTGCAGTGGGATAACAGGTATTAACCAGAAAATATGGGGGTGTGTAGTCATATAAATTCACTGTAAAAATAAATTGGCAATTAAGATGTTACACTTTATGACTTTTTTAACACAATAAACACATACACACAAATAAATTAGCCAGTAATCTTTCCTATAAAACAAAAATCTATATTTTCCCCTTAAAGTAAGGGAGATTCACTTAATAGTTGGAGTCTTGGAAAGTCAGTATCCAAATTCAATAGGATGTTTTCTTTTAGGTTGAGAATTTGTCAAGTACCACAGGAAGCCTTCATACATGAACTCTTGAAAGTTAGACATGTGAGCAGAAGCAAGAAGAACTAAAATCTTCCAGCCTGTGGAACAAAAACCACATTCACAGAGAGACAGACAAGACGAAAAGGCAGAGGGCTATGTTCCAGATGAAGGAACAATATAAAACCCCAGAGAAACACCTAAATGAAATGGAGATAAGCAACCTTCCAGAAAAAGAATTCAGAATAATGATAGTGAGGATGATCCAGAACCTCAGAAAAAGAATGGAGGCAAAGATTGAGAAGATGAAAGAAATGTTTAACAAAGATCTAGAAGAATTAAAGAACAAACAAACAGAGGTGAACAATACAATAACTGAAATGAAAAATACACTAGAAGGAATCAATAGCAGAATAACTGAGGCAGAAGAACGGATAAGTGACCTGGAAGACAGAACAGTGGAATTCACTGCTGTGGAACAGAATAAAGAAAAAAGAATGAAAAGAAATGAAGACAGCCTAAGAGACCTCTGGGAAAACATTAAACGCAACAACATTTGCATTATATGGGTCCCAGAAGGAGAAGAGAGAGAGAAAGGACCCGAGAAAATATTTGAAGAGATTATAGCCGAAAACTTCCCTAACGTGGGAAAGGAAATAGCAACCTAAGTCGAGGAAGTGCAGAGAGTCCCATACATGATAAACCCAAGGAGAAACACACTGAGACACAAAGTAATCAAACTGGCAAAAATTAAAGACAAAGAAAAATTATTGAAAGCAGCAAGGGAAAAATGACAAATAACATACAAGGGAACTCCCATAAGGTTAACAGCTGATTTCTCAGCAGAAACTCAACAAGCCAGAAGGGAGTGGCATGATATACTTAAAGTAATGAAAGGGAAGAACCTACAACCAAGATTACTCTACCCAGCAAGGATCTCATTCAGATTCGATGGAGAAATCAAAAGCTTTACAGACAAGCAAAAGCTAAGAGAATTCGGCACCACCAAACCAGCTCTACAACAAATGCTAAAGGAACTTCTCTAAGTGGGAAACACAAGAGAAGAAAACGACCTACAAAAACAAACCCAAAACAATTAAGAAAATGCTCATAGGAACATACATATTGATAATTACCTTAAACGTGAATGGATTAAATGCTCCAACCAAAAGACACAGGCTTGCTGAATGGATGCAAAAACAAGACCCATATATATGCTGTCTACAAGAGACCCACTTCAGACCTAGGGACACATACAGACTGAAAGTGAGGGGATGGAAAAAGATATTCCATGCAAATGGAAATCAAAAGAAAGCTGGAGTAGCTATACTCATATCAGATAAAATAGACTTTAAAATAAAGAATGTTACAAGAGACAAAGAAGGACACTACATAATGATCAAGGGATCAATCCAAGAAGAAGATATAACAATTATAAATATGTATGCACCCAATATAGGACCACCTCAATACATAAGGAAACTGCTAACAGCTATAAAAGAGGAAATCAACAGTAACACAATAATAGTGGGGGACTTTAACACCTCACTTACACCAATGGATAGATCATCCAAAATGAAAAGAAATAAGGAAACAGAAGCTTTAAATGACACAATAGGCCAGACAGATTTAATTGATATTTATAGGACATTCCATCGAAAAACAGCAGATTACACTTTCTTCTCAAGTGTGCACAGAACATTCTCCAGGATAGATCACATCTTGGGTCACAAATCAAGCCTCAGTAAATTTAAGAAAACTGAAATCATATCAAGCATCTTTTCTGACCACAATGCTATGAGATTAGAAATCAATTACAGGGGAAAAAAATGGAAAATACACAAACACATGGAGGCTAAACAATACATCACTAAATAACCAAGAGATCACTGAAGAAATCAAAGAGGAAATCAAAAAATACCTAGAGACAAATGACAATGAAAACATGACGATCCAAAACCTATGGGATGCAGCAAAAGCAGTTCTAAGAGGGAAGTTTATAGCTATACAAGCCTACCTCAAGAAACAAGAAAAATCTCAAATAATCAATCTAACCTTACACCTAAAGGAACTAGAGAAAGAAGAACAAACAAAACCCAAAGTTAGCAGAAGGAAAGAAATCATAAAGATCAGAACAGAAATAAAAGAAATAGAAACAAAGAAAACAATAGCAAATACTAATAAAACTAAAAGCTGGTTCTTTGAGAAGATAAACAAAATTGATAAACCATTAGCCAGACTCATCAAGAAAAAGAGGGAGAGGACTCAAATCAATAAAATTAGAAATAAAAAAGGAGAAGTTACAACAGACACCGCAAAACTACAAAGCATCCTAAGAGACTACTACAAGCAACTCTATGCCAATAAAATGGACAACCTGGAAGAAATGGACAAATTCTTAGAAAGGTATAACCTTCCAAGACTGAACAAGGAAGAAATAGAAAACACGAACAGACCAATCACAAGTAATGAAATTGAAACTGTGATTAAAAATATTCCAACAAACAAAAGTCCAGGGCCAGATGGCTTCACAGGGGAATTCTATCAAACATTTAGAGAAGAGCTAACACCCATCCTTCTCAAACTCTTCCAAAAAATTGCAGAGGAAGGAACACTCCCAAACTCATTCTATGAGGCCACCATCACCCTGATACCAAAACCAGACAAAGATACTACAAAAAAAGAAAATTACAGACCAATATCACTGATGAATATAGATGCAAAAATCCTCAACAAAATACTAGCAAACAGAATCCAACAACACAATAAAAGGATCATACACCGTGATCAAGTGGTATTTATCCCAGAGATGCAAGGATTCTTCAATATACGAAAATCAATCAATGTGATACACCACATTAACAAACTGAAGAATAAAAACCATATGATCATCTCAATAGATGCAGAGAAAGCTTTTGACAAAATTCAACACCCATTTATGATAAAAACTCTCCAGAAAGTGGGCATAGAGGGAACCTACTTCAACATAATAAAGGCCATATACGACAAACCCACAGCAAACATCAAAGCATTTCCTCTAAGATCAGGAACAAGAGAAGGATGTCCACTCTCACCACTATTATCCAACATAGTTTTGGAAGTCCTAGCCACGGCAATCAGAGAAGAAACACAAATAAAAGGAATACAAATTGGAAAAGAAGAAATAAAACTGTCACTCTTTGCAGATGACATGATACTATACACAGAGAATCCTAAAGATGCCACCAGAAAACTACTACAGCTCATCAATGAATTTGGTAAAGTTGCAGGATACAAAATTAATGCACAGAAATCTCTTGCATTCCTATACACTAATGATGAAAAATCTGAAAGAGAAATTAAGGAAACACTCCCATTTACCAATGCAACAAAAAGAATAAAATACCTAGGAATAAACCTACCTAGGGAGAAAAAAGACCTGTATGCAGAAAACTATAAGACACTGATGAAAGAAATTAATGATACCAACAGATGGAGAGATATACCGTGTTCTTGGATTGGAAGAATCAATATTGTGAAAATGACTATACTACCCAAAGCAATCTACAGATTCAATGCAATCCCCATCAAATTACCAATGGCATTTTTTACAGAACTAGAACAAAAAGTCTTAAAATTGTATGGGGACTCCAAAGACCCCGAATAGCCAAAGCAGTCTTGAGGGAAAAAAACGGAGCTGGAGGAATCAGACTCCCTGACTTCAGACTATACTACAAAGCTACAGTAATCAAGACAATATGGTACTCGCACAAAAACAGAAATATAGATCAATGGAACAGGATAGAAAGCCCAGAAATAAACCCATGCACCTATGGTCAACTAATCTATGACAAAGGAGGCAAAGATATACAGTGGAGAAAAGACAGTCTCTTCAATAAGTGGTGCTGGGAAAACTGGACAGCTACATATAAAAGAATGAAATTAGAACACTCCTTAACACCACACACAAAAATAAACTCAAAATGGATTAGAGACCTAAATGTAAGACCGGGCACTATAAAACTCTTAGAGGAAAACATAGGAAGAACACTCTTTGACATAAATCACAGCAAGAGATTTTTCGATCCACCTCCTAGAGTAATGGAAATAAAAACAAAAATAAACAAATGGGACCTAATGAAACTTCAAAGCTTTTGCACAGCAAAGGAAACCATAAAGAAGACGAAAAGACAACCCTCAGAATGGGAGAAAATATTTGCAAATGAATCATCGGACAAAGGATTAATCTCCAAAATATATAAACAGCTCATGCAGCTCAATATTAAAAAAACAAACAACCCAATCCAAAAATGGGCAGAAGACCTAAATAGACATTTCTCCAAAGAAGACATACAGATGGCCAAGAAGCACATGAAAAGCTGCTCAACATCACTAATTATTAGAGAAATGCAAATCAAAACTACAATGAGGTATCACCTCACACCAGTTAGAATGGGCATCATCAGAAAATCTACAAACAACAAATGCTGGAGAGGGTGTGGAGACAAGGGAGCCCTCCTGTACTGTTGGTGGGAATGTAAATTGATACAGCCACTATGGAGAACAGTATGGAGGTTTCTTAAAGAACTAAAAATAGAATTACCATATGACCCAGCAATCCCACTACTGGGCATATACCCAGAGAAAACCATAAATCAAAAAGACACATGCACCCCAATGTTCACTGCAGCACTATTTACAATAGCCAGGTCATGGAAGCAACCTAAATGCCCATCGACAGACGAATGGATAAAGAAGTTGTGGTACATATATACAATGGAATATTACTCAGCCATTAAAAGGAACGAAATTGGATCATTTGTTGAGCCGTGGATGGATCTAGAGACTGTCATACAGAGTGAAGAGAGTCAGAAAGAGAGAAACAAATATTGTATATTAACGCATATATGTGGAACCTAGAAAAATGGTACAGATGAACCGGTTTGCAGGGCAGAAATAGAGACACAGATGTAGAGAACAAACGTATGGACAGCAAGGGGGGAAAGCGGTGGGGGGTGGTGGTGGTGGTGTGCTGAATTGGGAGATTGGGATTGACATGTATACACTGATGTGTGTAAAATGGATGACTAATAAGAAAAAAAATAAATAAAAAATAAACATTAAAAAAAGAAAAAGTTAGACATGCAAGAGAAGAGGACAGATGTTAGTATTCTTATTCCAGTGAGCATCTACATCTACAATAAATTTAAAAGGGCTGAAATCTCACTAAATTAACAGAAATGATGGCAGAAATAACATACACTATTTCTTCTGATCTTTGGGAAAGTGACTTATGCTTAATTCTTAGAGCTGTGACACAGAATAGTTGGATCTTATTTTTCAGTACACACTGCAAGAGAATTCTATTAGTGGAGACTGGCCTTTAGAGGACCCCTAAAACAAAAGATGACAACTAATGTGTGATGTGATCCTAAAATCTAGTCCAGTCTATTTCAGGCACATGAAGTAATTCTTCCATGTGAGGCATGGAAGTTACTACAGGGAATCTTAGCAACATCAAAGAATTTGATGAACCTTAACAACAGTACCACCAGGGGGTACTATAGGCCAAAAGGGAACAAAGTTGTTCTACCCAGGATGGCTGAGCTGAGACTACAAACCACTCTTATGTCTTCCTATGGACAAACCGCAATCCTCACTCCACTTCATTTGCTTCCCCAGCTATTGGCTTGTGCCTAGTGGTATATTCTGGCTTTTCTGCCAGTTTTTTTTTCCTGAATGTCTGCCATCCTACCTGGCCACCAGCCCTACCATTTCTATTCCCTGTCTCCCTCCCATTCACTTCCCTTCTCCTCTCCTTCAGGCATCTGCCAGCCTCACACCTTTCTCTACACACACTTCCTACTCTTCATACAATTTACCTCTTCCAGTATGAACACCACTGTTTTAAATCAATTATCCCCCAAATAAAAACATTTTCTATATAGCCTATTTATAGTGATAGGGATAGGAGTTATAATTTAAGGTTGCTTCTATTTCATTAATCTCTGAAAGTTAATTTAGTTCTGTACATCCAAATTAAAAAAAAAAAAAAAAAAAAGACCTTCAGAAGAAAAGTTAAATGAAGCCTGAGGACAAATGCCTGCTTATTTCTCAGTAATCCCTGTAAATACATTTCTGCCCCAGTGGTCAAAGCTGTGTTTTAATTCTTTTCTTTATTCTATACTCCACATCCATGCATATCTCCTTTGTTATCTGTCACTTCCACGTATTTGCCCTAAACTATTGCTTTCTAGGCCAATGTCAAATCCTTTCATCTTTAAATCTCATTGGTTAAATTATTTTGCAGCTTTAATGAGATAATTCACTTACCATACAATTCACCCACTTAATGTATACAATGGCTTTTAGCATATTCAGAGTTGTACAACCATCACCACAATCAACTTTAGAACATTTTCGCCACCCCAATGAGAAACCCTGCACATATTAGCAGTCACTCTTCAATCCACCCTCTTCCCCTCCACACCAGTCCTAGGAAACAAATCATCTATTTTCTGTCTATATAGATTTGCCTATTCTGGAGATTTTATACAAATATAATCCTACAATACGTGATCCTTTGTGACTGGCTTCTTTCTTTCTTTCTTTTTTTTAAACAGGGCAGACTTTTTTTTTTCTTTTTTTAATAAATTTATTTACTTATTTATTTATTTTTGGTTGCATTGCGTCCTCGTTGTTGTGCGCGGGACTTTCTCTAGTTGCGGTGAGAGGGGGCTACTCTTCGTTACAGTGTGCGGGTTTCTCATTGTGGTGGCTTCTCTTGTTGTGGAGCACGGGCTCTAGGTGTGCGGGCTTCAGTAGTTGTGGCTCGTGGGCTCTAGAGCGCAGGCTCAGCAGTTGTGACGCACAGGCTTAAGTGCTCCACAGCATGTGGGATCTTCCCTGACCAGGGAGCGAACCCGTGTCCCCTGCATTGGCAGGCAGATTCTTAACGACTGCGCTACCAGAGAAGTCCTGGCTTCTTTCATGTAATCATGATTTCAAGATTCATCCATGTTATAGCATGTGTCAGTACTTCATTTTTTTTAAATGCAGAATAATATTTAATTGTATGGACATACCGCATTTAACTTATCTAATCACTTGTTGATGGGCATTTGGGTTGCTTCCACATTGTGGCTATTATTAGTAATACCGCTTTGAAGGTTTGTGTACAAGTTTTTGTGTGGACATATGTTTTCACTTCTCTTAGGTATTGTTATGAGTTGAACTGCATTCCCCCCAAAAAGATATACTGAAGTTAACCTCCAGTGCCTCAGAACGTGACCTTTCTTGGAAATAGGTCTTTAGAGAGGTCATCAAGTTAAAATGAGGTCATTGGGGTAGGCCCTAGTCCAATATTATTGGTGTCCTTATAAATGGGAAAATTTGGACACGAAGAAGAGACACACAGGGAGAACACCAAGTGAAGACGGAGGGTTGCACTGATGCATCTACAAACCAAGGAACGTTACAGATTTCTGGACTTCCCTCGCAGTCCAGTGGTTAAGCATGGTCCAGTGGTTCTACTGCAGGGGGCACAGGTTCGATCGCCAGTCAGGGAACTAAGATCCCACATGCTGCACAGCGCGGCCAAAAAAAAAAAACAAAAACATTTCTAGCAAACACCAGAAACTACAAGAGGCAAGAAAGGATTCTCTCCTAGAGTCATTAGAGAGAGCAGGACCCTGCCAATACTTTGATTTAGGACTTCCAGCTCCCAGAACTGTGAGACAATTATTACCTGTTTTTCTAAGCCACCCAGTTTTGGGTACTTTGTTTCAGTAGCACTAGGAAATGAATACAGGTATGTACCTAGGAGTGGACCTGCTGGCTCATATGGTACCTCTATGTGTCACCGTCAAGGAGCTGCCAGATTGTTTTCCCAAGCAGCTATACCATTTGGTTGTTTTTCAATAAACTATTAATGGTTTCAAAACCTCCCTCAAATATAGACAGTCAGCTTTTCTATGTGTTACCTTGCCCTCGACAGGTAATCTTCCCTGCATCCCTACAATGGTGGCAGTCTTCTTCACCACCATTTGTTAAACCTTCCTATTTCTTTCAAAAATAACAGTAACAAATGGTTAAGTTACCAACACACTAATGGAAGGGGGTATCTAGAATACGCTATGGTCGGGGCTGCAGAATAATCTTAGTGCTCTAAACCTGAAGATGGGTAAATGGTGCTAACCAGCAGGAAACTGCCTTTAAAAGGAGGATTTCCTAGCTGAGATGGGGAAGAAAAGAGGATCCTGAAGGAGATGATGGCCTTTTCTTAAGGGAAGGGAATCTGGCCACAAAGAGATCTAAGTCCCATCTCTGGAAAAAAGGAATTGGCATGGAGAGAGAGAATACATCTTCTGGCAGAAACTTTGAAATTCTGAATTTCAGTTTGTTGTTGTCCTAAGGGGAGCTTCAACTCTTCTTCAAACAATAAAGTACTATAATAAATCCAGTAATGATGAAGTTATATATAGATATTTAATCAAATACATGACTATTCTGAACAAGGAAGAATTATAATACCCTTTATATAGTTGAGTAAATAAGATATATACACATACACAAACAGATCAAGTGCCATGTCTGGCCAATGATGTTTTAAATAGCCAATAAAGCCTGTTAGATTTTAGATCTCTGCACAATGAATGGAGGTCAGGTATATGAGTAATGACTTGGCTCTTGGCCATGTTATAAAAATTAGGGGGGAAAAAACACATGCTAAAAGGTTTACATTAAAATCTTTTAAAGATCAGTTCATTTTGTTAACAATAACCTATTTTCACTTATTTCACGTGCAAGGTCAACTTTTTCATTTTTCACAGCCTCGTATAGAACAGTAAAGCAGGATGAAGAGGGAATGTTGGAGAAATGCATTCTCATGCCAGTGAGCTGACTGCTGACAGTGACGATAGACAGGAAAGCACCAGACAGAGCAGATCACTCAAAATGCACAACCGTCCGCGATTATTTAGTGAAGGGAGAGAGTGGAGGGAGAAACCCCCTGAAGGTGTCACTGTGCAATCACTGGTGCCCAAAACTGGTGAGCTCAAGTCCTCAGAGGAGTTCATTTAGTTCATGTCACTTAAGAGGAAGGTAACAACACAGTGCTTTCTAGAACATAACATCAAGGAGTTAAAATAAGATTAAGGCTACTAATTATCTCCAATAAGCCATCCTTTTATTTTCCTTCTCCTGAACTTTCTCCCAGTCGATGACTAAGCCTGGTCTGGAAAGAGAAGACTGGAACAAAACAATTATTCAGGAAACCTAGGCCTGAAAACACAGCAATGATTGTTTAAAGTTGGAAGAACGGGAGCAAAACTGAAGTCTATATGATTTTACTTATCTTGAAAGACTCAAAAGAAAAAAAAATTTACCTTGCATACCATTTCTACAAAAATTTCTTCCCTCCCTAGCCTCCTCTTACCTTGTTACAACAAAAGCCACAGAATCTTTCAGATCAGTGGTTCTCAAGCACTTGGAGAAGCCCAAGCATCAGTATCAGCAGCACCTGAAAATTCCTTAGAAATGCAAATTACTGGGCCACACCCCAGGCCTACAGACTGAGAAACTACAAGGGTGCGGCCAGAAACCAGTGGTGGTCCCAGCGCTCCCTCCCTCCAGGTGATTCTGATGCTTGCTGACGTTAGAGAATCACTGCTTCAGATAACACGAATGTAAAAGGCCCAGGATTTTTTGACTGACAGAACAAAAGGTTCCTGAAAAGACTGAAAGGACAAAAGGTAATAGGGAAGGAAAGTCTATTACGGAAACTGTGCATTATTAGCTTAGAAACCAGTTCCTTTCTAGATTAAGGCCCAGTAGCAACCTTCAGTAAGTAGTAGCATAAAGATGGTACCTTCCAGATGTTTCAGGAGTGCCCGGCTGCTATTTCCATGAGCAGATATCAGAATGGTTTTACCGCTTAATACTTCAGGAGCAATCCTTTCATTCCAATAAGGAAGGAGTCTCTCCAGAACATCCTTTAAGCTCTCGGATCGTGGCAGCTGATCCAAAGGAATGTCGCACACTTTATATCTCCGGTCGTTGTAGATCTCGTGGTAGTAAGGATGGGACTCCTCTATGGGCGGTGGGGTCACACTGTAGCTCCTTCTCCACAGCCTCACTTGCTCCTCGCCGTGATTCAAAGCCATTTGCTCCCTGTTGAGACTGATCAAGGCTCCATAGTGACGCTCATTGAGACGCCAGGAGCTTTCCACGGGAACCCACTCCTGCCCCAGCTCTTCCAGGATCAGCCAGGCTGTGTGGATGGATCGGTTCAGGACGGATGTGAACACAAGATCAAACTCAAAGTTTAGCGCTTTGAGTTGCTTCCCACAGTTCCGAGCTTCTTCCATTCCTTCACTGTTAAGTTTCTGATCCACCCAGCTACAAAAACGGTTCTCTTTATTCCAAGCACCCTCTCCATGTCTTAACATAATCAGTTTGTACTTGGACATACTGATGGCTGAGCTTCTCTAGTGCTTTCCAATGGGCCAGTGTTCAGTGACAGCAATACATCTAGAAAGAGAAGAAACAAAAAGTATAAGTTATATTCTTCATTCAACTAACTACCTGGGGGTGGAAGCACAGCTTTTCAACAGCCAGTTTCTAAAGCACACTGGAATGATTCCTTGAACAGTTTTGACATCAGACATCTGGCAACTCATACATACTATGGCACATACAGGCAGAGTCCACAGATAATTAATTACAGGGAACCTAGTTAGTTGACAAATTTTCTGATGGCTGGGTAGTAAGTTAATTGTATGGCATAAAACAACAGAACACTTCATTCTACTGGCATGCTACATTTCCACCAGATAAAAAGGCAGTTTCTGCTTACAGAAGACAGGATTTAATAGAATGAGTTGTAGGTGTCTAAAAGGATGACTTGTAGTTGGGAACTCCCAGGTCTGAGAAGCTGACTCGAGATTGAAGGCACCCTTCTCATTTTGTTTTCCCTCTGGTGGAGAAATAATTTACCATTCTCATCTTATTATTGAAGTTATTAAACATGTTAATTCAATAAACCACCACATTCATCTGGTATGTAAATCATTGATTGGTGGCAACTAGTTCTTCAATGCCACAGGCTACACCACATACAAGAAAATCTAAGGTTCAACATTTAAACATTAAAATGATTTAAATCAACATTATCACGCAATATGGTACTCACCTAAATAATCTTTCACCTGCCTCAAGATAGAGTTTTTGGCAGGAATAAATCGGATGCAAAACAAGCTATCAAGTTAAGCAGCTGAGAGATGCTGCCTGTAGAAACAGATTACCAGGAGCAGGTCTGTAGGAGTGAGAGGAAGCACACTGATAAGGAGGCCTCCCTCTCCTTCTCCCAACCCTTCAGCTGTCCTACACATGCCAGCCACATCTCAGCAGGCGAAGACTCTAGTAAAGTGGGACAGGCAACCCTAAAGTGTTTCTGAACTTCCTAAGTGAAGCTGCCGGCCCAAAGATCTACTGGGCCCACTCTGTCCCCTGGAGAATCTTCGGGCTGGCTGCATCAGCCTGCCTCGCTCTCCTTGCAGTGGACAGATCTACACTGACAAACGCTGCTCAGTTTACTTGCCCAGCACTTTCCACCACCAGCCCAGCACTTTCCACACTGGAGAGTAGAGATTATATGAACATCAGGGCCTGGTCTTCTGCCATTCTTGGCAACTTCTATTAACTGGAGATTTTCTGTCCCACTTAAACTGTGATTCACCCACAGTTATATAACAATCAATGACAAAGTTAATTGGAATCTAGATCTAATTTCTTCCTTTCTTTAGTAATTCCTAGAGATTCTCAAGGGGGAAAATGTCTTTAAAACAAAGCTTCCAATTTCAGTGGAGGGCCAACAGAGGACCCAAGGGAGGAAGCAGATTGAGGTGAGTTGCAAGTGGTTGAAAGGCTACAATGGCTAGGTTTATGACTTCCCTTTCTCATCTGGCATCAATAAAATTTGATGCTTTATTTAGTGCATGTGGAGTGGGGAAGCATCAGGTCACTGGAAGAACCTGGGCTAAGGACTCAGGTGAAGGTACCTTGCAGAGCTAAGACTTTCCAGAGGGAAAGCAATGTCTCTATTCTCAGCCCAGATGGGCATCGGGTGGCAGAAGAACAGAGAATGGGATGAAAGACAACTGGGCAGTGTTTGGCTAGGTGATTACCGGTGCCCGGAAGAGGAATAATCATGAAACTAATGAAGCTCAAGCTTCAGGGCCCCTCACTTGAATAAACTCCTTCTAAGGCACTGGGAGAGACCAAATAATGAATTCACATGGATGAGAATGTGTGTGTGTGTGTGTGTGTGTGTGTGTGTGTGTGTGTGTGTGTGCGCGCGCGTGTGTGTGTGTGTGTGTGTGTGTGTGTGTGTGAGATCAGCAAAAGAAAGACACTTTTGTATTGCTTTTTTTTTTTAAAGGGCCCACCCCAATCCACTAAGTACTAGAAGTTTCAGGCCCATCAAAAACTGGATCCACGCCCACGCAACATTTACTGTTTTGTTTTTGGCGGTGGTTGAGGAGGGGGATGGAGAAAAGAGAAGCTATCAATTGTTCTCTACCTCAGCCCTTACTGTGTCTTGTCAAACAAGAAGCTCCTTAGGCTGATGAAGCTACTTTCCCTTCAAATGAAGAAGGTGTGATGGACAAATATTATAGGCAGAAGCACTTCTCCATCATCTTTTGATTATAAACTATATGGAGGGAACAAAAAAAAATGTAGCAATAATATCATGAACACTGAGGCAACTATCACCAAGCTCTGCAGTATTTTAATCTGCTCTATTTGCTTACTTTAAAAAATAAAACAATTTCTGTTTCTTCCCCTCAAAATATATATATTGGAGCAGAGAAATAGTGCTACAGCCACAAGGACTCTACAAATACACACCTGCGCCTTACTCCGGTGTACAGAGGACGAATACAGGCTAAGGTACCAAACTGGAGCATCTACCTCAGGTCAACAGAAAGTCCCTTCCCTCTCTCCTCCTTGCTATCAACTGATCTTTGCCATTTAATTAACTACTGAATATTCACAAAGGAGCTGTTGAGGTTTACAGTTTGCATTCTTTACGATTTAATCATTGTGGGAGCCGGTATGTCAAGTGTCAACAAACACAACACTGTAGTCAGTTTCATTTAAAGTTTCAGGCAGATCTGTGAGGAGCAGTGCTGCGGGGCTGCAAGGTGGTAGGAAAAGTGCTGAACTGCAAGGAACACACGCACTTCTCTGATGGACGCAACTCGTGTGCCTGGACAAAGCATTTGTATAATCTGGTCTCGCTGAGCTAAGGGTACCATTCTAGAACTTTTCTGGAGAACAAGGAGAAGCTGGGGCTGCTGAAAACAAAGACTGGAGAGAACGCAAGACTCAGACCAGAGAGAACCTGTGGATTCTGTTTTGTTTTTAGGGTAAATGTCTTTTTTTTTAATGTGATCATTTCAGCTCTTAGAAGCTCAAATGAAAAATGAAGGGAGTAGCTGCTACGTAGCTCCAGCCCATTTCTCTGTGAGACTGAGGAACTGGGGTCCTCAATCTTCCAATTCTCAAAAGAACTGGAAATGTGAATTTTATGTGATATCCGATACAAATACTAGCAACTAATTTGAATACATTTAAAAAATGTGAGCTAAACAAGACATTTCTGAGGGTAGATTGAGTCTGCTAGTGTATGACTGTGACTTAAAGAGAAACCTCCTCCAGGCCACAGGTGAATGAGGACCACCCCCCCCAGCCCCACCCTCCTGCCCCCTGGAGCTGGTCAGACCCCAAGCCTCCAGGCTCTAACCCCAGCCTTCGCCTGTGGTTGTCCAGCGCACTCTTTCAAAGGACAGACCCTCTAATCCCTACATGTGCCAGGCTTCCTTGTCCCTGACCCTCTCTTCACCAAAACTTCGCCAGTGCCCTGCAGAGTCCCAGCTCTGTAATCAAACTCCTACTCAACTTTGGACTCTTCTGGAATGTTTCCTCTAGCTCTCAACTTTCACCAAGCTGAAAATGAACTGAACACCGAACTATTCCCAGGTGTCTGCTTCTCTCTTCAGCAGGCGTGTTGGTGCCTCGTATCCTGGGGCAGGGGCTGCTGACGAGCCGGGTCCTGCTCCCGACTTCTCAATAGTACTTCCTGTCCAAATGCCTCCATCCCCACCATCTTTTGGGCAGGTGGGGGGAGCTTTGATTCTGAGCCTTGCAATAGTCAGCTGTAGCTCTCTTGCCCTCATGTATTAGCTACAAACTTCCTGAAAACTGAGTACCCTATTTAAAACCCTCAAATTACTTCCTGTTGATCTTAGGACAAAGCTCAAAATCCCTAATGTGACTTGCAAGGCTTTGGTTTTCTTTTATTTCCTTGAACATGCCATGTTCTTTCTGGCCTCAGGACCTCTGCACACACTGTCTCCTACACAGAACCCTCACCCAACACCCCCTCCCCTCCACCGCCGCTTCAGTCCCTCCCTGCTTTGGGGACCTGCTAGTTATCCTTTCGATCAGCTGTGTCCAATCAAAATGTAATGCAAGCCACATATAATTGGCTTTTTTAAATTGGTAATTTTAAATTTTCTAAAAGCCGTACTAAGCAGCAAAAATAGGTGAAATTCTAATAATACATTTTATTTAACCCTTTAGGTTCAAAAGATTATCATTCTAACATATGATCTATATAAAATTCTCAATGAGGTATTTTACTTTCTTTTTTTCTTAGTAAGTCTTTGAAACCTGATGTGTATTTTATACTTAAAGCACATCTCAATTTGGACTAACCACATTTCAAGGGCTCCACAGCCACACATGACCAGTGGCTACTGTATTGACTGGTGTAGCTTTAGCCCTTAGCTTAAATGTTATTTCCTCTAGGCTAGTCGTCCTCAAACTTTAACGTGCATCAGAATCACCAAGAGAACTGGTTCAAACAGGCTGCTGGGCCCCACTTCCAGAGCCTGAATGAGGAGGTCTGGGGTGGGCCTGAGAATCTGTATTTCTAGCAAGCTTCCAGGTGATGCTGAGGCTGCTGGTCTGAGGACAATGCTTTTAGAGCCTCTGCAGACTTCTCTGCCCTTCCTTCCCACCCACTGGGAAGCGGTGAGGTGCCTCCACAGCCCCCTGCTTTAGGACACTGGGTGCCGTTGTGATGGGTCACTTGTGACAGATCACTTGTTCCACGTCTGTGTGCCCTGTTAGACTGTAAGCTGCATCAAGGTTGGTCTGACTCACTGCCCCATCTCTAGAACCCAGCATGACACCTGACACATACTAGGTACTTAGTAGGTGTGTTGACTGAATCAAAGTTAGGCAAAAAGGATTAGCTTGTGCCAATAAGGCTAAGGTCTGACATTTTTAGGGGTAACTACCAAAGCAAAAACAGTCAGGCCTGAGACGTTAGGAGGCTTTAACTCAAGAATTCCAATGTATTTGATGGCAAAGGCAGAGCCAAGAATAATCATCCATTATATTTTTCTTTTGTTACAGTTTAGTATGTTCATGAACGGCCATAATAATCTCCATAGAGAAAAGAGAGACACTGATTGACTTGTCCAAAAACACACAGCCACTAAATGGAATTGGAGCTGCGATCCAGGTCTGTGCCTGACACCCGCACTCTTTCTACCTCACCACGGAAGATTTGTGAGTCTGGGTGTGAGCATCTAGGCTCACTAAGGCTTCCCTTCACAGGAGCATCTCCAATCACAGCTTGTCTCCCCAACCCAGGCAGACATTTCATGAAATGCGCACAAACAAGGTGAGTATAAAGGAGGGCTCGGCGTATGACTGCTCTTGAGAAGAACCTCAAATCACAAGGTCAAGTCAGGCAATAGTCACCCCCAACTTATAATAAGGTGCCATGCTAAGAATTAAAAACTATCCTTTTTAAAAATCAAGCTTTGTTTTTTTTGTGTTGCTTTTGGTAAAGCTCACCACGCTGGAGTTGGTTCTTAAAGGTCCTCATTTATCCATTGGCAAGGGTTACTGGCACTTGAATTAAGCACTAATTTTAGTCAATGATTTACTTCATACTCCCAAAGGGCCACACGGGTCACTAAATTACCATACCCCAGGGTTCCTTCCTTTTTAAAGTATGGTGTGGCTCAAAGAAAAAAATTTACTAAACAAACATATCTTTTACATGACTCTGCATCTCATCTTCCTGCCGCTTCCTCTTGGCTGTTTTTCCCTTCCTTCTGGCCATTACTTTTTTAGTCCTCTGACACCTAACTGATACCTTGCCCACTCTACTGAAATGCTCTCTCAAAAGACTGCTGATTAGTTACTTCTTACTAAGTGAAGACCATCTTCACGCAGGACTCACACTGCTTTGACCCCTCTGAAGCTGACTACTTCTATCAAGGGAAGAAAAAATCTTCTAAGATTTTGGTGCTGCATTTCTCCCAGCTCTTCTATTGTTACGTCCCGGTGTTGAATCTATATTTTCTTTTTTTTTTTCAATTTAATTTAATTTATTTATTTTTTATACAGCCGGGTTTTTAAAAAAATAATTAATTAATTAATTTATTTATTTATTTTTGGCTGCATTGGGTCTTCGTTGCTGCACACGGGCTTTTCTCTAGTTGGGGCGAGTGGGGGCTACTCTTTGTTGTGGTGCACCGGCTTCTCATTGCGATGGCTTCTCCTGTTGTGGAACATGGGCTCTAGGCGCACGGGCCTCAGTAGTTGTGGCTCACGGGCTCCAGGGCGCAGGCTCAGTAGTTGTGGTGCACGGGCCTAGGTTGCTCCGTGGCATGTGGGAATCTTCCCAGACCAGGGCTCAAACCCATGTCTCCTGCATTGACAGGTGGATTCCCAACCACTGCGCCATCAGGGAAGCCCCAGCAGGCTCTTATTAGTTGTCTATTTTATACATATTAGTGTATATATGTCAATCCCAATCTCCCAGTTCATCCCACCAACACCACCACCCCCCCGCCCAGCCCCACCACTTTCCCCACTTGGTGTCCATACGTTTGTTCTCTACATCTGTGTCTCTATTTCTGCCTTGCAAACCGGTTCATCTGTACCATTTTTCTAGATCCCACATATATGCGTTAATATACGATATTTTTTTCTCTTTCTTACTGAATCTGTATTTTCTGCCCGCCAGCAACAGTACTACGACAATGAAGACAGCATATGACACCACAGCCGCTACCTTTCTCAGAGTGCTCACTGTGTGCTTGGGACTATTTAAATCCTCAACCACCATTCTGCGGAGAAGTTACTATGATTACTCCAGTTTTACAGATGCAGAAACCTAAGAGGTGAGGTTAACTTGCCCAAGATGACAAAGATTGTACTGGCAGAACTGGATTTCAATCTCAGGCAGGCTGGACCCCAAAGCCTATACATATGCCTTGAACCACTCCGCTCCACCGCCATACTGGCACCCAAGGCTCTGTCCTCAGTCCTTGGAAACCCAACTTTTCTCACTACTTAAATTACGTTAAAATGGATGATTTATACATTGACATTCCCAAATACTCATCAGTCTACCATGTCTGGTCAATTAACTCATTCTTCAAACTGTTACAAACTCCATTTGAACATGGCATAATGCTAGGCCTGTGAGGAATATAGAATCCAACATGAATGATGTCTCCAAGCGACTAATGGGGGAAAGGATACATGTGTGTATCACTAAAGCAGAAAGTAAACCACAACATGAGAAACCAGTTCATGTATAAGGGAGATGGGAAAGGAGAGATTTTTTTTCTTGAATAATGCTTCATGGACATGGCACTATTTAAGCTGGATTTGAAAAGATGTTTAAGATTCAGATTTATAGAAAAAAGAAAAGGAATTCCAGGATGATTAAGATTCAGATTTATAGAAAAAAGAAAAGGAATTCCAGCCTAAGGGAACAGTGAGTAGAGGGCAAGGGAATGGGTGTTTATGGAGAAATGGTGAGCCATTCAAACTGGTTTGCCTAGAACAGTCTTGCTTTAGGCCTGTTTCCCCAACATACTTATTATAGGGCCCCTTTCACACTTGAAGGTCCCATCTGGAAAACTGTATGATCACCTTAAACTAAGTATAGGGTATAACAAGGAAGTAGGAGGAGACTAGTCTAGAAAGATAAGACTGAATAGTGGCCCCAAAAAGGGCCTTGTGCCAAAGAACGCAGGTTCTTCTGTAAGTACTGGGACATCATTAAAGGGTTAATAATGTGTATTTTAGGAGGATCAGGCAGCACCTACAAGTAAGAGAGATGGGAAAACCAGGGATTTGAATACTTGTGAGGCTTTTGCAACCATTCTGGTAACATTTAACGAAGACCTGGACAAGCATAATGGCTGTTGAAAAGGGGTAAAGGCGATGATGTGAAAAACACTCCAGCTTAGCTCAGGTGGGGGCAACTTTTTCTGTAAAAGGCCAAAGAGTAAATTTTTTAGGCTTTGTGGGCTATGTGGTCTGTTACAATTACTCAATTCTGCTGAAAGCAGCCATAAACAATGCACGTATGAACAAATAAGGCTGTGTTCCAATAAACATACTGGAACTTTTTTTGTCTTTTACATATGGACAAAGAAATTAGAATCTCATATAATTTTCATGCATGTGAAATATTGTTATACTTTGATTTATTTCAACCATTAAAAACCATTCATAGTTTGTGGGCTGTACAAAAACACGTAGTGGGCCAGAAGGCCTTAGTTTGCCAAACCCTGGCCTAGCTGGGATTACTCAGATCTACTAATCACATCAGCATTTTGAACCTTTAAGCATCCTGTCATGGGATAATCCCAACATTATTAAATCACCTGCTTTCAGTCTTGACCAGAACTGCAAGTGCCTTGAATAATGGAATCCCATTCATAACTGTTTTTATCCCTCACAGAAGACAGTACTGAGCACATTTAAATCAGTCTGAGTAGTTTATTTTGCTTCATCGAATTATTTAATAATGGGTTCAAGATGGAACAAGAGGGAAAAAATTATTCATCTTGTTAACCAACTTCAAAAATATAATCTGTCATTTTGACATGCATTACTTTTATTAGACATCTTTATAAATGCTTCACACTTCAGGTGAATGTATACCTGCTCAGGAATGGGTGCTATGGAATTGCCTTGGCAAAGAGAAACAAACAGGCAATTCGAAGAAAACACAATTTGCAGGTGACTCATATTTTCAAAGACCTTTTGAAATATATATACATATATGCATTTTTCCCCACCTAAATTGGCTACAGAGTAAAAAATATCCTTTCCATAAATGTCACCGTAAAATCGAGTTATGTTTCAAGATTAGCATCCTTTTGGCAAGGTAGGGATGGAGAGGGTGGGTAGGTAGGTAGGAGACTGGTACACATCAGGCCATTGCATTTACTGAGGTTACTTCTACAATACTTCCAGAATCTCTAGGCAGTATCAACAAATGTAGCTAATAATCTTGCTGCTGCCTCCTACACCTGCTCCTCATTAAACCATATAATTTCACGTACCTCTCCCTCACCCACCATAACTGAGTCTCGTCCTCTCTCCCAAACCAATGGTCCTGGGACAGTGCTTCCTCCTTCCGTCAGGTGTTTGAAAAGTAATAATGTCTAATACTCCAGTATGGCAACTCATGAACAGGTGGGGAAAATTATAGGATAAAGTCCAGTCTAAACACTTAGTTTGTTTTCTGTTTCCAAAATTGAGTAAGAAACGTGATCAATGATATAATGTTGAAGTAATATAAAATAAGGCATGCAGAGCCAGAGTTGCTTTGAGCCAAAGCTTACCCTTAAATATTAAATATTCAAATCCTACCCTAGACCACTTGGATGTTTTCCCTGGTCCAAATCCTCACTACATACCTTTGAACAACTCTTAACCTCCACTGCATTAGGGATCTAACTCTATAAAGATAGGCTGGCTAGATTTGAGGATAGGAAAAAGGTTAACCGTGTTTCTGATAGATTAAAAAGGAACAGTTCTTAAGGGAAATGAAATCTGGAGCTCAGTTCCTAAGGGTCTTAAAATATGCCTTTCCCCAAGCCCAGCTCAATACGAAAAGTTCAAACATGACTATATCCAAAAGTACCTATTGTTCCATCATCTATTACTTTTCCTAAAGCTTTATGGTAACGTTTCCATTTGTATTTGCATTATAAGAACAACTCTTTACCAGGAGCAAACGCTATTACTTACAGGTGTTTTCCAGACACTATTTACCCTGTCATTCTCCAACTTTATACCTATTAACCACTTGTTACAAAGCTAACAAACCATAGCAGGTAGACCCCTCTTCACAGGAAAGGGACACACATGTGTAATGACATATGTGTGTGCTTGGGGCATGTGGCCTGTTCCAGCCTGTGTGGCATCACCGATGTGCACAACACCCACTCATGACACCTCCTTCCTATCTAATTACTATTCTCAAGGGGCTATGAAGACTAAATGAGATTATGGTGAAGCGGTCTACCAAAGAGTGTGAGGTATTCTGGGTTGAATGGAGCAGACTTTGACTAACACATGAAGACTGACACAGACCTCAGGCCCTTGAGAGTGATCCTGCCTTGCTGATGGTATGAGCAGAAGCAAAAGCTGGGAATAAAGCAAAATGAGGGTGGCGGTAAGGAGAAAAGGTTAAATTAGACAGTGGAGGTAGGAATGCAATCAAATGTTGTGTGTGTGTTTCAGGAAAGAGGCGTTGACAGTAAGATACAGTCCTAGAAGCATACCAAATACTAAGCAATATTCTACAATCCAAATGCTTCAGGGAAGTGGCTAACATTTATTTTACATTTTATAAACTATATTTTATCCATATTTGTGGCCAAGTTTCAGTTAAAGAGTTTTGTTATTAAGTGATACTTTTAGTCCTATTTCCCCATATAAATATCCCTTCACACCAGATTTCATTCCAAGGATGTTCAAGTGACCTAACAGTTCAGACACTGGCGTGTCCTCTGTGCTCTAGGCACCAGACACACAAAGATGAAGGCACAGCTGAATTTAGATGTCATTACTTAAAATGAAATGTGCCACTTAATTTCAACCAACCATAGAAGGCAAAAGAGGAAGGGAGACTGAAAGATCTACCCGGACACCAACAGTGGTTGCCTCTGAGTGATGGAATAAAGGATGACATTTTCTGCCACATTATACTTCTGTACAATGTTCATTCTGGACAGCGGCCAAATTTTCTACAATGATCCACTTGGTTTGGTTTAAATATGGACACAAAAGAACAGGTACTACCCTTGTAGCTGGGAACTTTTATTTGCTAACAGACTGGTTAGGAATTTACTGCAATGAGATTTTGTTGATGTACTTGTGGTGGAAAACGTCTAAGGATCTTTAGTTTAAAACAGACTTTGAACACAGGCATGGACCTTGGAAATAATCCCATGCGACTTCCACTTTTTAAAGATGAGAAAATTAAGAGCCAGAGAACTGAAATGATTTAAGATCACACAAATAGCTTCAAGACTAAAACCCAGGTGTCTTGACCGCCAACTCAGAGCTTCTTCCACGACACCATTTGTTTGAATTATGCTTCTCTCAACCCCACCACAATTGAGTAGCATCTGTGATGTGTGAGGTGCTACAGGAACACAAAGATGGATCAAACCTAGTCCCCTGGCTTCAGGGAAGACAGTTTTAAAATAAAAGACAAATTGGCATGTGTTCTGCTTTCATTATAGAAAACCCTAGTAGCTACTGGTGAAAGATAGCATTTGATTTTTTTCCCCAAAAGTGTGCATTCAGTCAGTTAACATTCTGGTACCGCTCACAAGCTATAAAGCCTCCATAATTTGGAAGGGAGGTGGTAGGGGAATGAGAGTTACAATAAGTTAACTAACAACCAATTATCCTTAAAACGTAACTGTGAACTTAACTTCCATTACACATTTCTATTGTTCTTCTCCAGTAATACGGCCCCCATCCCTTCGAAAGGAGAAGAAATACTTACTTTTTCATTTGTAGTGGTTCGAAGAACCTGTGATTTAGCTCCAGACTAGAACTCTCCATGAAACCATTGCAGATATTCACCTTTCTCCTTTCATGACGTTCGAGTTTTTTCTACCTACTGAGACTTTTAGGGCCAGGTCTGCCATGGCCCTCAATATAGTGGCACAGCCCTGAAAACACACCGAGCTCCCTTCCAGTAGGAACCCTACTATTGACGGGGCTCTGTCACCCCGTGCCTCAGACGTCCAGGGGAGTTGAGTTCATCACTCCCTTCAACCCCTGTTTATTCTTGCCGTCAAGGTACCTCCACCAAGCGGAATTCTCCTTTGGGCTGTCAGACCAGAGAGGCTTATTCTGACAAAGAGACAGCTGAGCGGGACCTGGGGGATAAGTGAGGGTCGGAGCTTGAGGGGTCGACGCGCGAGTGCCAGACTCCCATCAAAGACTGAACCCGGGGAGGAAAGGAACTGGCCCTCCGCACGCCAAAATAAACCACCACATCATTGAGAAATGGAAACGTTCGCAACAGCAATATTCCAAAACAAAACCACTCACCTGCAGAAAGACCACCAGCAGCAGCCGCTCCTCGGAACCGCCGAGCTGCCAGCGCCTCCCAAGACTCATCACTGCTGCCGGCATCGACTCTCTTTTCTAGCCCCGGAGCCAGAAGGGGCAGGCCCTATGGCTCTGACTATTGGAGGGTCAAGCTGTCACTCATTCACAGCCCCACCCTACTCCCAGGAACAGGTCGAGGGCTTTTCCGTTTTTCAAATCCCCGGCGTAGAAAGTAAGGCTCTGAATGGCTCGTTGAGGAGACGAGCACACTTCCGGGCCAGTGAGGAGCTAGCTTTGACGCTAGTGGGCGGGCTTCTGCCTAGGGAAGTAGAAAAACAAAGCCGTGAACGTCGCCACGGCAATTGGAAAACTTCAGGAGCTCTTAAGCGGTCGAGGTGCTAGAAAGTGTTTGGCGTCGTGAAGGAAATACCTGCCAATGTAGAGAAGGGTCGACGGGATCTTGGAATTGATGAGGTGATACCTTCCTTTACTCTTGGGAAACTGCAGTCTGCGGATGAAGGTGGGCACTCCTCGCGGAGGAAAGCTCCTGCTTTCCTCTTGGTTTTAAGTCCTAAACGGTGATTAAAGCAAAAGCCTTTAAAGTGCCCGATTTATGGGCAGTAACTCGTCCTCACTCTCTCCTAGTGTTGATACTTTTATAGGGATTTCCCCCTAGGCAATCCCCTGACATTATTTTGGTTGGGGGAAGAACAGTGAACATGGAAGGCACTAAAAGCTTAGAGGACAGACGAAGAGAGGATGGAGTGATATGAGAATGATAAATTGGGGGGCCACAGTTACTGAACAAGAGAAATCTATGAAAATACTCGAAGCTCGGCACAGGGCCTTGTAAGCTTCTTCAAGTAGGATTGAACTACCACACAAGCCTTTGAAGCATAAAGTGTCAGAACCTTTGGGTGGGCGTGAAAATAGTAAGGATTGGTTTGTTTGCCTGACCACATGGGTGGGAAATTCTGCTTCTTGATTTCTAAAAGCTGTCCTACCCAGTGTTTAGTATCCTGTTTTGAGTTTTTCCTATTTCATCCTCATAACAAGTCCAGTAGATACGTGATGGCCAAGCAGGTCCTGAGAATAATTAAACATAAATTTGAAAAGCTAATTTCCACGTTTTAAACCCTGTGACACATTATGTATTGAATTAGTTAAGATGTAAGCATTGGTAGTTAG
The DNA here is from genome assembly GCF_965194825.1 of Balaenoptera physalus. Lineage (NCBI taxonomy): Eukaryota > Metazoa > Chordata > Mammalia > Artiodactyla > Balaenopteridae > Balaenoptera > Balaenoptera physalus. The sequence goes on along the minus strand of NC_138887.1, from coordinate 105,712,061 downwards.
TTTTGTGTCTCCTTTATCCTTCTTAGAGCATAACAATTCCTCCTAGGGTGTCAAAGAACAGATCCTTACTTCTGGGAGAGCACAAATCCAAGGCCTGACAGATCCCAGCAGGTGATAGGTACCATCTAGGGATAGTCAAATTAAACTTGTACGGGATTAACTAGAGGTCATGTCAGAGCAACTGGAGGAGGCGGCTTCCGGGCTTGACTCCCAAGAATGCAGCTTTCAAATCCTATACTCTTACCCACTTCCTCTTCCTTTTCTCGGTACCAGGTGAGGACAAAGTGAGGGGAAACCTTTTCTGCTAGTGTAACATCAAAGCTTCCTACTTAGAGTGCCCACCGTCCATACTCTGGAGGATAAAGACAGGATAAAGACAAGTGTCAGTCCTATAGCATTTAGCGATACTTATCTGGACTTAAGGGCTCACTGGATTTTGTTTTACTGTTATGTATACCTGTGGAATGCTGGTTTGTCACATGGAACATTAACAACATCAAATATCACCTGCCTTTTAGAATCTCCTTGTACAGGTGAGGAATCTGAAATTTAAGAAGTTTATTCAGAATTACTTAGCTGGTTGGGGGCAGAGCCTGGGCAAGGATCCAAGGTTGCTAATTCATAATTCTGGGGAAAATGCTTCCTCTCCTGCTGCCTCTTGCTCTCCCCTAGCACACACACACAAAAGCAATATTTTTTTAAATCAAGATTACTAATTTAATAGTAATTTATTAGTAATTTTATGGAAAATTTATTTCCATTAAGACCGGTCATGAAAATTTACTTCTGATGTAGCAAACAGTATAGATAGTATGAAAATAACTCAGGGTCCCAGTTCACTACTTCAAACAGCTTTTGGTGTAGTCCCACTTTCATCCAAATAAGAAATGAAAATGCAGTAAATTATTATAGCCATGTTGTCTTTCTTTCTGTTATGTGAGTGTATCAAAAAGTCAATATTAACACATATAGTACTTTAAGGATTAGTAGCAGATTGTCTTATTCAGGACCTGAATAAAATACAATTTTATGAAAGCCTACATACTGGGCCTAAATTTCACAGCCATTTACACAGGGCCTTTGCAGGTAGGGTTGAGCTGGTCCACCATGCATCAAAACATCATCCAGAGACCTAGGCTATTCTGCCTTGGCTCTCTCCTTCCCTCCAGCAAACTCCAGAAAGTAGTTGATCCTATATTCCCTTTACAGATTGTCTCCTTAACAATCTTATCATCATGATCTGGTTGTTTGCTGCTAGTATCTAGTCTCCCACCATACGCTACCTTCTTTCAGGGTCAGATTAGAATCTGCTCCCCGTAATCTAGTGTAACAGGCCCAAAGTGTTTGGCTCCCACCATTGACCTATTCAGTACACGACCCCTCTACTGAAACCAAAAACTGGAAATGCCCTTTGGGATCAGCCATGTAGAACCTTAGAAGAGACTTTGAAGCCATCTGTCCCTTCATTTTACAAGTTAAAACAGAATGCTCATCTCACAGAGTAGTGCAAAGAATAACTGAGGCCATTTTGAAATAGTTTTGCAATCTCTGAAGCACCTTACATCTGCTACTTCCTTGCACTGGGAACTGAGGCACGTTGTCTGACCTCAGCCTGTGTCTTTATCTGTGAAATAGGGATAATACCTAAGTGGCCATTGTGAAAATTAAATGAGATAATGCGGATGTACACAAGGAAAGTGTTCAGTAAATGGTAGTTATTCTTAACAGCTACAGTAATGATAAATGTAAAGTGTTTTAACTACTTACACGTACTCTTGTTTTAAGAACTCAGGAAAGTCTGGGCTTTGTGCTTTCCTCCCCTTTCCCTGCTCTCTACTCACATGGAGACCTGGCCTCCTGCAGAGGCTGTAGGACAGGAATTTCCTTAGTTATCTTGCTGCCACCCAGAGAGGTGACTGTCAAGATGTGAATGCCAAAGAGAGTACAGATGCACTGCGGGGCTGGGAGCCTCTGGTACTGGGAAGTCTGAACTATATGAAATTTCCCTACTGTACAACGTGGAGCATCATGGGGTGAACAAAGTTGTCATAATTTCTCCCTGTGGAGTTGTTTTTCAAATGCTATATCAGATGTATGTATTATACTTTATATTAAAAATATTATGTTTATTGCATAAGGCTTAGAAAAGAAAAAATTCTAAACACCCACATTCCTACCACTTAGAATTTATTGTTAATTTTTATTTCCTTCTATTTTTTCCCTATAAATCAATTATTTTAAAAAGACGGGAATCCATAGTATATATACTGGTTCATGGCAATATTTACTTAATTCATTATGAACATCTCCTCGTGTCATTTAATATTCTTCTTCGATTACAATTCCATCAGGTGACTGTGCCTTTGGGTATTATGTCTCACAATTCAACCAGTTTCCTACTCTTGGGAGTTGAGGTTGTTTCAGTTTCTTTCAAGGATTCAGGGACGTAAATGGGCTGCTGCTTTCCTTAAATGACAGGGTGCTCTGGGAATGTCTGTTGAACCAAAGGTACTGGCTGCTGGCCTTCTCCGCAGAGAGGCTGATAAAGCCGCCAGGCATTCCTTTCTCTGTGCCCTGGAATTGCAGAGCTAAGAAAGCTGAAGCCAGGGAAGCCTGAAAGCTCCTGTAGGGTAGCCCCTTCACCCCTGCTCCCCACAGAGTTTCCTGCTCTTCAACCTGAAGAAAAGGTATTGAGGTGAAAGAAATTGAGGAAGGGGTTGGAAATCAGGGCTCAATTAATAAAACCTCACAAAACTCCTGGCATATGTGTCTCCAATTTACAGATGAGGAAACTAAGACACAGAGACAATCTGTACAAACCTGCACAGCTAATTAGAGAGTCCGAGTTTGACTTGGTTCTGAAATTTGAACTCTCCCCACCACGCTTCCTACTTCTTCTAAAAACCGATGGCTATAACTTCATTCTTCTTTTTTTTTTTTTCTGTGAGAAATTTGTTGTCAGTCTCCTAAGGTTTATTGGTTATCTGCTCCCTTAAAAAAAAATTCCCTCCTGACTGTCCAAGGATTTCTTCTGCCTGTGGATTTCCCAAGTTGGCTCCCTCTTTGCCAAAAGAATATATCCTCATTCTTTGATGAAGAATCAGACAACGTAGCTTTTGTTCCCCCTCCCCCCACATTTGCTAGTTTTCTTACCAAAGTGTCCTCACTATATGCGTTGGAAGGTCAAACTCATAAAAGGATAGCTGCATAAAGTTAACAATGTTACACATAGTTCCTTAGCTTTTGGGATTTATAAAGTATGACTATATATAGAGCAATAAGTCTGTTTTTCTGGTTTGGTTATAACCTGGTTCTAAAGGAAGTTCTAAAAGAGGCTTTACAAAATTGTTTAGAGCCATGCAGCATCATTAAAATGGGTGTATAACCTACCAATATGACACTTTGAAGGCAGTAACACATATTTGGAAGTGTAATTTCTGGAATGTTTTGTTCAAGGCTCTCTATATAATCTAATCAGAATCAGTTTCAATCAAGAAGGTATCTTTTCTCTCTCTCTTTTTTTTAGTATTTATTTATTTATTTATTTATTTGGCTGTGCTGGGTCTTAGTTGAAGCACATGGGATCTTTGTTGCGGCACACGGGCTTCTCTCTAGTTCTGGCATGGGGGCTCCAGAGCGTGAAGTCTCAGTAGTTAGTTGTCCCGGGCATGTGGGATCTTAGTTCCCCAACCAGGGATCGAACCCGTGTCCCCTACACTGGAAGGCAGATTCTTAACTACTGGACCACCAGGGAAGTCCCAAGAAGATACCTTTTTTCCATCTTCCCTGCCCCACCCCCCATACTATACCAGCACCCTAGCCCAAACTACCATCAACTCTTGCATGGATTTTCTCAGTAGCTTCCTAACAAATCTTCCTGAATCCACCTGTGCTCTCTTTTAGCCAGGCAGTGTGATCTTTGTGATCATGGTACAGCTAATCCCCTCCTTCCCCCAGCTTGAAACATTGCAATAGCTTCCCACTGCCCCTGGGACTGGCCTTCTTTCCTCTTCCCTATGGCCATTAGACCTTGGCACAAGCATTTTCCCTACCTAGAATGCTCTTCCTTTCCAGGTAGTTAAAGCGCAGAATAAGAACCCAATTTTCCTAATTCCCAGGCTGAATCTCTAAGGTAAGTGTGTTCCTGGGGATTAGTTGTTGTCCAGCAGGGGGAAACATGATTTGGAGGTTCAAAGGAAATTCAGTAACGCAGGGGATAAGAGTGTGGGCTTTGGGGCCAGTCCGCCTGGGTTCCAGTCCAGTACTAACCATATGATCTTGGGCAAATTTTTTTTTTTAACACCCTTGCCTTATTTCTTCTGTTGTATAATGGGCCATGGTAAGGTTATCTACCTCATAAAGCTATATTGTTTAAATAAGTTAACACATGGAAAGAGCTCAGTAAATTTTAACTTTAATAGTCTCAACAATAGATTAAGGGCCCAATATAATTTCTTATGTAGAGAGTAAAATCAACCTTGTTAATTTTCTCTTGTTTTCTTCTGGAGAAAAACAGATACAGCAAGCAACTGGGAGGCCCTCCTAGGGCAGCGAAAGGCTGGTCCTAGCAGATAAGGCTTCAGGGGCTGCACTATGTAGGGAAAGACATATGATTACGTAGTCAAAACAGGTGCCAGGCCACAAATGCTAGTGAGCTGAGATAACATGAAGCCTAAAGGGTTTAAAAAATACACAAGGAAAAATAAATTAAAGAAATCTAAAATAGTATTAAAAAAAATCACAACAGCGGACAAAAGATAATCTGTTTACAGATGAAATCATTTTCAGCTTCTAAACTAAGCTCTGTCCTATAAAATATCTTTTCCATGTATAATAAACATTTTGGAGGCTACCTGAGGTCCCAGAATTTTTTTACCAGAATGTTCTATGGTAGCTTTGAGATCTGTCATTTCTAGCTACTTCTAGGTACTATTTTGTACCTAGTAGAGAGAAGCTACTTTACCTATACACTGTTACTCCAGCTTGAGTTAGACAAAGTTCTTTATATTCCCCATTTAAATCCTTACAGAATCCTTATTAAATAAATTTAGAAAATAGTTTGACTGCCTTCACTTATTAGTGAGTTTTCAAGTAAAGAATAATGAGAATACAGAATTTGTTACCAGTTTGGTAACCATCAGTGACTTACGGCCACTGGAGTGTCGGTCTCTTTATGCCAGTTGAGTCTCCTAACTAGTCTCTGCCATCATCTCTCTGTGAGGTCAGATAAGAGGAACAGGTAAGTCTCCTGTCGGTAGCCACAGGATATAAAAATTAGCAAGAAAGGCTATTCTCACACGTGGTGTTCTGTAGACTATTATTAGACTTACGAGTAATGGCAGAGGCTCTAACACTTGATGGTTCTTGGAGAGATGATGGGCTGAAACTCCGGTTGTTGTGATCCATGATTATTCAGTGACAGCTGAAGCAGAGAACTGCAATGCCAAATGACCTACATTTCTTCACCTTCGAAACTTTAAGCAATTATATAAAGGCCAGGCATCTATAGCTTGCTAAAACTTCCCTACTGTTGAAAATTATTTTTAGGACCATTAGGAAAGAACCTATGTTCTCAGATTCAAAGTCAGTTATATTAGGCAAAATATTAATAACAGAACAACTTTTAACAAAATATTATGGTAAATATTTCATTTTTTATCCAAAACTGGTAACTGTTGCTTTATATATATATATATATATATATATATATATATATATATATATATATATATATATATATATATATTCCTCTTTGCCTTAACACATATATTTCTTTATGCTTTGTTGCTTCTCTACCTTCTCTAAAATGGGTGAGAAAGAAGAACAAAAAAAGGAAAAGGAAGAAGGAGAAAATAAGTAAAACCTTCAGAAATGCACAGGTCTGGTCCCAACCAGCAAATCAATCCAAAAAGTAACCAATTATTCATTGAATGTTGCCTAATGTTTAAGAAATTGTATTAAGAATTTCTTAAACTTCCTAATTTTGAAATTTTGAAGGAAGAGAATTAACAATATTATTAATGCCTACCATAAGCTCTGCCAGGAGCAAGAGTTATTGAGATAAATGAAACATGATCTTTGTCCTCAAGGAGCATGGCCCAGTAAGAGAGAAACCAACTCATGAACTATGGATCACGGTCCAACAAATACATGCGCAAGTGCAATCATTGAGGACTCACAGGGTGTTTTGTTTGGATGGGGGAGGGGGAGTTCTTAAGTGTGCGTGGGGAGGGGCTGGGGGTGAGAAGAGTTGGCAGGGATGTGAGAATTATAGATACATAATGGAAGAGGTAAAGTCTGAGCAATGTTAAGAAATGAGTAGACTTCCAGCCAGAATCCAAAACTGGATTGCGGTGATAGTTGCACAATTGTATTAAACTCGTTGAAACTCATTTGGATTATATGCTAAAAATGGGTAAATTTTATGGTATATAAATTATATCTCAAAGTGTTGTTTTTTTCTTAAGAACACTGGCTTTAGAAACAGAAACACAGATTCCTGCAATTGGCTTGTTTCAGAGAGAAAGTGCATGAATGATCTTATCTGTAACGCCACTGCCCTTGCCCGATAGACCTCAGGGTCTAGTGCTGCCTGTCTGGATGGATAGTCAGTCTGTCTAGGTCTGGGGATGGTATTAAGAAGCTTATTGTTGCCTCATACTTGAGCTACATTATCCAACAACTTTATCAGGCATACAGCTGATATTCTACTTCCTACCTTTAAGACACCTATTTCTTTCCATACTTAGTTACCAATTTTACAACCTTGGACTGGTGAAAAATTTATGTTGAACTAAATTTAGACTGATAGAAAAGTTGCCGGAATAGTACAGAGTTTCATGTATCCTTCACCCAGCTTCCCCTAATGTTAACATCTGACATAAGCATACTACAGTCGTCAGAATCAGGAAATTAACATTGGTACAGTACTACTAGCTAAACTGAAGACCTTATACAAATTTTGCCACTAATCTCCCACTAATGTCCCTTTTCTATTCCAAGATCTTATCTAGGGTCTCACATTGCGTTTAGTTGTTAGTTATCCTTGGTGCCCTGAGGTCTGCAATAGCTCCTCAGTCTTTCCTTGTCCTTCATGACCTTGATATTCTTGAAGAGTGTAGATGATTTTGCCAAATGTCTCTCAGTTTTGAGTTTGCCTAATGTTTTTTCATGATTGAACTCAGGTTCTGCAGTTTAGGTGAGAATACCATGAAATATTGTGTTCTCTTCACTGCATCGTATCACAGGGTTCATGATTTTGATATGTTTTATTATTGGTGGTATTAACCGTGATCACTTGGTTAACATGGTTTCTGCCAAGTTTCTCCACCATAAAATTACATCTTTCCCTTTGTAATTAATAAGTATGTTGAGGGAGATCTTTTGAAGTCATGAAACTTTGTTTCTCCTCAAACTTTTACCCACTAATTTTATCATCTATTGATGCAATTTGTCTACAACAGTTATTATTGTGGTATTTCATGGTGATTTTATATTTTTCTCTTTCCTTTTACATTTATTAATTCAAGTTCTACCATAAGGAAGAGTTGTCCCATCTCTACCATTTATTTATTTCATTTATTATTTTTATCAGTGTGGACTCATTTATTTATGGATTGTAATCTAATACTATAATTATATGTTTTGCTGCTCAAATTGTTCCAGCTCTGGCACTTAGGAGTTACTTTGCCCCTGTGTTTTGTTTTGTTTTTGGAGCATGTTCTTACTTTCTGGCAAAAGATGTTCAAGGCTCATCTTATATATTACCTGCCTTGGCCCTGGAATCAACTATTTCCCCAAGGAACTCTGGTTCCTTTTATTAGAGAGTGGTGTTTAGAATCCAAGATCTGAGCACAAGGTGTGAAATGGGCTAAGATTTCTCACAATTCCAGGTTGATGAAAATGGGGACTAATTGGAATTCATACGCTTATGGGAATTGGTACAATCAGTTTGGAAAACAATTTGGCATTAGCCACTAAAACGTAGGTAGGAACATTCCATGAGTCAGTAGTTTCACTGGAAGAACTCTTGCACATGTGCAACTGGAGTTGTATGCAGTTTTGTTTAGAATAACACATAACTGAAAACAACCCAAACGCCCATCAGGAGGAGAACAGATGAATAAAGTGCAGTATATTCATACAATGGAATATTCTAAAGCAGTGAAAATGAGCTACAGCTATACACATCAACAGGAATGAATCTCAGATGCATATTAGCCAAAAAGAATACAGACAGTATGATTCCATTTACAGAAAGTTCATCAATATGCAGAATAAAGCAATATAGATATTTGTAGGGATGCATAAGTGATAAGATGATAAAACTGGAAAGAAAAGGTAATGATAACTACAAAATCCAGGATAGTGATTACAGTAGGGGGTGGAATGCATGGGGCTTCAGAAGTATTGGTAGTATATTTTTTAAGCTGAATGGTGGGTTAATGGGCATTCATTTTATTTAGATCAGACATATGTATATGCGAAATATTGCATAATGAAGAAAGAGGGGGAGGAGCTGGGGGAAGGGAAAGAAGAGAAAAGAAGAAAAGAAGGGAGGGAAGGAAATAAAAAGGGAAGGACAGAGGGAGGGAAAGAAAGAAACAAAAGAGCATTCCTGTACATGATGTCTTAAGATCTGGGTGGTAGTTCAGATTCTGACACCAAATATCTCTTTGGCTTTGAATGAGTCACTAAACTTTCCAGAGCCTCAATTTTCACACCAGTTAAATAGGTAAAATGTACTTTGTCCTGTGTACTTCACAGTGTTATTTTGAGGAAAACATGAAATATGTATAGAACAGTACTTCAAAGAAGTAATAACGTATTCTAAAATACAAAAGAAAAAGAGTTAATACCTCAAATTACCTTGCTTCCTAATGCCAGAAACCTAGTGTATCTTGATATTTGTATATAATTTTATATTCAATCACTAACTTATATCCTGCCCACTCCTTGCTGAACTAACATATCAGGAGGAAAACAGATATTTTGCTTATGCCTTTCAAGAAGGTTGGTTTGCTCTTCTGACAAAATTCACGAAGAGTGGCTTAACCTGAGCATTTCTGAGGTCTCAGGCTGCAGAACTTAAGGGCATTTCTGACTTGGGAAGGGCAATGTTGATGTGCTCTCCCGTGGTCAGAGGAGAAAGCACGTGTGATGAAGGGGTTGGTGATTGGCCTCATTTTCAACAAATACAATAATAATCAATATAAGATATGGGCTACTATGCCTTACTATGGGCCAGACTTTGTTCTAACTTCTTCATTTTCATTATCTCATTTAATTCTCAAAGCAACCCTGAGAGATATGTCACATTATCTCCATTTTACAGATGGGAATATAGACTCCGAGAGTTGAAGTAAATGACCCAAGGTCACCAAGTGAGTGACGAGGGCAGATTGCCTCCTCAGGGCCACCTGTAGCCAAAGCCCACTCTCGACATCTAACCCAAATGTCTGTTGATAAACTGAGTTCTCCTTAGAGATCTTAACATCTCACAGGTATAATCTCTGGGCTAATATGACTTCTCATCACCAGCCAACTTCACAAAGAAATCTGTGATTTTATTAGATATTACTAATTTTTTTAAAATTCCAGCTGTACTGGTAGCACACCAATGGGAGCCTCATGGGGAATACTAAACAGCTTGAATTATTTGTGCTAGGAAGGATCTTCCTGTTGTAGTTGAAGGACCCCTAAGGGAAAAAGAAAAAACAACAGGAAAGATCACCAAATGTCTAATTTACAGACTCAACCTGTATACTTTAGTTTTCTCACTGTCCCTGCTGTTTGCTTGGAATAACCCTCTTCACCTGTTTTGACTGGACCCCCTGGCTGCTTCTTCAGCCTCTGATTTCTGCTATAATGACTGGTTCCTGACCTTCTGCTTTTTTAAATCTTCTATTCTATTAATAAAATTCATTGGTTGATCACTTTATAGATATTCTAGTATTTAACTATCTTTTAATTTCTGAAAGCATATTTGGGCGCACTGTGGTTTACAAATATGCCATTAGAATCAGTTGTTATATATTTTATTTATAATTTTTAGTTTATATTTTTTAAGAGGCTGTTCTACAGTTTTGAATGATTCTTGGCAAGATTTTGGTCCCGAGGTTATTCTAACCTTGTAAGATGAATTGGGAAAATGCCTTCTTTTCTGATGCTTTGGAATAATGTGAATATCACAGATATTACCTGCACTCTGAATGTTTCTTCTTTTTTAAAAAAAAAAAATTTATTTATTTGGCTGTGTTGGGTCTTAGTTGCGGCATGTGGGATCTTTTAGTTAAGGCATGTGGGATCTAGTTCCCCGACCAGGGATAGAGCCAGGGCCCCCTGCATTGGGAGTGCAAAGTCTTAGCCACTGGACCACCAGGGAAGTCCCCTGAGTGTTTGATAGCATTCTTTTGATTAATCATTCTAGCTTGGAACTTTTTAGAGGGTAGACATTTTTACATACTTTTTACCCCTTCAATCCCACCTCTCACCCCTGGTGCAACCCAGTCTACTGAGGTTTTCTTTTTCTTCTTAAGTCAATTTTTGTAATTTGTGTTTCCTATGTAATCATCCATTTCTTTCAAGTTTACGGCACCAACATTTTATGTAGTGTTCTCTTAGAACATTCAGATATCTTTTTGACTGTACTTATAACCCTTTTGTTATTCAAGTTGGTATCATTTCACTTTGGCTGCAGTTACCTCCTGACTAGTCCCCCCATATCCACTCTAACCACACTCTCTCTGTGTGTATCTGCCCCATCTTTTATCATTCCCTGCTATATCCATCAGTGGCCCAATGGGACTATTTAAGTAGTAAAACAGGGGTAGTTTCTTTCTAGATGATCTGTTACAAATCCTGGCCGTGAGCTGTGGGACAGTCTTATGTCTATTCTTGGACATCCAGAGTTGTCATTATGTTACTTACATCTCTAGCTCTCCTCACCTATATATACATACACCTGTCCTTCATGGGTCCTTGCTCAACTCAGCGCAGCTGCATCTATCCTATACATCCTCCCCACCCTGCCTCCATAACTCATTTGTGTTACTGGGGAAGGAAATTAAGATGCCCTGTACATGTTCTCTTGGATTCCTAGTATTGTGTAAAACAACTGAGCACCTAATGGTCAAATGAGAGTTCATAGTGCTAAAAGCAAACCCTCGACCATGTGGCAGCCTTTTACTAAAGAATCACTAAGGAAACTCCAGTTCAGTTCTACTCAGTCTCACCATGAAGGGAGGTAGAAGATAGACAAAGACAGTGTACACTGAGTCTTCACCTCTTCAAAACTTCCCCCAAATCAGCTAAGCATATCCATCTTTTAGAATTTTAGGTCCCAGCCTGACTGCCTCACACATGTACAGCTCTTTCTTTCCCTCTTCACCTCTTTGCTATTTATGTCTCTGTCCGAGACACCTTGATTCTTATGCACAAATCAGCTCTTTCCTGATCTCTAACTGAAGTTCTATTTCTTGCTTACTCCTGGGCAGTAGCCTTAACCACTGAGATTAGGAGTTGAACTATTACCCAAAAATTTTTTTAAAAATTTGGCCTTACGGTGCAAACTATTTTTTAAAAATATACAATAGAGTATTTATATTCATAGAAAATATGTGCTTCTTTCAGCAAACAAGGTTATGTATGAAGTCATCAGTTCTGTAAAAGGAAAAGAAGAAAAACAACTAGTTCAAAGAGAGGATTTTCCCCCTTCTTTTTGGTGTGCAGTGCCACACACTTGAACAATTCATATTGACTCAATTCAATGATACAGTGTGGTATAATACACAAGCATGGCCTGGAGTCAGGAGATTTGGGGTCTACCCCCACGATCTGCTATACTAGCTGTGTGACCTCAGGATAAATTGCTTAAAACTGTTATCCAAGTTATTTGTCTGTAAATTTAAGATGTTAAACTACATAACCTTTAAAGATCTTTTTAATATAGCAGTCTTGGATCCCACAGAGTACATAAGTACTTATCCTATGTTGGAGCCCTGCGTAGTATGGGAGAAATATAGTCTTTATTCTCAAGAAGCATATCATTTCATGAAAATGTGACTTATTTTAAGTAGTCAGTTATAAGATGACATTTTTCTTTTTTGCTCTTTAGGGTGAATTTGGTTCAAGCCATTTTAGCCCCATTTATAACTAACTTTTCTCCATCTGTTCTGCTATCTCTCTTTCTAGCCCCCAGAAAAAGACACATGATACAATCATGGTCCAAGAAACCAAATCCTGTTATTCAGCACATCTACATGGCTTATTATTTGTTTCTCACTTCTTTTTTCTTCCCAAGTTACAACCTTCAACTGATATAGATTAAAATTTTTCTAATGCTTTTCACAGCTGAGATTATGATGGACTAGACAGAATGACTCTCCCACTACTAGATGACTAGAACCTGGATAAGTTTCAAGCATAGTTTTTTTTGTTTTTTTTTTTTAAAGGAACTCCTTTATTTATTTATTTATTTATTTTTGGGTGTGTTGGGTCTTCGTTTCTGTGCGAGGGCTTTCTCCAGTTGCGGCGAGCAGGGGCCACTCTTCATCGCGGTGCGTGGGCCTCTCACTATCGCGGCCTCTCTTGTTGCGGAGCACAGGCTCCAGACGCGCAGGCTCAGTAGTTGTGGCTCACGGGCCTAGCCGCTCTGCGGCATGTGGGATCTTCCCAGACCAGGGCTCGAACCCGTGTCCCCCGCATTGGCAGGCAGATTCTCAACGACTGCGCCACCAGGGAAGCCCTCAAGCATAGTTTTAATACATCACTGACATACAAGAAATAAGTGGTATCCACATGTGCCAAAAATGGAAAATGAAAACAACTAAGTTTGGAATGATGAGCAGTTTAAACAAATGAAAAGGCTAGGATTGCCTTGAGGGAAAAATGTCAATACCAGCACTGGGATTAGAAAATTAAGCCTTGGGATTTCTGCAAAGTGGAGAAATAGAGACACAGATGTAGAGAACAAACGTATGGACACCAACGAGGGAAAGTTGCGGGGGGCGGGGGGGATGGTGGTGGGTTGAATTGAGAGATTGGGATTGACACACATACACTAACATGTATAAAATGGATAACTAATAAGAACCTGCTGTATAAAAAAATAAATTAAATAAAATTCAAAAAAAGGCAGATTTCAAAAAAATAAATTAGAACCTTTATAAATAAAATATAATTATTGAAATTAATAACTCAGTGGATGAAGTAAACAGCAGAATATATGCAGGTGAAGAGAGAATTAAATCTGAAGGAAATGCTCAGACTATAATGCATAAAGACAAGGCAGTAAATTTGAAAGAGAGGTCAGCTACATGGAAGATATAACGAGAAAATATAACACATCTAATTGGAGTTCCAGAAGGAGAAAATAGAAAAAAAAAGGCAATATTTGAAGACACAAAGGCTGAGAATTTCCCAAAACTGATGAAAGGACATGAATCCACAGATAAGAGTTCAAGACAGAATAGATGCATAAAAAGAAAGTCATACCCAGATATATTTTAGTAAAACCAAAGAATATCAAAGACAGAGAAGATCTTAAAAACAGGCAGAAGAAAAAGGTAGATAATTTACAAAGGACAACAAGTAGATATCAGGTTCTCAATAGCAGCTATGGAATCCACAACACAGTAGAATGATAGCTTCAAAGTTCTGAAGAGAAAATAACCATCAACCTAGATTTGTAGGTTTAGCAAAACTTTTTTTCAAGGACAAGGGAAACAAAGACATAGTCAGACTGACATAGATTGAATTTACCTCCAAGAAACCTTCCCTAATGGAACTTTTAAAAGAATGCACTTTAGAAAGAAGAAAAATGATTCTAAAATCAAGTTCAGGATACCCACATGCAAAAGAATGAAGTTGGACCCTTATCTTACACCACATACAAAAATTAACTCAAAATGGATCAAAGACCTAAATGTGAGAGTTAAAACCATAACACCTTTGGAAGAAAACATAGAAAATCTTCATAATCTTGGAGTTGGCAATGGTTTCTTAGATATGACACCAAGCGCACAAGCAACAAAAGAGAAAATATACTGGACTTCATCAAAATTAAAAAATTTTGTGCATCAAAGGACGTTATCAAGAAAGTGAAAAGACAGCCACAGAGTGGGAGCTATTATTTGCAAATTATATAAATGATGTGTCTAGTATCCAGAATTTATAAAGAACTTGTACAACTCAACAACAAAAAGACAATCAAAAAGTGAGCAAATGAGTTGAATAGATGTTTTTCTAAAGAGGATGTGCAAATGGCCAACAAGCACATGAAAAGATATTCAGCATCATTAGTCATTAGGGAAATGCAAATCAAAACTGCAATGAGATACCACTTCATGCCCAGTAGAATGGCTATGATTATTTTTTAAATAAAAATAATATCACAGGGACTCCCCTGGTGGCGCAGTGGTTAAGAATCCACCTGCCAATGCAGGCGACACGGGTTTGATCCCTGGTCCAGGAAGATCCTACATGCCGCGGAGCAACTAAGCCCGTGTGCCACAGCTACTGAGCCCTCGAGCCCGCGTGCTGCAACTAGTGAGCCTGTGCCCCACAACTACTTAGCCCATGCACCGCAACTACTGAAGCCCGCACACTCTAGGACCCACGTGCCGCAACTACTGAGCCCGCGTGCTGCAACTGCTGAAGTCTGCACACCTAGAGTCCATGCTCTGCAACAAGAGAAGCCACCGTGATTAGAAGCCCGTGCACCACAGAGTAGCCCCTGCTAGCTGCAACTAGAAGAAGCCCACGTGCAGCAACGAAGACCCAAAGCAGCCAAAAGTAAATGAATAAATAAACATCACAGATATAGAAAACAAACTTATGGTTATCAGGGGGAAAGCGGGGAGGGATAAATTGGGAGATTGGGATTGACATATACACACTACCATATATAAAATAGATAATTAATAAGGACCTACTGTATAGTACAGGAAACTCTACTTAATACTCTGTAATGACCTATATGGGAAAAGAATCTTTAAAAGGGTGGATATATGTATATATATAACTGATTCACTTTGTTGTAGACCTGAAACTAACACAACATTGTAAATCAACTAGACTCCAATAAAAATTAAAAAAAAAAAACAAGTATTGGTGAGGATGTGGATACATTGGAACCCTTGTACATTGCTGGTGGAAATTTTAAATGGTGCAGCCACTGTGGAAAAATGGTAGTTCTTCAAAAAGTTAAACGAAGAATTACCATATGACCCAGCAATTCCATTCCTAGGTATGTAACCCCCAAAACTGAAGACAGCTATTCAAACAGATAATTGGACACAAATGTTCATAACAACATTATTCACAATAGCCAAAAGGTAAAAACAACCCAAATGTCCATCAATGGATGATGGATAAATAGATCTGGTATATCCATACAATAAAACATTATTCACAAAAAAGGAATTAAGTACTGATGCTTGCTGCAATATGGATGAATCTCAAACACATGCTAAGTGAAAGAAGGCAGACACAAAAGGTCACATATTGTATGATTGCATTTGAAATGTCCAGAGTAGGCAAATCCATAGAGACAGCAGGTTACTGGTTGCCAGAGGATGGGGAGAGGAAGGAATGGAGAGTAACTGCTTAACTGGCATGGATTTTCCTTTTGGGATAGTGAAAATGTTCTGGAACCAGATAGTGATGATGGTTGCACATCATTGTGAATGTACTAAATGCCACTGAATTGTACACTGTAAAATGGTTAAAACTGTGAATTTTATGT
Source organism: Balaenoptera physalus (assembly GCF_965194825.1). Taxonomy (NCBI): domain Eukaryota; kingdom Metazoa; phylum Chordata; class Mammalia; order Artiodactyla; family Balaenopteridae; genus Balaenoptera; species Balaenoptera physalus. Next base: position 105,696,316 of record NC_138887.1, on the reverse strand, counting down.
GAGTTTCACTGTAGTAAAAAAAGTTCACAGATGTAATTAGCAAACGTGGGTAAATCCAGACATTGTATATTGTGATAAATGATCATTTGTGTTACTCTAAAAATGAGATAAAAATAGTACCCAACACAACATGTGAGTTGAGAAAGGGGTAATCAGTTAAAGCATTTTAAAGTCCTTATGAGACCCTGTGAGAGCCATTGACTTTCAAGTGCTTTTGACTGTAATCCAGTTAGAAAATTGCCACCCAGTGCACACACATACATATATGACTGAAACAAAAATTTCATAAAATAATGCTTGCTGTGTTATATGCTGATATTTTCTAATCTAATTAATTTCATTTTTTAAAATGCTGATTGTGTCCCACTTAAGTTGATTTCATGACCCACTAAACGGATTATAACCCACCACTTGAAAAAACTAGTGTAAAGAGCATGTGGTGACACCCAAGTAAAGATACGGGTAAGAAGAGAAAATAAAGAGAAGAAAGGGTCTTGAGCAGTTCAGTATTGACTCTAATAACTGTATCCACAAGCATCTGCAAGTGGTGAATTGGCAGTATTTTTCAAAATCTTTTGAAGATATCACCCTGTTCCAGTATTGGAATCTCCATGGGGCAAAATATTTCTACTAGTGCACTGGGAACCTTTTGAACAGTTGTGTATTTGTATAGTATTCAGTGAATTGCCAAGATAAAGTTATCTTGAGTTATTCAGTATGGATGTAGCTAATGGAAAGCATTTCATATCCATGCACATTGCCAAATAGTCTACTTCAATTTGAGGCAATCAGAAGGTCTGAGTGGTGGTCTTACACCTTGTTACCTTGGACAAGTCACTTCATTTCTCCTGGTTTCAGCTCCCTTATCTGTAAATTTTTTCCTAAAAAAGAAATCTGTAATTCACTCTAAGTCTACAGAAACCCCTGACTTCACACACTTACACATATACACACAAATGCATTGCATTGAAATTAAGGAAATTTAATGTAAACTCTATGAACCACCCATGGCATTGGCAGTAATCTGTTTTAAAACAGAAAATGATGAGAAGTGATGATATATTAAGCATATTTTTTTCACATCTTTATTGGAGTATAATTGCTTTACAATGGTGTGTTAGTTTCTGCTTTATAACAAAGTGAATCAGCTATACATATACATATATCCCCATATCTCCTCCCTCTTGCGTCTCCCTCCCACCCTCCCTATCCCAGCCCTCTAGGTGGTCACAAAGCACCGAGATGATCTCCCTGTGCTATGTGGCTGCTTCCCACTAGCTATCTATTTTACATTTGGTAGTGTGTATATGTCAATGCTACTCTCTCACTTCGTCCCAGCTTACCCTTACCCATCCCTGTGTCCTCAAGTCCACTCTCTACATCTGCATCTTTATTCCTGTCCTGCCCCTAGGTTCTTCAGAACCATTTTTTTTTTTTTTTAGATTCCATATATATGCATTAGCATACGGTATTTGTTTTTATCTTTCTGACTTACTTCACCGTGTATGACAGACTCTAGGTCCATCCACCTCACTACGAATAACTCAATTTCGTTTCTTTTTATGGCGGAGTAATATTCCATTGTATATATGGGCCACATCTTCTTTATCCATTCATCTGTCGATGGACACTTAGGTTGCTTCCATGTTCTGGCTATTGTAAATAGAGGTGCAGTGAACATTGTGGTACATGACTCTTTTTGAATAATGGTTTTCTCAGGGTATATGCCCAGTAGTGGGATTGCTGGATCATATGGTAGTTCTATTTTTAGTTTTTTAAGGAACCTCCATACTGTTCTCCATAGTGGCTGTGTCAATTTACATTCCCACCAACAGTGCAAGAGGGTTCCCTTTTCTCCACACCCTCTCCAGCATTTACTGTTTGTAGATTTTTTGATGATGGCCATTCTGACTGGTGTGAGGTGATACCTCATTGTAGTTTTGATTTGCATTTCTCTAATGATTAGTGATGTTGAGCATTCTTTCATGTGTCTGTTGGCGATCTGTGTATCTTCTTTGGAGAAATGTCTATTTAGGTCTTCTGCCCAGTTTTGGATTGGGTTGTTTGTTTTTTTGTTATCGAGTTGCATGAGCTGCTTGTAAATTTGGAGATTAATCCTTTGTCAGTTGCTTCATTTGCAAATATTTTCTCCCATTCTGAGGGTTGTCTTTTCGTCTTGTTTATGTTTTCTTTTGCTGTGCAAAATCTTTTAAGTTTCATTAGGTCCCATTTGTTTATTTTTGTTTTTATTTCCATTTCTCTAAGAGGTGGGTCAAAAAGGATTTTGCTGTGATTTATGTCATAGAGTGTTCTGCCTATGTTTTCCTCTAAGAGTTTTATAGTGTCTGGCCTTACATTTAGGTCTTTAATCCATTTTGAGTTTATTTTTGTGTATGGTGTTAGGGAGTGTTCCAATTTCATTCTTTTACATGTAGCTGTCCAGTTTTCCCAGCACCACTTATTGAAGAGGCTGTCTTTTCTCCATTGTATATTCTTGCCTCCTTTATCAAAAATAAGGTGACCGTATGTGCGTGGGTCTATCTCTGGGCTTTCTATGCTGTTCCATTGATCTGTGTTTCTGTTTTTGTGCCAGTACCATACTGTCTTGATTTCTGTAGCTTTGTAGTATAGTCTGAAGTCAAGGAGCCTGATTCCTCCAGCTTGGTGCTTTGTGATGACCTAGAGGGGTGGGATATATATCCCAATATATCCTTTGGGATAGGGAGGGTGGGAGGGAGGCTCAAGAGGGAGGGGATATGGGAATATATGTATGCATATAGCTGATTCACTTTGTTGTACAGCAAAAACTAACACAACATTGTAGAGCAATTATACTCCAATAAAGATGTATAAAAAATTTACAGCATGAGAAAGAAATATTATTTTCTTGGAATATAGGCACGAAGTTCCCATTGACAAGAAAGGCACTGCATTGTGTTGCTGGCTGTGCTCTGTAAAGCTCCTCCTCTGACCTGTTTCCAATGTCTTCTATGAAGACAAGCAGAAATTTTCTCAAGCCTCTCTTAGCCTGACCTTCAGTGACTGCCTGGGGGTTGAGGAGAGGCATGCAAGGATCTGTGTGGGAAGAAAGTAGGGCTGCTATCACAAAGATTACAGTTTATGCTTTCCTTATCTTGCCACCCTTGGTTGCTCTGGCCTTTTGGTTTCCTCCCATTAACAGGAAGCTTAAATAGTGTGTTTATAATCAGTTATGCCTCTGAAGTAGATACTTTTGGCACCACTCACATCCCCTTGGCACTCAGTATTCCTGTACTGTACAGGATACTGATTCCTGTACACCGATAGCTTTCTATTGCCAGTACCTGCATCCCTTAGCCTGAGAGCTTCTCTGACCACACGAGCATGCTGGGTGCCAGGCTGACTGGAAGTGCCAGGGAGTTAACATCCTTGGGAACTGCTCCCATGACAGATGGGAGTTAGTAGCTAAATTCTCCATCTTTCTCATCCTTGAGGTGGGACAATTCTCAGGTGTGCTCTCCACCACCTCCCAGGGTTGCACAATAGAAATGAGCCCCAGTTCCCCATGGTAGTAACATACTTGTGAATGCATCCTCCTCTGGCTACCTTCCCTTCCCTGGCTCACTGCCCCCTCCCCTACCAATGCTTCTGGAGATCATCTTCCAAATAAACTAGCCTCAATCCTAGTCTCAGGGTCTATTCTGGAGAAACTTATTCTAGGCTAGTTTAATATCAAGCAAACTAATAAAATAATATTAGAATGAACATATTGGGACTTCCCTGGTGATGCAGTGATTAAGAATCTGCCTGCCAATTCAGGAGACACGGGTTCGAGCCCTGGTCCGGGAAGATTCCAAATGCCACGGAGCAACTAAGCCCGTGCGCCACAACTACTGAGCCTGCGCTCTAGAGCCCGCGAGCCATAACTACTGAAGCCCGCGTGCCCTAGAGCCCGTGCTCTGCAGCAAGAGAAGCCACTGCAATGAGAAGCCCACGCACCGCAATGAAAGAGTAGCCCCCGCTCGCCGCAACTAGAGAAAGCCCACGCGCAGCAACGAAGACCCAACACAGCCAAATAAATAAATAAATAATGAACATACTGTTAATAAATCTTCTAACAGTTTAAATGCTTCACTTCACATCCAGCAATCCTAAAGACCTAGAATTCGCTTCGAGTTTACCTGGTGTTATCCCTTCAGTATTATTGTTACAGAATTCTTTTCAGGTAAAGATCGAGTTTAAGGAATAATCCCCAAACCAAGGAAGTCTGTCCCACATATTTGAGTTCAGATGGATAGTTAGCTACTTGCTTTCTCAAAGCAAATTCGTATAATGTATATTATTTCTCAGCATATTAAGATACTTCTGTGTATAATAAAAGACATTCTTAACGTATTGATGTTTTGGTTTTACTCACCTTTGCCCATTTTTGGAAACAAAAATGGAAAGCGAGGATAACTTTGCTGAAGGAAGAGAGATGGCTGACGCTGGTGCATGTATAGGCATGTATGTATGTGTGGACCAGGAGTCCTCAGCATTCTTTGCCCTCCACGCTCTCTTCCTTCAAAAACATGAACACAACGACAACTAAAATATTCTGGCAAGTTTAGGTTTATGGATGTGCCATGAGTTAAGTTTGGTAAACAGCTCCACTTAATATTTTTATAGGTCAAGAATCGTAAGAGTATCACAAAATTGAAACAACATCAGGGTCCCATAGCCCAAGATGCTAGAAATCTTCTAGCACCAAGATAAATTTTACTCCCCAGCCATTAAAATATTTCTTCTTCAATCCCAATCCCAAATCCAGAGATTCAGGCCTGAAGCTTAGTTCCGTAGCCTGCTTCGAATATTTGTCTTCCAGGTAATTTAATATTAATTTCACTGTTTTTTTTTAACAGTGTAATTGCTACCTGATAAGGACTGAACCTTATTCTAATTTCATGTTTAATTGAATTACATATACTCTATGGTTTATATGAAGAAGAAGAAGAAAAAAACTCCTAGTCACAGGTTTGTGTCATAATACTTTCAAAGAAATCCTTGAGTCAACATAGTGCAGTGCAAGGATACCTACTGGTCCAGTCCCAGATTTTCTAATTCTCCATCTCTTTGCTCATCAATTCACAATGAAAGACTTTGTACGCTTTCTGTAACCAGTATCCTTGTAAACATAACACCTTTCTCGTCCTCCCTTCCCCACCCATGTCTTCTTTCCAGAGGAAACTGGGGCAGGCGTTAATAAACATCTATTCTGGTTATTGTTTGAGCCTCCCCAGGTCCATTCTCTGTTCTCCTCTGCTCTGTTCTTTGTACTGGGAGGCTGGCCTATGTGAACTGTGTCATCCTCTGACCAGTGGGAGGCACCAACAGTAGACCAGATTGTAGGAGGAGAGAGATGCCAGGGTGTTTATTCCCTCCCACTCACTCACTGCCTCAGTGTGGTTCTATCAGTGGCCTCATCACCAGAACTACAGCTGTGGTTGGGCAGTCCCCTCTTGACTCCAGCTGTCAACCAGGCTCTGGAAATAGGGTTGACTCCCCCTGCTGTTCAGGCAGGGGATTACAACAGCCCCCTCTGTCCCTAGTCTCTGGGGGAGTCTCAACATCCCTCGCTGGCTCCTCTAACTCTGCCTATATCTCTATAAATAGTTCCTTTATTGAAAAGCCTCTACACAGTAAAGTTGGGTATGCTCTCTATTTCTTGCTGAGCCCCTGGCTAACATAGCCTCCGACCTTCAAGTTTTCAGCAGTCCATGACACAGTGACAGATTTAGGGATCGCAGTCATTTCTCTGAGCCTGGAATCAAGTAAGTACCTGTGCAAATAGGGACATCACATTTCCCTCTGAGCACTCCCAATGCTCAGAGGGAAACGATGTCAGAAATTTCGAAAAAAAAAAGAAGAAAAATAGACGTGTTTGTCTGCAGCACACTGTGCCATTTGATCTAGAAGCTCATAGAAAAATATACTTGCATCTTTTAGGGTCAAGAATGGTATTTTCTGGGAACTGAAACAGAATTGGGGAAAATCTGGTCATTTATTTAGCTATTGGTATATATATCAGTTAGCTATGGCCCCCCAAATTCTGTGTAACAAACCACCCCAAAGCTCAGTACCTTAGAATAATAATCGTTTAATCTCACAAAGCTGCAGGTCAGCTGGGCAGTGGCTCTTCACCCTCCTTAGATGGATGACTAATTAAGACATGCTCTTCTCATGGTGAAGACAGAGGTACAAGAGGCAAGCCCAACCACTCAAGCACATTTCAAGCCCCTGTTTATGTCACATCTGCCAAAGCAAGTCACATGGCCAAGCCCAGAGTCAAGGGGTGAAAGGGAGAAGGTGTAAATATTTTTGACAATAATCTACCACAGCAGGTAAACTACAGGAAAGTCACTCAAAGGCAGGCTACAATTTGTTCAGTTAAAGCGAGGAGAATTTTGGTTTCAGTTTTCCTCTCATTCATCACGGGTGAACTAGAGTGACTTTTTAAAATAGGCTAAATTTCTTGGCATCTAGAAAGTTTCTTATTACAGAGATGATATTGCCCTAGAAATAGAGGCATTTGGAGGTTTCAAATATTAAGCAAATGTTATTGTTATGGAGGTTCCATTATCTGTTCATGACTAAACTGGGATTGCCAGACTTGAGACCTGAATCTAGCCTTGTCCATTTTTTTTTTCTTGCAAGGTTCAGATCCCAAAAGAATTACTCTCATTCTGAATCCTGGGCTGAGAATCAGCACATCCCACTGAATATCCCTGTTTGTGATTCCACAATCTGGATAGCCAAAAAGAGGTCAAAGGATCCAAAATGAATACTTTCTTATCTACACAGGCTTTCCTTAATTAGTGACTAATTTGTACTTTAACTGAGGTTTATTCAATTTGGAAGGGGTTAAAGTTGAAGATTCTAACAGCTCTCACCAGTTTAGTATCCACTAATCTTTCTTAGCCCAAGGAGAGGGGAAAAAGTGCTTCCTTTGCATAGTATTGAAAAGGAGCAAAAAGTCCTTAGTTATCTTGGTCATCTTTGGGAAGGAAAGAATTGTTTAAAATGCTGAGCCCAGCAAAGAAAACAGCTAGAAGATCTGCAAGAAATCTCCGTTATGCTCCCAGCACAGTGTGTGAAGCCAATGAGTGTTTATAAATGATAAGTTAATTTCAAAAGAAACATTAGCTTGGGATTCTAGCTGTCGAGGGACAGTATAGAAATTCAGAGTAGAGAGATACCAATATAGTTTGCAGTCATGACAAACCATGTCGTTCAGATGATACTGGGACTGGACTTGAATAAGTTGGTTTGAATAAAGAAAAAGGAAAATGCACTGGGAGACAGTATGAGTAAAGTTTGGAGTTATGAATAAACATGATACATGGCGTAGTCTGTAGGGGGTAGTGAGGAGACCATCTTGATCAAAATGGAGAAGCAGTCATGAATTAAGTGGGTTAGAGATTGTACTGCCAGATCGTGAGGGTCTTAATAGGTGAAGGCCATTTCGATGTTATGTGGTGGATATTAGAAGCTGTTGGATTTCTTGGTGGGGAGATTATTTAGTGCAAACATCTCCATTTGTCACAACAGGCTGGTTTTCCGTATGATGCTAGGACAGCTTTTGACTTGATAGTAATGATTGTGGTGGATGAAAAAGGAAATGATTCACATGTATTTTAACTTCTTTACAAACTTGTTTTTAGCCTGAATCATAGGAAGAGTCTGTAGCCTTTTCCCATGGTTTTTGTTGGCAGCAGCTGTATGTTCCCATGGGAACACACATACTTACCTATCCAAACCTTCCTCTTTTATTTATGCCCTCAGCTTCTGTTCACTTGGATGTTTTCATCTTTTCTATGGAGCATATTCACATATAAGTTTAGAGCACAGCCCATTTTTCTTTTGCAACTGAGGATTCATTCTGAATATTTTCAAATATATAAAACTCCAGGTAAAACTCCAAACCAAATATGATGGGAGGAGGCATTTGGATAGACCATAGAGTGATAACATCACTTTGAACACCATCTGTGGTAAACATTTTAGCTTTCTTCAGTGACCAGATAAAGGAAAGATGGCTCAGAGTGCTTCTTCGGTGGCTAATTCTGGAAAGCCTTTGCTAAATTTTAATCCAAAATAGGAAGACTCTCCCTCCCTCGTGTTCAAGAAGCTTGCAGTGCTGGGGGTGACATTGCCCTTTTCATCTCCTGGAGAGAAGTTCTCCTCTGACCATAACAGCAAATCAGCAAACACTTACTGAACTCTTTACTCATAGAGGACACACTAATTTCTATGTTACTTTGTTCCTTGCCAAATTCCAATGGCTTGAAATCCAAAATAGATGACGTTAAATAAGAGCAGTTGTATGTTTTCAAGAAACTCTTGAGTTTGGTTACTGTAGGTTTTCTAAGATACTGCTTTCTTTAGTTTATACCAAAAACATCTATTGAGCTAGCTTCTAGACTAAGTGCTGGTGATTCAGACATGAATAATACTTCCTCTGGAGTGTTTCAGGTAAGACAAATACATAATAAGCTATAATAAAATTTAATAAGTCCTTCAACAGAAGTGCACAAGTTCTGTGGGAATGTTGAAGAAAACAATTCTGTGGTTCCAGGGTGGCCTTCACAGAGCAGAAGGCATTTGGGCAAGTCTCAAAGGGTGAGCAGGGTCTCCCTAAGTGGAGTAGGAGCACTTAAGGCAGAGAAGAGAATGAATAAAAGCACCAGTACATCAAAGTGCAGTGCTGGCTGTTATTTCTTTTCATTCCAGATGACACAAGTCAGGAATCCAGGGAGAGACAAGTGTCTGGGAGGCTGCCCTCCTCAAGGATGGTTTTCCCAGCTCAGCCCTGCTGCAAGCAGAAATTTCAGGACTGCAGAATCAGGCTGATTAAATCATAAGGGTAAGACTTCCTGAGGAGCAAAATATTTGCAAACACTTTCATGGAAATGGGACAGTGGACTCAAAATAACTGCAGGTTTTCCAGACTATCCGGAAACATGATTTCTGGAGGAGGAGCCATACTCTTCTAGAAGGAATCTAAGGGAAATGCCACAAGGTTTTAAGAACTTCAGGTGGTCCCAGCCTCCTTCCATGGTCCCAGGAATGCTTCCTTGTGGTTTTCCTGACCATGTATTCTTCACTTTACTATGAGTTCACTCCCTGTATTGTTTTCCTAGGGCTACCATAACAAGTTACCACAGGCGTGGCTTAAAACAACAGAAATTTATTCTCTCACAGTTCAAGAAGCCAGAAGTCTGAAATCAAGGTGTCAGCAGGATTGGTTCCTTCTGAAGACACTGAGGGAGAATCTGTTCCATGCCTCTCCCCTAGCTTCTGGTAATTACCAGCAATCCTTGGCCCTTATAGATGCAGCACTCCAGCCTCTGCCTCCATCTTCAAAATGCCTCCTTCCCTGTGTCTCTGTGTGTCTTAAAGCTCCCTTTCCCCTCTCTTTACATGGATACCAGTCATTAGATTTGGGGCCCATCCTAAATCCTGGATGATCTCATCCCAAGATTCTTAATTACATCTGCAAAGATCCTATTTTCAAGCAAGGTCATATTCACAGGTTCCAGGAATTAGAACTTGGACATACCTTTTGGGGGGACAGTATTCAACTCACTATGTCCCCCCTTTCATTGCCCACATCCGGTGGCTTCTGAGCACTTGTAGCTGGGCTGTTAGACCTTGTCCAGAAACTGGATACTGGGATGGAAAGACACAGTACCGTAACTCCCATTGGCGAGGAGTAAAACAAAGGTCCAGATTATCCAGAGTTTTCTTACTAGAATCTTTGACCAGAGGCTCATCAAAGATGTGAGCTCTACCTGCAAAAGGACCAGAGTAAAAAATTTTACTAGAGAAAGGTGGGGCTACTTTAAACACACCTTTTTTGCTTTTTACAATCTCTGTGGTTGTCATATGTTCATCCTCTTGTGAATGGGAACAGATTATTTATAACACTAACAGTTAAATGAAATGTTGGCTTCTGATCCCTTAGCTAGTAGGCAGCTGCAGGGTCCACCAGAGCCAAGAGGCTCAGCGAGGAAGGCTAGTTCACAACATTTATTGAGGGTAGAAGGGTTAGCCAATTGCTTCCTGCAAAATCCCAGATCAGTTTTTGTAGAGCAACACTTTCAAAATGGATTGAGTAAAGCTACTTCTACCTTACTTTCCCACAAATCACTTTTCTCTCTTTGCTTATAGCATATTCCCAAGAATCTTGGAATTCAGGATGACTTTGCCAAGAAAGTTTTATTTCTTAGCTAATTACTATATAATTTCCTGGAGCAAAATCACAGGTTGGGGGTCATAAATAAAGCCTGCTCAACCTTGGTCAAATCTAATTTCCCCTACTCCATGCCTGCATGCAACAGCTGAACATGGCTGGAGAAAGACCCAACCTTGCTGACTGCTCTCACTTTAAATTATGATCACTAAGCTCAAGTGGGCCTTTGGTGCTACTTGGCCATCTCTCTCCATTTCTCTCATCTATTCCCAATCCTGAATGACTATCCCATACCTTCTTCTCTCTCCTCAATCCTCCAACAACTCTTCCTCCTCAATTCTCAAATACCAGCTGACTTCGTTGCTTCTGTGAAAAATATTGCAATTCAGAAGAGAATCTCTACACACTCCCCCACTCTCTGTGGCCATAGCTTCTGCCTTCTCTCTTTTACCCTCGATGAACGTGTGCTCCTAAGGAAGCCCCCTCCAGTTGTGCACTGATCCCATTCCCTCTCATTTACTAAGGATATCACTTCTGTAGTTTTCCCTCTTTTTCCTGCCTCATCAGTTTTTCCCTCTTGACTGGATCAGTCCCATCAACATGCAAATGTGCTGCAACATTTCCCATTTTATACACACACTCACACACACACACACACACACACGCAGACTCTCTCTCTCTCTCTCTCACACACACACACACACACACACACACACACACACACGCTCCTCTCTTTGAGCCCCACATCTCCCTCCAGCCACTGTTCAGTTTCTCCACAACAAAACTGTTTGAAAAAGTTGTCTATACAGGCTGTCGCCGATTGCTCTTCTCTTTGGAACTCACTCCCTATCCTGAAGCACACCTCCAAAATTGATCCTGCCAAGGTCACCATGGTCTGCAAATTGCTAAATCCAACCATCAGTCCTCAGTCCTCACCTTAGTTGGCCCTTCTGCAGCATGTGACACAGTCACTCTCTTCCTCCTGCTAGGAGCACTTTTTAAACTTGCCTTCCAGGACTCCACTCTCTTTTTCACCAGCCTCTCCTCAGTCTCCTTTGCTGGTTTCTTCTCATTTCCTTGACCTCTAAATGTTGGAATGCTATAGAGCTTTGGACAGCTTTTCTCTCTAACCTCACTCGCTTTTGGGGTGATGCTAGATCATTTCATGCTGTGGCCGCCCCACCTGTATCCCTTCAACACTCGCCAGTACACACAGAAGGCTGCTTGCTGGCAACCTTTCTTCTGAGTCTCCCTGGGTTAGGGGAGGGGTTAATGGCCCCTGGGGCGAGGGGCTCTCCTCTGAGGAAGCTGGAAGTGCTGGAGAGTTAATGCCCCCAGAGCAGCCCTCAACCGAAGATGGACGGTAGTTTGGTGGATAATTAACCTAGCTTTCCAATCCCTCAGTTAGGATACCTGTCACGGAGCCCAAGCTCGCTCTGCTCGCTGCACAACAGGCCAATAAATTGGGAGACTAATTGTTGGGGCAAGGAATAACGACTTTAGTCAGAAAGCCAGCAGACCAAGAAGATGGCAGACTAGTGTCTCAAAAATACCGTCTTCTCTCAGTCCGAATTCGGGCTCCTTTTATACAGAGGAAGGGGGGAGGGGCCCACCGAGATGCCGACCAATGGCTGAGCGGGACTGCTAACGGTCGCTTGCTAACGGTCGCTTGGTAACAGTTGCTCCCTAACGGTCGGTCGGTCGCTCGTTTGGGAGAGGGGCCCCCTGCGATGCCGACCAATGGCTGAGCGGGACTGCTAACATCGCTCGCTAACAGCCGTGAGCCTGCCCCGCCCCTATTACATTCCTTGGAAGCCTGTTCTACACTCACTCCCAGAATTCCACAATGGGACAAATTTCAGTTGCCAGCGGAGGTAACTTCTTTCGTAATGCACATTTTATTGATTCTCTTCCTTTTCCTGTCTCACTTCTCTTCTCTACTGGTAATTCTTGAACTCTCCTCACAAACTACTTGCACTCAAATTCTTGTCAAGGTCTGCTTCTAGGGGAGCCCAAACTAAGACACGTACTGTTTATATGCCCGTGACCACCACACTTACATCTCCGGTCCAAACATCTCCCAGCTTCCAGAATCACTGTTCAATAGCCTTCCCCCACAGCTGTGTGTGGGTGTCTAATAGCCGTGTCACACTTCATATGTCCCTAAGTGAGCTCCTGGTTTCCCCTCCAAACCTGCACTCCTCAAGCTGAGGTCAGTTTGATGCCAGTCCTTCTTTCACATGCACGTATAACCCAACAACGACGTCTGTAGGCTCCATCTTCAACATAGATGCAAATCTTACCTTTCCTCTACCTGTTGGCCCTCACCCAAGCTACCTTGCCTCGATTATTGAGATAATTTCTAAACCGTTTTTTCTCTTGGTCTCTCGCCCCATTAAAGTTTCTTTTCCTCACAGCAGCCACAAGGATCCTCTTAAACCATAGTCAGATCATGTCACTCCTCTGCTCAAAACTTGCCAATGACTTCATCTCAGAGCAAAAGCCAAAGCCCATCGTATGGCATATAAAGCCCTATATGGTCTGCTGCCTGTCTTTCCCTTTGATCTCATCTCCTGCCACTCCCGTGCTGTTTCTGTTGTAGGATCATTCGTTGCCTGTGCCCCTAAACATGCTCTTCCTAGGGCCTTTGCACTTTTTCTCCTGCAACCTGGAACATTTTTATTCCAAATATCTGCATGGTTTGCTTCTTTACTTCTTTAAAGTCTCTAGTGAAATATCACCTTATTTAGAAGGGTCTTCTTTGTGTGGTATGAGGTGCATGTTCTCTGATCACGCCCTTGCTCAACTCTGCTTTCTCCTGCATGCTGCTTTTCTCAGACTCCTATGTTAGCTGGCTTCTGGTCAGATTCAATCAACTCACAAGCTTGGAGAGTTGGAGGAAGGAAAAGGGAGGGAGGGATATTTTCTCCTGTCTCAGGCTGCATCTCCAGGCAGCAGCGAGTCTCTCTTATGGCTCCAGTTCCCTTTGAACTAGCTTCTAGCTTCTTCCAGGACATTCCAGCCTCCAGGATCTGATAGCACAGTATTTTTTGTCCCTCCATCATAGGAATTACCATTCTGTTGCTGATTTCTGGGTTCCTTTACTCTTACTCATTTGGCCTCTCAGGTCTTCCAATATCCATGTAACCAATTCTTTCCATTAAATTTCTCTCTTTTAAAATACTCAGAACTATTTCTATTTTATCCATTGAATCCTGATTGACACCTTGTATCAGTTTCAGTCCCCAAAGGAAATTTGTAATTTGAGGAGAGTTCAATAAAAAGGACTATTTACATAGGTGTTGGTTTGGTTTTAGAAAAACAGCAAGGGTTTGTACAGTAACTCTTGGCTAGTAACAGGATCCAATACATAGAAAACCCCAAAGGAGCCACAAAAAAACTACCAGTTCTAACAGATGAAGCAAAGTGGCAAGGTACAAGATCAACACTGAAAAATTAGTCATGTTTCTATACACCAGCAATGAACAATTTGTAAAGAAAATTAAGAAAACAATTTCATTTACTGTAGCATCCAAAGAATGAAGTACCTAGGAACAAATTTAACCAGAGAAGTTAAAAGACTTGCCTACTAAGAACTACAAAACATTGTTGAAAAAATTAAAGAATACCTAAATAAATGAAAAGACATGTTCTGTGTTCATTGATAAATGACTTAATATTGTTGAGATGGCAAAATTACCCAAAGCATTCTACAGATTCAATGCAATCTGTATCAAAATTTTAATGACCATTTTTGCAAAAATAGAAAATCCACTTCTTAAATTGATATGGAATTTAAAGGGTCCCAAATAGCCAAAGTAGTACTGAAAGAGAAGAATAGAGTTGGAGGACTCACATTTCCCAATTTCAAGACTTATTACAAAGCTACAGTAATCAAAGCTATGTTATTGGCATAAATATAGACAGATAGGCCAATGGAATAGAATTGAGGGTCCTTACTAAAACCCATACATCTATGGCCAATTAATTTTAGACAGAGGTACCAAGATCATTCAGTGGGGAAAGAATAAAAATCTCTTCAACAAATGGTACTGGAGCAATTTGATATCCACATGCAAAAAGATTGAAGTTGGACCTCTACCTCACACCATGTACAAAAAAATAAAATAGATCAACAATCTAAGTACAAGAGTTAAATCCATAAAACTGTTAGAAGAAAACATGGGTATAAATCTTCATGACCTTAGATTTGGCTACAGATTTGGGGTATGACACCAAATGCATAAGAAATAAAAGAAAAAATAGATAAATTGGATCTCATCAAATTTAAAAAACTTTGTGCATCAAAGGACATTATTGAGAAAGTGAAAAAACAATAAAGAGAATGGGATAATTTATTTGCTAATCATATAAATAATACGAGTCTAGTATCCAGAATATACAAAGAACTTTTACAACTCAACAACCCAATTTAAAAACAGGCAAAGGACTTGAATAGACATTTCTCCAAAAAGGTATACAAATGGGGCTTCCCTGGTGGCACAGTGGTTAAGAATCCGCCTGCCAATGCAGGGGACACGGGTTCGAGCCCTGGTCCAGGAAGATCCCACATGCTGCAGTGCAACTAAGCCCATGCACCACAACTACTAAACCTGTGCTCTAGAGCCCATGAGCCACAACTACTGAGTCCACGTGCCACAACTACTGAAGCCAATGCGCCTAGAGCCTCTGCTCCGCAACAAGAGAAGCCACCACAATGAGAAGCCCGCGCACCAGAACAAAGAGTAGCCCCCGCTCCCCACAACTAGAGAAAGCCCACGTGCAGCAACGAGGACCCAACGCAGCCAAAAATAAATAAATAAATTTATAAAAAAGATATACAAATGGACAACAAGCAAATGAAAAGAGGCTCAGTATCATTAGTCATTAGGGAAATGCACATCAAAACTGCAGTGAGATACGACTTCACACCCACTAGGATGGCTATAATTTTAAAATGTAAAATAATCAGTGTTGGCAAGGATGTGGAGAAATTGGAACCCTCTTACAATGCTGGTGGGAATTTAAAATGGTGCAGCCACTGTGGAAAACAGTTTGGTGGCTCCTCAAAAAACTAAACATAAAATTACCATATGAACCAGCAATTCCACTGCTAGGTACATACCCAAAAGTATTGAAAACATGTACTCAAATACACGTGCATGCATGTTCATAGCAACACTATTTACAAGAGCTGAAAGGCGGGACAATCTAGTTTCCATCAGTGAATGATAAATTGTGGATAAACAAATTGTGGCATATTCATATAATGGAATAATATTCAGCCATAAAAATAATGAAATTGATACACGTTACAACATGAATTGTAACAAAAACATTATGCTAAGTAAAAGAAACCAGGCACAAAATGTCACACATTGTATGATTCCATTTATATGAAATATCCAGGACAGATGCATCCACAGAGACAGAACACAGACTGGTGATTGCCCAAGCCTGGGAGGAGGGGGGATGGGGAGAAACTGCTTAATAGTATGGAGTTTCCTTCTGGGGTGAGGAAAATGTTGTGGAACTAGATAGAGGTGATGATTGCACAGCATCGTGAATGTACTAAATGCCACTGAATTAAAAATGGTGAATTTTATGTTATGTGAATTTTACCTCAATCTAAAAAAGTCAAGTATAAAATGCTCAGGAACTTAAAAGTTACCCCATTTTTTTAAATGGATTTTTTTCTAGTAAGAAGAAAAGTAGTAAAAAGTATTAAATTATTAATTTAATTATTTAGTACTAATTAAGGTATTAAAATGATTTGGAAGAGGAAAGTATATGTGTGTTAATGTAAGATGGGGAGAGGGAACGGGGAGGGACGATATGGGGTAAGAGAAAAAAGGGTTATTATGGGATTATATGAAATCATCTGTGTGAAGCTTTTGAAAATTATGAAACACTATAGGGACTTCCCTGGTGGTCCACTGGCTGGGACTCCACACTCGCAACACCGGGAGCCCGGGTTCGATCCCTGATCAGGAATTAGATCCCATATGCCACAGCTAAAGATCCCGTGTGCTGTAACAAGACCCGACACAGCCAAATAAATAAATAAATACTTTTAAAAAAGAAAATTATGAAGCACTATAGAATTTTAAAAATCTTTCATTCAAAAAAAAGTAAATAAATAAAAATATATAAATACTGGACTGTAATAAGAAATATGTTCTGGAGATTTAATATATTCTCCTGAAAAAAAGTTTTGAGTCTAGCATGTTGGGAAGTTAACAGAGACTAACACTGGTGAGTTATATGGCTCGTGGGTCATTTTTGTTAAGAAAACTACAGCGTATGTCTTTTCTATGGTGTTTTGTTGTTGCTATACTCTGCTGCTAGAGGGGTTTCCGTGATTTGATGTTTTGGGCCTTAGTCTGACGTCTGTATGCCAATACACTGCATTTAATTTTTCACTTACGTAACAAGAATTTTTATATTGTGATAGGCTAGAATGGAGAAAATTAATCTAACAAGATGGAATTTAACAGACATGAGAAGTCCTTTACTCAGATCTAGAACAACAAACAGCTGTCCAAGATCTGGGTGGGGGAGAGATGGTTTAACAGTATCACATGGGAAAAAAAAAAGGCTCAGGGGTTTCCGTTGGCTGGAAGCTGAATATGAGTCAATGGCAAGTTGTGGCTCCTTAACAAAACATAGCAAAACAAAACCCTAAAGAAATCTTAGCTTGGAAAAACGGAATTGTAGTATCTAGGCCAAGATGAAGAAACCTTTTTGTTTCTCCTTCACTAATCAGCCCATACCTGGGGAACTGAGTACTGCTTCAGGCACTGCATCATAGAGGAACAGCATCAAGCCACAGGGGTCCAGAAGAAGGGGAAGGGAAGGTACAAGGCTGAAACCATCCACCTGAAGCGTGTCCGCAGGAATGGCGAATATAGTGAGGGGTGTATCTGCGCTGGGCAGGGAGGTTCAAGGAGGGAGTGTGTAACAGATCAATTACTTACTCTGTGCCACTCCCTTCTATAGCAAAATGATAGAAAGGGGACTTAATATTGAGTGTCTACTCTGTGCCAGGAAGTGATAACCACTTTACACGTGCTGTCACATTACTTCCCTGCACCAACTCTCTAAGACAATTATCGATATGTTTTCAACACGTTAGCAGCATCCTAATAACTCTCTTCCATTTGAAGATCAAGTATATGCTTGCTAATGTAAGCATAGTCTTTTGATACTGGGCTCCAGTATTCAACCTGAAGGTTAAGCAATCAACTTCAGAAGAAGGCCCTTTGCTCCCAGGATCTGACACAGTGGTGTACCATTCACTTTCTGTACTCAGACCAGGAGCAGACTGCGGCAGGGCTGGAGGTGGACTTCAAGGAAAGAGGGATTTATTGGAGGATGCCAAATCCAGAAGCAGTGCCTGAGTAAGAGGCGCCCGCCTCCTTCCACCTCAGCTGTTGCTGGCCGGTGGACAGAGACCGATCTTTAGGGCTCTCTCTGCTTGCCAGGTCTTTCCCATCTGAGCGGCATGGTACAGCCACTCACCCCCCACCACCCCCCCTTCACTGCTCTGCTTCAGCAATTACCTGCCCACTGGCTCCTTAGCAGATTCTTACTCCCACTTGCTCTGTCTTGAGACTCGGTTTAAAAACAACTTGAAAATCATATTCAGGAAATTCTTTGAAAAATACTAGGGAAAGTATTTGAATTTCAATCAATCACTCCTATGCCTCCATGTAAAATATAAATCCTGCTCCCTGCTGTCCAGGACTCTCCAGGTACAAGTCAAATATGTTTTTTTCAGGCATAGTTTTCCATGACATCCCTACGTGGATGTAATGTAATGTTTGCCATTACAGTCCTTGTTTCATCTAAATTGAATTTCTCATCCCTAGTAACACACTACTGTGCCTTTTCCTGTCGTTCTACTTGGAAAGACTTCTTTTTACATATCTTTCAAAATCATACTCAGCATTTCAAGTCCTTTTAAATATCATCTGCTTCATGAAAGCTTCTTTGACCAGCACCCCCCATATCATGGTTGAGGTTTTCCCTTCATTGAGCTCCAGACCTCATGGCTAAGACCTTTGTATGGCCCTTATGTCACTACTTCTCAACTTCTAAGACCGGTTCACATACTATGGTATGCAGATTTAATATATTTTGTTCCCTGTGTTTATAAAAACAGAATGCTTAGTGGTTTCACTTGCATAATGGCTCATTGTAGCCCATTTCCTAAATGGAAAAGACAACTCAAAGAACTAGAAGGTAGCAACACAATTTTGCACTTCAACACTTTTGCAACTGGTAGTTTGAACCATTTATAATTGATAATGTACAATGAGGGAACCGCTCTATTTTTCTTTTACCTTTGCCTTCAAAAACACTGTTGGCTCTCCCTTCCCTCTTCCTCAGAGATACCATGGGCAGATCCAATGGCTCCCCGTTCACTTTCTATTCACTGTTGGGTATTAAATAGTCTGATTTTTCAGGTATTAAAAGGTACTCTCCAGCCAGAAACTTCAAATTGTCATCCATTTCAAAGTGTTTCCCCTCCCTCAGCTTAGAACTGATTTTGGGTTTGAGGATTTACCAGTGGGAAAAGCTATGTGGTCTGTTCGTTCACTCTCCTTGCTCTCTGCTTTCTCCTCCCCCAGCTTGTCCCGGCAAGGGCACCTGGAGCCACTCCTAATAAACTCCTGGAATATCTCCTCAAAGTTTGGGAAAAAATGATGCCTACAGTAAATGAGGTGGAGATGATGGAAATTCCTCGTCAGAGGAAGGGATCAAAGGCTCAGAAAGGCAGGCCTGTTAGAACTGACTTATTTGTGCAACACCAAAGAATCACCAGATGACTATGTTTCTCAGGAAGGTGAGTGAACTCTCTTTTCACTAAAGTAAGAAGTGATGCTTCATGAGGGAGACACTAGAACCTTAACAAACTCAGTGTTTTCTGTCCTCTGTAGGCCATGGTTGTAGGCCAAGTAGGAAATACTGCTGGGAAAACTGGGCTCCCTGATGTCAAGGGGGATGATAGAATTCTGGAGTAGAAGAAGCAAGTTGAGAGCATATAATTGTCAGAGCGAAGGTAGGATTGGTGGAATTAATTTGCTGTGTTAATTGCTACAATAAGTCTAAAGGAAGACAGGTTGGTGTGATTATCCTAATGGATAACAAGGTCAGAGTGATGACCAAGGGGCCTTGAACCACAGGAATCTGTGCCAAAGACTAACAAACCATGGTATCCTAGGAACAAGCTATAAAGGCAGGCAATTGCTTGATTTATATATCCAAGAAAGATCTTGAGTCAGTCAGCACCACAATGGAAAATCATGGTCTCTTGTCTAGTTTCAAGAGTTGAGGCAATTTTCAGACTCAGAATCCATTGATTGAAGAGCCATGTCCCCTTGAAGAAAGTCCCTGAAACACCATAGCAAGTAGTTATCATAGCTATGAACAATCCTTCCTCAAAAGGGCCTGCAGACATTTACCAGATTAACTACACACTGGGGAAAGTGAATATTCAGGTATTTTGAAGGCTGCGGATAAGTCAACATGAATACCAAGCAACCCAAAATAGCATCAGCCTCCTTATTAGATTGGGGATGATTAGAGGACAATTGATAAATGGAGTCCTACCCCAAGTCAGGGGGCTGTGGAATATTTAGCAACTGGAAGAACCCTCACATTGGTTCTCTGTGGAGTGAATCTTTATGGCAGGAAAGGCTAAGTGGAAACCCCTAAAAGTCCTCTCCTGATCTAAAAGATAGTAAATTGAAAGGACATCCTGCAGTGATTCATGTCACCCTCAACCACTTAAAGGATGCAGGAGTGATGCTCTCCATAGTACCCCATTCAGTTCAACCAGTTTGATCATCACTTAAAGTATATAGATCATGGATGATAATGATGGACCTTGATTGCCTGGACATTCTGGTCACTGGTCCACTATATTGATGACACCATGCCAGTTGGACCCGGTAACAGAAAGTGGCAAGAGCTTTGAATACCTAATTAAGAAATGTGCACCTCAGGTGATAGGAAATAAACCCTACAAAGATTCAGGAACCTGAAAGATCTGTGGAACTTTTAGAGGTAAAATGGTCTAGACCAGTGGTTGGCAAACTATGGCCTGTGGGCCAAATCTGTCTATTTGGTATGGTCCACAAGCTAAGAACGGTTTTACATTTTTAAATGGTTTTTAAAAATCAAAAGAAGAATATTTTGTGATGTGAAAAATATTTGAAATGAAGTTCTGTTGTAACACAGTCACACTCATTCACTTATGTATTATCTATGGATACATTTGAGTTTCAACAGCAGAGTTGAAAAGTTGCAACAGAGACCATATGTGGAACTCTCATCACTTCATGCTTATCACTCAATGAGTCATAACTCACTCAAAACAGTGTTACAAATGCTAAGCATTTGTTATACCATTTTATTTTATTTTATTTTGTTCTATTTTATGTTACCAGGACATATCCTTCATGTCTAAACAAGAAAAGTGGACTTCAAATGTTGCACTTTTAAATCACTGGTAGAGGGTGGTTTGTTTGTTATTGAATTATATTTATTAGGCAATGACACTATAACTGTGCTAAAATAACACAAGATATGTCAACATTTCCAGGTTAAGCACTCATCACAATATCCCAAACTCACAGGAAAGCAACAGTCGGAAAAATTAGGAAATTTAAAATGGAATACCTCATTATAGCAGAATTTCTTCACAAGAATTAAAAATGTAAATGAGGCTGCAAACAAAGTGAGTTTCTGAGTGGCTCACTTGTTAGCAAGCAAGGAAAGCCATTTACCAATGGCAAGTTAATTAAATTGTGTTTGATCATAGAAGCTGAATAAATGTGTCCGGAGAAAATAAACCTGTTTAAGATGATCAGCCTTTTGATATGAACAGTTGTTCGGAGTTGAGGACCTTGGTAGCAACATCAATAGTTAGTTTTAAAAAAAAAAATGTTAATGGTTCTGAGTATTCTTCCTTGTATCTTCATGACTTGACAAGATGGTACTGATGCTGGTCAGCTGTTGTATACTTGGACGTGTCAATGCCAAGTTCGAAGTGACTGAAGAACTGGCTTCTATGAATAGTCTGTGTTGAGCTACAAGCAAGAATATTTTCAAAGAAGTTGAGAAAATTTCGAATTTAGTACAACCTGCTAAGATGTATACAACTCCTGGTGATAAAAATTGGTGTGGAGCAGGAAAAGGCTTAGTTGGACAAATTTACAAAGCTTGTGGAAAAGAAGGATATTAAAGATTGTGATTATTCTTTGTGTGATTCATCAGCAGATACTTCAAAGGCAATATTTGAATCTATCATGAGTTATTGAACCAATACTGTAAAAAAAAAATTAACTTTATTCACTCTTGTGGACTTACACAACTTCAGTTCTATTAATTTTTGTCAGCAATAGAAACTGAATATCCTGACTTGCTCAACTAAACAGCAGTTTGATAGCTTAGCAATGGTAAAGTTTAATTGTGGTTTTTTTTTTCAGCTTGAAATTTTTCTGAACAAGAAAAACTACCCTCATCCACTAGTTAACCCTGAATGACTCTGGGAATTTTTTGCTAATTTTTAGGTGGGAAGTGGTATTAAGAATTCTTATCTTTTAGAGATATATACTGATATATTTCCAGATGAGAGGATATGATGTTCCAGATTTGCTTTACAGTCTATTTTTTATGTTTATTTATATTTAAAATTTATTTTCTTTATTTTTTTGGCTGCATCAGGTCTTAGTTGGAGTACACGGGGTCTTCGTTGTGGTGCACAGGCTTCTCTCTAGTTGTGGCGTGTGGGTCTTCTCTCTCTAGTTGTGGCACGTGGGCTCCAGAGTGCATGGGGTCTGTAGTTTGCAGCACACGAGCTCTCTCATTGAGGCGCACGAGCTCAGTAGTTGTGGTGCGCGGGCTTAGTTGCCCCGCGGCATGTGGGATCTTAGTTCCTCGACCAGGGATCAAACCCGCATCCCCTGCATTGGAAGGTGGATTCTTTACTACTGGACCACCAGGGAAGTCCCTCGGGTTTGCTTTAAAATAATCAGGGTGAGGAATGGAAAGCAAGGGGGTACAGATGAAATCATATTGGCCATAAAATGATAACTAAAGTTCAGTGATCTGTACATCACATTCAGTATACTATTTTCTATAATTTTGTATATGTTTGAAACTTTCCATGATAAAAAGTTAGAAAAAATAAACAATATCCATGATCGTATCTGACAAGGAGAAGTCATCTGATAGATAGGTTGGCCTGTAAAGATGTCTCAAGAATCAAGAGGCAACCAGAGTAGTCATCAAAGTGTTCACGGTAGCAGTCACCCTTCAGGCAACTAGGAGTCTGGAGAGCCACTGCAAACTTTGGCTATTGAGCTAATGAGCCACAGGGAAATTAAATCAGAGGGTCAGCAAGAATGAGTCAAGCAGATGATCTGGGGCGAGCTCTCAGCAGAAATGTAGAATCCACTACGTAAGGAATTAAAATTCTCTAGAAATCCTCTACCCTTCAGGGAATAGAGAAGGGAATCCTTCTGGTTCGGCCAACGACCCAACTGACTGAGAACAGTGTGGTCAAGAGCAGTGCTACCCAGGAAGCAGAGGTACAGGAATTCCAAACTTCCCAGGAGAAGTATGGGAAAGTAGAGTAATTAACTTCCAAAAACTTTTACAAACTCAGAAAGGAGGAAAGAGGTGATGGAGTTTGAAGGGTACAGAAACTTGCCTGAGATCAAAGGAAGTCAAATTGCCTAAAGCCAGGGCTCTTCTTTCATAGGCCACACATTCCTTTAAGAATTATTACTTTTTTTTAATGAGAGAAAGTAAACAAGTATTCACAAGCATAGAATTTTGCATTTGATTTCAGGGCCTCCCCAAAGCCTGGGATCCATGACCACTATGTTAAGAACTCCTGGGTGAAAATCTTCCTTACAGAAAGTTCACAGTGGAAAATAAATGGCAGGGAAGGTAAGAAGGGCAATTCTGAGTGTGGTTTGCCCATTTCAGGCAATGAGCGCGTAGCAACATCGTGGATGGATGCTTTCTCGCCCTAGGAGGATATACATGAAACTGTAAAGTACCACGTAAGGGGAGATTTCCCCAATGGCCATGTGTTGGAGCAGTCACTGAAAGGTTGAAAGCAGCTACTTAACTTGAGAAAGCCAAGTATTTGAAATTAGCTCAGCCAGATCCCAGTTGTCATCTCCACTCCACCCCCTGCAATCACCATTAGTGATTTTTCAACATTCAAACCAATTCAACCAACATTTTGTAGACAATGTGTTGGGAAGTGTGGGATATGAAAAATATTATTGAAACATGGACTCTAACACAGGGACGTTCATCTCCAAGTGGAGAATGTGAATGGTGCTTGCGACAACCTGGCCCTGGATTCTTTGACCTTCAACTTTATTGTCTTCAGGACATTTTTAGAAGCACACAACCACAGCTACTCCTTTGGTATTGATACTTAATACTCCTCTGTCATCAAGATTTTAAACTCTGAAATTCTGTTAGGCCACAAACTCTTATTTTTCTGTCTTTCTCATACCTACTAATTTTTTCTTTACCCTCATCATGGACTCCAGACCCCTTGAATGCTCATACCCGAGTATTCAGCTGTGTCTTGGTTTCACTTGCCTCTTCCTAGCTTGGATACCGTGGACATCTGAAGTGACCAAGGACCACCAGGTGGCAGCAGAGTCTCAACTAAACTGTCCACCAACTTGGGCACCAAGTCAGGTATGGTAATTGTTATTTATAATGGGAGCCTCAAGTTTGAAGGGGAAGTGGAATTAAACAAAGGATAGAGCATACAGGGAGATTAGCTAGCAGGGGACAAGAAGATCTTGATCCTCATATAAGTATAAACCAGAGAAGTGGCTGGACCCAAGCAATGGGGGAGATGGCAGGGTTCTCCCAGTTTCATTGTCTGTAACCATTTCATACCTATACACGTGGGTAGTCTCCTCCTGCTTTGAAACATCCCTTGCCCAACTGCTCTGAAGCTCTTTCTAGTTAAGGGTTAGTTACTTAATGTCAGCAAGCCTCCTGGAATCCTTTGCTCTTAACTGCCTTGCCAATCCCCAGTGCTAGATGGAATCGACCCTCTTGTCTCTCTCCTTCCAGGCGGCCAGGTGCTCCTGCAGAACGTTATAAAAGTCTACACATTGGATCAACTCTAAATCCATAATATGTAACCTCAGTGGTAACCTCAAGGCTGCTGAAGTTTCCTCTTTTCATCCTTAGTTAATTCCTTGGGGCATTGCTCATAGAAGCAATTCTAAGCCTTCTCCACTCCCTGAAGTCCCTTTCTGCATTTCAGCTCCTCGACCACAGCAGATGACCTCACATCCTCCTTTGTCTGGAAGACTGGGACCATCCATCCAGTCCTCTGCAGGCCCTCTCCGCTGTAGACAGAGCACAAGACCTACAGAGTCCTCCATGGTACATTTCTTGAGCTGAATGGGAAAGACATCAGAAATTTCATCCTTTTCAA
Organism: Balaenoptera physalus; assembly: GCF_965194825.1. Classification (NCBI taxonomy): domain Eukaryota; kingdom Metazoa; phylum Chordata; class Mammalia; order Artiodactyla; family Balaenopteridae; genus Balaenoptera; species Balaenoptera physalus. Next base: position 105,671,612 of record NC_138887.1, on the reverse strand, counting down.
GGCAAAGTAAGAAAACAGATAGCCTACATCTCATCTCAGAATCAACTTACTACTCTGAATGATATGTTACTCTCTTAGTCAGCTCGGGCTGACAAAATAACACAGCCTGGGTGGCTTAATCAATAGACATTTATCCTCACGGTTCTGGAGGCCAGGAAGTCCAAGGTCAAGGTGCCAGCCAATTCGGTTGCTGGTGAACATCTTCTTCCTGGTTTGCAGACAGCCACCTTCTCCTTATGTTCTTATGTGGTTTTTCCTTGGGTGCATACAGAGCGAGAAAGAGGTCTCTCTCTCTCCTCTTCTTATAAGGCCACCAATCCCATCATGAGGGCTGCACCTTCATGATCTAATCTAACTCCTATGGCCTCATCTACAAATACCATCACATTGGGGATTAGGGTCTCGGCATATGAATTTGGGGGACACAAATATTTAGTCCAGAACAGTTACAAATGTTGATGGCTGGAGTGTTTCCTAACTTAGTACTGGGGTGGCAGCTCTTACAAATCTCATCTGCAAAGACAGTGCTTTCAAACTTTTCATTGAAAAATTCACAAACTAACATAAAATCTATTCTGTCCAATTTTAATTGACCTTGTTCTTCCTGTGCAATGATTTCTGATTCATTTATTCAGTCATTCAATTAGTGAATACTTAACTGACTTGAGCCAAGACTCCTAACTACTACGTACTGCCAAGTACAGACATGTGATGATAAAGCACATTTGTGGCAGATAAAGAATATTTGACAAGAAGAATCATTCATCCAGAATTTGTCAGACTCCCCCTTCAGCACTGTGGAAAGAGAATCCACTCACTGGCCCACAGGCATAGGCCAGTGTGCTCAGCTGGGTGCAGTCAAGAGGTAAGTGCCTCAGGCTAAAGTTTTTTATAATCTTAATAACTATAAAGTTATTATAATTGCTCCCGATATTCAAGTAGTTTTCAAAGGCTTTCTATCTAATGAAAAGATAATGTGTGACTAGCAGATACATGTATGTTCTCGACTGCATGATGGGTACCTCTCTCAGAGCAGTCACTTAGAATCCTGCCCCATTTATCTGTTTGTTATGAACTAGATTATTATGGATTATCCCAACTCGGATCACTCCTGAGTAAACTAACAAAGATGAACTTTTAAATTTGCAACACTGTAGACTAGACCTTGGCTTCAAAATGACCTCACCAATGCACTGGCTGGCATCCTTGAAGGTTCAGCTTGATCCTTCTTGTCTCTTAAAGCTATCAGTACTAAATTAAAGACACATCCATTTTAAACTGTATTAATTGAATCTAATTAATTAATTTACTCTTTTGATTTAATATTAAACATTAATTTCTGAGATAATAAATGTATTAATAAATTATTAAAATGAATTCATTAGTTTATTTTTTATTTTTTGAATTTTTGAATTTTATTTACTTTATTTTTTTATACAGCAGGTTCTTATTAGTTATCTATTTTATACATATTAGTGTATATATGTCAATCCTAATCTCCTAGTTCATCTCACTACCACCACCCCCCCACCACTTTCCCCCCTTAGTGTCCATACGTTTGTTCTCTACATCTGTGTCTCAATTTCTGCCTTGCAAACCAGTTCATCTGTACCATTTTTCTAGGTTCCACATATATGCGTTAATATAGGATATTTGTTTTTCTCTTTCTGACTTACTTCACTCTATATGACAGTCTCTAGATCCATCCACATCTCTACAAATGACCCAATTTCATTCCTTTTTATGGCTGAGTAATATTCCATTGTATATATGTACCACATCTTCTTTATCCATTCGTCTGTATCAATTAATTGGTGATATTTACCCAAAACAACTGGGTATAACATAGGACTATAACAGCTATATCAAATATTTGTAGGGCTTTCACAGCATTACCAAGTCCAAACTCATACTGCTCGCTGCATGACAGGCCAATAAATTGAGAGACAAATTGCTGGAGCAAGGAAATAGCGACTTTATTCGGAAAGCCAGTAGACTGAGAAGATGGTGGACTAGTGTCCCAAAGAACTGTCTTGCCCAGGTTTGGATGCTAGTTTCTTTTATAGAACAAAGAGGGGGAGATGAAGAGGTAAAGTAAAAAAAGGCAATAAGTTGTTGCAAATATTTCCTGGTTCTGGCCAGACTCCAGAGGGGTTATGTTAATTTCTTCTTTCCTGCAGCCATTCACAGGTGGGCCTGGTCAGGATGTTTCCCATGAGCTAAACAAAGGTATTTTAGCTTAATGCTCATTGCATGGGAGGCAGGGTTCCCAGAGATAGGCCATTATGTATATTTTAGGCTGTAGGCAACATCCCTTTAGTGATTTAACTTGTAGCAAAAGCAATAGAATACAAAGGTTAAAATAAAAGAAACAGATCCAATATGGAGTCAGATTTGTTCTTCCTTATTACACAAGGATCAGGATGCTGTGTGGTCATAGCATACAGAATTGAGATCTATAGGTGGAAGATATAGGAAGGCATATTTTACCTCAGCATAAGAAAGACCTCTCTCAACACAAGATTTTTCTGAATACTAGTTGGCAGAAGTGAATTCCCGGCCACTAGAGAAAGCTGGGCATTAGCCAGACTGTGATGTTTGAAGACCTGGAAGACCTTCAGTGCCTCTAAGGCCCCACCAGCATTGATAGCCTGTGAGTCTAGCCTGGCTGGTACCAGGTGAATCTCTTAAATCAGCCCTATCATTTTTGCCACAGCCCAAAATGCACAGCTGCACTTTAGCCTTGGGGCTCCCTCAGCTGCTGGCTCTGGCCTACCTCATACACAGAAGCAGGACATAACTCCAGGGAGACAAACCTATTTGTTCAGCAGAGCTTGTAGAGGATGCAGCTGTGAATGTGCCACTTATCCACTGGTAGATTTGCAAGCAGAAGAAGAGCAAAGAGTGTTTCGCTCACCATCCAATTCTACGAATATTAACCCACTGCAGTGGCTGACCAACAGTGCATCCCTTACTTCAGGCAGAAGAGACTAAGGCGATAACAGGGTGAAGAACTCTGTGCTCCAGACAGAGGAAATGAAGATGGTAACAGGATGCTCTGTGCTTCTGACGAGCAGGCCCCTTAGATAGTTAGCTGTATATCTCAGGAAGAACTTTAATGAATCCAGCTTCTTGCATTTTCCCTTATATAGTAAAGCACTAAAATCATTGACTTGAGTTACCTGTTCTTTATGACTAGCAGCAATCTTTTACCAAGATGCATACTTGACTGCACATATTCCCCAGCCCCCCCCCACAAAAAAAATCATATATGAACTAGCCTTCCCCCCTACCTCTTTGGAGTACTTTCTCAGAGCTACCAAGAGGCCATAGTCTCCTGGGCTATAGTCCTCAGTAAGAACATGAATATAACTTAACTCACAACACTCACATTGTGCGGTTTTCTTTCAGTTTACAGATTCATAGTGGATGATGTTACACGGTTGATAGTTAGGATGAAGCAAATATTTAAATCCTTGTCTGGGTGCTTGGCTTCCAGCTTATAGGTAGAAATGAAATAAGTTATGGAACATTAGCACACAACAGTTACAGCAGTTATTTTCTGCTTTTGAATATCACCTGTTGGTTTAGAAATAAACCAAGCAAATCTGAAAGAAGCTGCACATTTGAAGTTCTGAAATCAGAGAATAAAGAAGTAGAGGGATGTATTTTCCTGAGATCATTCTTTTTCCTCTGAAATCTCAAGCAGAAATTAAGGAATTAGTTCAGGAGTTCAAGGGCCCTTAGGACTAGCTGGTTTCAAATTTTTGCCAGGAAGTGGGAAGTGTGGGGTCCAGGAAGAGCTACATCATCTGAGAGGCAGGCAGAAGAGAGGGAGCTTTATTTTGGCACATGTACAATTATTAATACTTTCGGAAGAGTTGTAGGTTCTAACTTCAATCTACTAACCTGTTTCTGGACTTATAAGAAAATACTTGGTATTTGATTTACTCTGAAGAATATATTTGGGTGATGTGTGTGTTGCTTTATTACAATAACTAACATCAGGAAAAAGAGGTTGTGAAAAGAAAGAATGAGCTGGGGCTTGTGGATAATTTGATTTTCAGAGGCCTGCCGCCTCTGACTCCACTGCCCTTGGCTTGCTGGGAGAGAGAGCGACAGCCTTGGATCAGAAGGCCAAAGCCCCAGATCCAAAGACAGGGTGAGGAGGATGCAAAGTCATGGTGTGGGGAACTTGGCCAACCATGTAACAATTGATAAGATTGTATTGATATTTGGACATGGTAGTGCAAAGTGCAGAGAAACAATACACATAGAAGGCAGTGGGGCTGCTCAAAAAGTGGAACCTCATGACCTTGTTTCTGGTCATGTCTAGAGACTAAGGTCACCAAGACAATAAAAAAAAGCAGGGTGATTTTTTTTAAAAACAGAAACTAAAAAGTAGTCCTATGTATTTATTGCATGCTGAATTCTAGGAGAAATATGTAAAAAAAAAATCAGTAAATATTAATTCCTTTTAAAATTTAAAAAAACTATTTAAAACCCTGCTTATTGCTATATAAAGGAGTGGCCTGGGACCTTGACAAAACCCTTGGCATTTCTGTGTACTTTGAAAAACATTAATTACATTCTTAATATGCTGTAGAAAGGAATACTCTATTTTTCCATCCCTTTGAGCTTCAGCTTTGCCATTTTGATACATGACCACTGATTTTGTCGAACAGCTCTCCTGATGAGATTGTTTGATGTTTCCTCATGTTTATATTCAAGTTATACAACTTTGGCAGGGATATCAGAGATGTGATTCTAGCTTCTTCTCATCGCATCCTAGCAGGTGATACATAATTTCAATTTGTCCTATTACTGATAATGTTAAATTGGTCACTTGATTAAGGTGGGGTGGTAGGCAGAATTTTAGGATGGCCCTATGACCTTGGCCCGTGGTGTTGCTGCCATGATTTTGCTTAGTTATATGGCAAAAGGAAGATTATCTGGGTGGGCCTAGTCTAATCACATCAGCCCTTAAAAAGCAGAGTTTTCTCTGGCAAAAGGGGAAGTCAGAGAAATGCAAAGTGTGACAGGGATTCAACTCCAGGGAGGTCTACCTTGTTGAGTTGGAGAAAACCCATGGCAAATAACTGTGATTGGCCTCCAGGATCTGAGAGCAGCCCCCAGCTGACAGCCACAGGGAAATGGGGACCTCAGTCCTACAGCTACAAGGAACAGAACTCTGCCAACAACCTGAATGAGTTGGAAGGAAAATTCTTCCCCAAAGCCTCCTGATGAAATTCCAGCCTGGCCAACACCTTGATTTCAGTCTTGGGAGACCCTGAGCGCAGAACCCAGTTGGATCTGACAGAGCTGTGAGATCGTAAGTGGATGTTGTTTCAAGCCATTTGTGATGATTTGTTACACAGCAGTAGAAAACTAATACCAGAGGTATCTGCCACCTTTCTCTGCCGTAAACTAACTCTTTCCCCTTAGTAACTGTTTTAGACAGCTTGGGCTGCTATAACAAGTTACCATGGGCTAGAGGCGGCTTAAACAACAGGAATGTATTTCTCATAGTTCTGGAGGCTGCAAAGTCCAAGATCAAGGTGCCAGCAGATCTGGCACTTTCTGATTTGCAGATGGCCATCTTCTCATTGTATCTTCATATGGCAGAGAGCAGAGAGAGAGAGAAAGAGAGAGAGAGAGATAGAGAGAGAGGGAGGGAGATCTCCTGTGTCTTCTTATAAGGGCACTAATCCCATTCATGAGGGTTCTACCCTCATGACCTAATCCCCTCCCAAAAATCATACCTCCTAATACCGTCACATTAGGAGTTAGAATTTCAACATATGAATTCCATAACAAACATTTAATCTATAACAGTAATTAATACAATTTATGATTAGTTGTAGAGTCCTTCATAGAATCACTTCAGCGTAGGTAGGTAGGTAGGCACCATGGGTTGTAACAATTAAGAGACCTGGTTTCAGTTTTGTCATCTGAAACATCAGAATAAAAATAAAATAAAAATAAACAGACAAAAATTCCTGCTCTCATAGAGCTTACATTTTATTAGGTAGAAACAGAACAAGCAAGCAAGCAAACAACAAATAAATAAAATACATAATATGTTAGGTAAATAAATGCTATGGAAAAAAGGAAAACAGAGAGGAGAAAGAGGGAGCACCAGAGAAGATGGATTAATTTTAAATAGGGTGGGGAAAGAAGGGCTTCCTGAGAAGATGATGAATGAGCGAAGACCTGAAGACTATGAGGCAGAGAATCACTCACACTATCTGAGGGTAGATAAAGCATCCCAGGCATTGAGAATAACCAGGGCAAAGGCCCTAGGCCACAAACACAGTGGTAACCTCAAACCACCCATTGTGCGTAACTTTTAAACAATGGTCAAAGTCTTCTCCTTGGTCTTTCCATCTCTCCCTAACTGACGTGGGGCCTGACCATTTTGAACCAACAAAAGTGGTCAAACGCAGCACTTCCCTGGAGTTGCTGGGAAAACATTTACCCTACTGACAACAAATTAGAAAAAAACAAACTGGATAGAATTTTAAATACAATGTAATCAAATTCCACCGTGTAGTACACTCAGGGTGTTTGTTTACTACAGTTGAAAGACCAACTGAATGAAAATAACTTCAAGTAAAAATGTTTCTTTGATTTGACTTTCCCCATAGGTGTGTGAAATAACTGATTGAGTTGGATCCTTGTTATTTTTTTTTAATGCTTAAAAAATGTTTAATGTTTACATCTCTGATTGTAAACATGAATTTCCTATTTTAGAAAATATGAAAATTATGTAAGAGAATAACAAACATGAAATTCACTGGTTACCACATAGAAAAAAAAACCTGCTTACATATTTATTTTGCTAGATAGATTTTTCTTTTATTTTAAGCTTTATTGATTTGATAGTATAGATAGCTTGTTATAATTTGCATTTTTGGTTACTAGTATGAATAACTTTTCATGTTGTTTATTGGCCAATTTTCATTCACCAACTTTTCTTTTGACATCTTAGATTTTTCTTACTGATTTGAATAAGCTTTTTTGATTGTAAGAAAATTACTCATCTGTTTTCTGTCACATTAATGGCAAATGGTTTTTTCCAAGATTCTTTACAGCCTATTATTTTTGCATGGTTTTTACGTTCAGTTTTATGTTTCACTCTTATACTCATGTGTACTCAATATTAAAGCAAAAAAAAATACTTATTTCTAACAATGTTCACTGATGAGGGTCCTTTCAAATTTTACTGGAAATTATTTTCTACAGGAGCCTCTCTCTAATCTGTACCCCTTTTAACTCTATAATGTATAGCAAAATCTCACCATAATGCAATAAGTAGGGTACAAAATTCTAGTCATGTAAAATGCAATTATTGCAAGTTAATGAATGACTAAAGCAGGCCTGAGAGTTTGGGCATTATGGGGTCTTATTGAGAAAGTCAAATCCCTCCAGGTCCCAGTTGGAGTTTGGCACCATCTGGCTGGCATTTACCAGATCTGACTTATTCTTTTAAATCTTCATATCCTCAAGATGACAGAGTCCCCATAATCAGATCAGAGATACAGCTGTGCTCAGACCTGACAGGACCTCACCGGCTGCTCCCCCAGCCCATCCTTGGTCATTCATCTCAGCTCTGAGGTCAGCTCCCTGGCCTGAGAGATGGCAAGGTGCTGGGAAGGGGGAAGAGCCCACAGAAAACACAGGGACAGCATGAGAGGCCTGGTGAGGGAATCTCTCCCGTCCCCTCCTTCACTGAGAAAACCAGGACCAACCAGCTGGAATCTTACCTGAAAGTTCTCAGCGATGCGTGCTGGCATCACAGACTTGGGAATTACGACCACGTTCCTCCTGATATGCAACCGGATCAGAACCCGTGCAGAAGGGGACGTGGTGTTTCCACTTATCTACAAGGACTGCTCCCTCTGCATTTTCAGAAAAATAAAACATCTCTGCCACTCACTGTATCTTTAGTACAGCAGCTAGTGTTGACTGAGCACTTTATAACTACCAGACGCTTGCCAGTCCTCTGCCAGCTATCTCCCTTAATCCTCACAACAACTCCATAATCTTCCTTTTTTAAAAATAAGGAAAGTGGCTTGGGACAGTGTTTGGGGTCATGAGGCTGATAAGTAGTGGAGCTGGGATCTGAACCCAAATCTTTTGGCTGCGTAGCCATGCTCTTCTTCCTGGACAACAGGACTCAACAGAAGCCGTTAGATGCCATCCTTGTTTCAGTGATAACCATGGGATTTCCTGGAGTTCCAAACAAACAGGCTTTCAAGGAAGGGCCTTAATGGGCTTCCTGTCCTGTTTTTTTCACCTTCAAGGAGTTAAATGAAGACAACACAAGGAATAAAACACAAGACTGATCTGCTGGACGGAAAAGAAACTATGTACCTTGTACCTGGGCTGTGGATTTTTTGTGCTTTGCAGCAAACTCCTTAATCTTGGGATCCTCCAGTAGGGAAGAGTCCTAGATTAAGGACCCTTGGCCCTAGAGGGAGAAAGATGGCTGGTGTGAATAATCACCATGGCTACCATATGTAGATGAATATTACTCCAGCGATGGTCCCAAGGCTGATCATCAGTCTTCTCCATGTGGGAGACAAAGCAGCAGGATTTGAAAGCTTCATGTCTTACCCATGGGCTTTGAAGCATCAGTATTTTTGCAAAGGTTGATCCAGTGCTGGGTGGCTGAACCGGAGTAATTCCAGAGGGTCAGGCATGTTGCTGTTTTTTTTAAAGTTACCATATTTTCCCCACTGTTTGAGTATGCCAGGCACATTGCATTACACGCATTTTTCTTTCTGATGGCTTTTTAAAAAATATATATCTTTATTGGAGTATAATTTTTTGGAGTATTATTTTTTTCCAATAATCTTTATTGGAGTATAATTGGAGTATAATTTTATACTCTTTATTGGAGTATAGTGTTGTGTTAGTTTCTGCTGTACAACAAAGTGAATCAGCTATATGTACACATATATCCCCATATCCCCTCCCTCTTGAGCCTCCCTCCCACCCTCCCTATCCCACCCCTCTAGGTCGTCACAAAGCACCGAGCTGATCTCCCTGTGCTATGCAACAGCTTCCCACTAGCCATCTGATGGCTTTTCTTAAAGAATGTCAAGAGGAAGATCAGATGCCTCGCCCAGGTCTATCTGGAGAGCCCAGAGGGCTGTAAGCCATGACAGTGATGCCCTTGGACTGGCAGTACTGGATCAGTTTCTCCTGCCTGAGGAATGCGTGACACTCAGTCTGTAAAAGCGAACAATCCTCATCACTAGGAAAGTCCACCTGCTTTTTGAGCTGCTCACAGGGAGTTCTACACACAAAAAAAGACTGTCAAGCAAAAGCCAAACACTGCCCACTGCTAGCCTGGCTAAACCAGACCCCAAGAGCTGTCTCACATGACCAACGAAGTACCCGATGACTGACCTTCAAATGAGACTCGGTGCAAAGCATTGAACTTGCCTCCAAATGTTTAAGAAGTAATAGCGCAGGACCCTTACCCTTTACTAAACAGAATTTACCTGGTAAGCACTGGTTTGTATGTCAGTCTAGGTTTGTTCAAGAGCCTTTCAATCTGGAAGTGGTTGAAGTTGGAGATCCCAATGTTTTTCACCAGCCCCTCGTCCACCAGTTCCTCCATGGCCTGTCATAGAAAGGGACACCTTTGGGCAGTGCTAGAGGGACCCCAGGGATCCTGGCTTGGCTTAGTCCTCTCTGGGACAGGAGTATCTGGTACAGGATCCACCGTCGTAAGGATTAACCAAAGCGTGAAGAGGAATTTTCCATTCAGCCCATGGATAGAGAGGAAAGCAGGAGCAAAGGCTTTGAGGTGGGGATAAGCATGAGGTGTTCAGGGGACACTTCAGCCAGTGGTTCTCAAATGTGGCTGCAATTTGGAATCACCTGACAGCTTTAAAATATACTGATGCCCAGATCCAACCCCCAGAGTTTCTTACCAAACTGGTGTAGGATGTGGCCTCAGCGTTGGGAATCTTTAAAACTCCCCAGGTGATTTTAATGCATAGAGGGCTACTAGGGGTAGATGATGTTGGTCTTCGAACTGGGCAAAAATGTTTACAATTGATGAGATCACAAGGTCCCCGAAACAACTGAGTTGGGCAATGACACAATGTAACAGTTTCTGTGTACCATAGAGAAGGTATAGGTGGGTGTATGATACATCTTGACATCATTACACTTTTTTTCTCCCATCTGCTTCAGGGTGTTCAAGAAGGTTTCTATTGAACTGGTTGTGGGTCCACATAAACATCAGTTGCTTCAGTCCTGCCTTTTCATCTTAGAGCCTCTGACCTTGGTCATCAAAATCTTTTCACGCCCTCAAAATCTTTCATTTAGCAGTCATTCTCAAATCCATTCTAAGGATACAGCACTGTGAAAATCAGGGTACTTTTTACAGAGAACAATGACATAGTTGCCACAATGAATACTATTGTTACGAATGAGGGCAAAAACTCTTGTGGAACCAACACTAGAGGTGTGTTAGTCTACATATTCCACAAAGAATAATTCCTAAGATATTTCAGAGGTCATGTTTTACCAGGGTAATATATATGACAGAGCCTTCTCGTCAAATTTAGTGCAAAATCTGAGTCTACTGAAACCTTAGGCTATGTTGTAGGTTTTGCCACAATTTTCATTCTCAGGAATAAAACATTCATTGAGTTGAGTCCATATAATGCACATAAACCATTATATCATTCATTAAGTCATCACCGTGAAATATTTCTCTTACAGGAGGTTGTTCGTGGTAGGAAAATAAATATGTTGCCTTTTTTTAAAATATAGTTAAGCACCAGAATTTGCATTTCTTTTTATGGCTACAATTTTGTCACTAGCAAAAAGAAAGTAATATATTTTCTTGAAGATCCAGGCTTAATATATTTATTAAAATATATTTATTAAAATAATATATTTATTTTAGTGAATATATCAAACAAGTATTTAAGACTATGTACTTGACCATGTGTGGTCATTAAGGTAAAAATGAATATGTAAAAATAAGAAAAAACAGCATTTTTCAACTTGTAGTTTGAACCCACTTTTGAGTATGTGGGCTCAAACAGCTCATGCCTTTTACAGCAGTGATGTTCTGTCACATTTACCATGGATTTATATTTAACTATATGCTCAAGATAGCAGAATGAATGACAAATAGATGTCTTCATAAGATTTTCCCAAGACTATTTGATTTACTTCCACGTATAGTCTCTTGCTCATGAGATATGATATTGTCAATAGGTTATTATTTAGTATGGCTCTTAATTACATAAATCATTGCTTTTTTTTTTTTTTTTTTAATTTTTTGGTCACACCACACGGCACACGGGATCTTTAGTTCCCCGACCAGGGATTGAACCCTTGCTCCCTGCAGTGGAAGCACGGAATTTTAACCACTGGACTGCCAGGGAAGTCCCTGCTCTTTTATTATTGCTAATTTTGACTTAGAGAACCTAACTGCAAATGATAAATTCTTGTCGAGGAAATCAAACGATAATTCTGAAGATCTTTATCATATGGCTCTTGATCCGGCTGGTAGTTTATGTTTCCTTTTTTGTTTTCCTTTTACATACAACCTAGAGAGCTTCATAACAGTCTTAAAAATTCACACATAGAAATCCAGGGAGTTTTCTCCATACTTCCTTTTAACAGCCTTTCTGCTGCTAGAAGGCATATTTAATGATTTACTTGCCAAAGACAATTCCCTTCAAATACATTTACAGGATTGCTCACCTTGCCATCATGAAATGATGGCTTCTCTGCCTCATAACCCTTTCCCTCCATCATCAAGTCAATTTTGCTACCTAAATTTTCTTACTGTTACTTGTTAAAATTCAAAGCCACAAGAATGCTGTGCTCACAAATAAATACCTTTGAACAAACAACCCACAGAAAAGTTATATTTCATTTAATTATAACAATTCTAAGATTTTCAGAGAGGTTAGGCTTAATACAGGTTTAACCTGTAAAACACAACACAAACTCATAATTACATGTGCCCCCAAACTGAAAGCTGGCAAAACGACACAATGAGCTCTTGGAGTTTTTGTCACTATTCATCTGCAGTTTGCTCATTCACTTTGTTCTCTCCTAGCATTAGCAAGAGATAACAACGGTTTCAGAAAGAAATGATCAGAGAAAGACTGCCATTCCTTAATTCAGTTTTGAGTGCGAATTAGGTGGAATAGGTCATTATTTGATCTGAGAAGCAGGACACTTCTCTCCCCTGATGTGTGAATGTGTATATTTACTGTGTGCTGAGCACCATGTTAAGGGTTTCAGTGGCTGTATTTTTGAGACAGAGACACTGCTCTGTCTCACACCATACGTGACCTGAAAAAGTCACCAATCTCTACGTCTCAATGTCCTCATTTGAAAATGAGGATGATGCCAGTAATTAAATAAGCTATGACTTCCTGCACTCCATATATGTCAGCTATCTTAATATTTAAATTACCATATCCTAAAAGATATATATTATTAGTATCTATTAGAAGATTTTTTTTTTAAGAAGCAGGAGAAACTGAGGCTTGGAGGAGTTACACAACCTATACTAGGTTACTTAGCTAATCAGCACATGCAAACCCAGGTGAGAGAGCTGGGAATTCATGTCCCTCAGCCTCTCGGGCACAGGCAGGTGCAGAGCCCCAGGCAATGAGCTCTGTTTCTTCACTGAGGCCTGGCTACCATACTTGGGCACGACCATACTTGGGCTCTTCTCCAAAATGGCATTCCCAGTGCTTTGGTTAATGAGAAGGTTGAGTCCTGAAAAATTATTATGTAAGAGCTGCCCTGGGAGGGGAACTCTCAGCATGGAATCAGGACCAAGGTGACGTGGCAGTTACGGTTTGCCTGGGCTGCCAGAAATCATAGTTCTCTCAGACATAACAGAGAAAACCAAGGCACGTGGTCACCTCCACAGCAGTACATGGACTCGGTCTCCCTTTCAGGCCAGTGCCGTTCTGCTCCACTGTCTCATCCTGACAACCTTCCCATGAAGTCCTGAAGTGCAATACCTCCTGCTTCGGCTCCCCCTGGTCTCCAGCCCCCAGCTCCCTGACCCCCAGCCCTAGCAAAGGTGCTATTTTCCAGCACCTGCTTGGGAACTAGAGATTGGGACAGGGAGTAGCTTCAGCCTGTAATCCCCATGGCCAGTGAATAAGATAGAGGTCCAGATAGTCCAGTTTCAAATCCTTGAGGGTCTTCTGACAGGCTTCCCTCACTAGATGCTTCTCCAAGAAGGTGGGCCACAACTGCAGAGAGCACAGCATTGAGGTGTCAGCACTGGACAAAGAAGGGGCCAGATCATACTCGCTCTCCCTGCTTTTTGACCTTCACCCTGATCTAACCCGGGGGCACGCTGTTTACAGCACAGTTGGTTAAGATGCACGATCCAGGGATCCAAGGTCACCAGGTCGCTCAGGAAGTCAATGACCTCTCAAGTGTCGAGGGCAAGTTATCTTTTCAACTCTCCTGGTGTTCTATGTATCTCTTACATTGCATAGCATATTGGGGCATGGATTCAGTGTTTGTTTACATGTACCTTTCTCTTCCTCAGCTGTAGGCTTTGTGAAGTCAGGAATTGCAACCAGCTTTTAAGTTCTTAAGCCTTTGGGAGCAGGTGGTCCTCTCTCTGCTCTCCCATGTGTCCAAGCCCACGGGCTCCAAGTGATGACTCTGTAAGGAGTTTATCCAGACTCAACCACTGCATACAGTGGAGTCTATTTGTCCCCCTATAGATACATGCACTTTCCAAGTACCTGTAACTGGTGCCTTTTAGCAAGTTGGATATAATACAGATTCAGTGATTCTCAACCCTCTCTCACTCAATCCCCCCACCTTTTAAATAACATTTTGTAACTTGCCTTTTACTAGACTGAACTAAAATGAAATTCATATATGACAATAAAAAACGCTCCCACCATTTTCCAAAATACCTGCTGGCTGAGAACGTCTGGGCCACAACCATTGAGACCACAGTGCTGAAAGGTGGAGCTTCAGGATCCATTTCTGACTGCAGCCTTAGCTTTTAACTGCCACGGGGCAGATGGAGCCCACTGATGGGGAACGGGGACGCTAAGGGCACTGCCATGGCTCCGTGGAGCCACCCCCACAGAGGGAAAACCCAGTCGAGATGGGTAGGGTAGCAGCAGCGTCTCTGCACACCAATACTGGGCTAGAGTGTGGATGTTTGTATCCAGGGATGTTATAAAGGCAGCGGGGGAAATGAAGACGGCTGGGGGAAATGACCCGAGTACTTAGAGCAAAGGCTGGCAGAGTTCTGGGTACCAAATCCAATACTTCCGCCTGCCTTGAAGTGCAGTCCTCCCACCTCCTGCTTCACAACCTTCTCTCGGATCTTCTCTTGGATGGCTTCCCCCACCTCATGCTCGTTCTCGTAGGCATAAGCACAGTCCAAGTGGCGACATCCTACGTCAGTGGCCACCTTCACAGCCTCTCTGACTTTGCCTGGGGTAGACCAGAAGGAAAAAGAAAAGACCATCATAGACTCTTATCCCCAGACCACCTTCAACAGGCTCTCCTATACAGCCCAGCTTCTCCAAACCAAGGTTTCCCTGGGGTCCCCTTTTCCAGGGGACACCTGGGAAGAAAACGTGCTTTGGAAAAATTTTCAAAAGAGAAGGAAGGAAAGTGAATTAACTTTATGATTACAGCCTCATGTCGTATCCTAGCTCAAGCCCACTCCCTTCTAATCCAGGTTCACCCTCCAGCCACGAAGTGTCTCCAGGTGCGTGGAAGAGACTGCAAACTCTTTTTAATGACCAGGCTGAAGACTGGATTTTGAAGTAACTCAAAGGAATCTTCAGAGAGAGAAAATGGTCATTACTGCATAAATCCAGGCTCATCGCATACTAGGTGTGTGGCCTGAGCAGATTACTTAACTTCTCTAAACCTAGTCTACAAAATGGGAATAATAACAATAGCACCGGCCTCATGAGGTCATTGTGTTAAGGGCCACAATGAATGTCGTTTGCAGCACAGCACTGGGCACACACCTAAGGGTCAATGGATGCAAGGCATTATATAACTGTTGTTTCAGAAAAAGGAGAAATAGAAAACCTTGTAAGAACGGGGTTTATTCCTCCCCCCACCCCCACAAGGCAAGAAAGACAGAAAGAGAAAGAAAGAAAGAAAAGAAAGAGAAAGAAAGAGAAAGAAAGGAAGAGAAAGGAAGGAAGAAAGAGAAAGAAAGGAAGAAAGAGAAAGGGAGAAAGGAAAGAGGAAGAGAAAGGGAGAAAGAAAAGAAAGGAAGAAAGAGAAAGGAGGGAGGGAAGGAAGGAAGGACGGGAGGGAGGAAGGGCATTAAAAATACCACATTCTGTCTAATCTAGCAAAGCCAAACAGTGAAAAAAACGTACTTAATACTGATCTTTCACAAAATCTTTTTCAAACCTCTTCTATCATCATGAAATAATAAACACATTCAGAAGCATCCCTGGGGACTTCCCTGGTAGTCCAGTGGTTAAGAATCCACCTACCAATGCAGGGGATGTGTGTTCCATCCTTGGTTGGGGAACTAAGATCCCACATGCTGTGGGGCAAGTAAGCCCGAGCGCTCTAGAGCCCGCGCTCCGGAACCAAGAGCCCGCGCACCGCAACCTGCATGCCCCAACTAAGACCCAAAGCAGCCAAATAAATAAGTAAAAATAAAAGAAAGAAACATCCCTGGATGAACCTCCCAATCACTACACCCTACTTTACCTTCACTGGTAAACACATAAGCCTTAAAAATTACATCATCCCTACACCTTGAAAATGTTTCCCTTCATAATCCTTACATCTAATTCTGAAATTCTGAAAATAATTTTTTGGGTAAACTTTTTATTTATTTATTCCAGTGAAAAATCACTTATTAGAGTAGATCCAGTATTGCTTTGTAGGGCTAGAAGAAGAAATATTGACGAAGCATAGTTGAACTTAGTAATCCAACTTTTAAGTTGTCTTTTCAAAAGTAATTATTGTACAAAAATAAAGACCAAAAGTACATGGTATCTTTGATAAAAACTTGGTATCAAATACTTGGCATCACATTGATTATATCTTTATACAATACTGCTTTGAGTGCTATATTCTTTTTGTTTCCGAATTTTTGAATTTTATTTATTTTTTTATACAGCAGGTTCTTATTAGTTATCCATTTTATACATATTAGTGTATATATGTCAATCCCAATCTCCCAATTCATCTAGCTTTATTTTTTTTTCAGATTAGTGGGGTTTTTTAAATAAATTTATTTATTTATCTATTTTTGGCTGCGTTGGGTCTTCCTCACTGTGCGCCGGCTTTCTCTAGTTGCCGCGTGCTGAAGCCACTTCTGATTGCGGTGCGTGGGCTTCTCACTGCGGTGATTTCTGTTGCGGAGCACGGGCTCTAGAGCGCAGGCTCAGTAGTTGTGCCACACGGGCTTAGTTACTCTGTGGCATCTTCCTGGACCAGGGCTCAAACCCGTGTCCCCTGCATTGGCAGGCGGATTCTTAATCACTGCGTCACCAGGGAAGTCCCCTTTTTGGGTAAGTTTATACGAGGTGAGCAGATTCACTGGAGATCTGGAAGCAATTATTTGTCACATCTGTGTCAAAGTCAAAGCTCTGATTTGGAGAAAAGTAGCCCTGTTCAAGCAAGAGAAGCTGGGATGAATCAAGCTGGAATTAATCTACTCACCCAGATTATCCGAGAGAGCTTCCTGAGAATGACCCAGTCCCGAGAGTAGGAGGGAGCCTACCTGCAAACCCAAGAGAGGAGATGAGAAAACCAGGTGCAGAGAAGGACAGAGTCAGAGGAGAAAGACTCAACAGAGGGACAAGAGAGAAGAAGGTAAGTAGAGAACTGGAACTAGTTAGTTTGGCGCCATCACGGACGGAAGTGAGAGCGAAGGCAGTTAGAAAGTGATGGGAAGACATTTTAAACTTATCCTAAGAGAGGCTCGGGAATCTGCCTCCCTGAGCACTGGGAGTGCCTTTCTGGGTTTTGCCAGCTCACTCTAGCAACACCTGGGGAACCCGAGCTCCCTGACTCCCAGCCCAGGCACCCCTCTCTCTGGGACCACCCTCCCTGTGGTCGCAGCCTTCTCAGACTCTACGATGCTCTGGAGATTGTTAAAGAACAGGTTCCAACTCAGTAGCCTGGGGTGGGGCCTCAGCTTCTGATTCTCAGCACTCTCCCCGGGAGTGTTGATGCTGCCCCGGCAGGTTCCACCCTAGGCAGCGTGAAGTGCCAGAGCCTCCCGAGCCCTCCCAGCCCCTCCTCCCAACCCCCCAGGCCACAGCAGCCAACCCAGGGCCCTCTAAGTGTCCCAGAGCCAGGGGGAGTTGAGAGGGAAAGGCTGCTGAGAGAGAAAGTGCCCAGAAAAGCAAGTGTGTTTTTTAGTCCCCAAACTGCTTAAAACTTGATACTTGCTAGCAAAGCTCTCACCGCTGCTGGAAAAAGCCGGTCTTGGAGCTTTGCAGCCTGAATCAGGCCTGAGAAAGCAAAGCAACCTGGGTCCTGCCTCCAGGGCCCAACATTTACCTCTCCTAAACCCTTGCCTCTGAGCTTTCCCTACTGACAGGAGAAAATGCCCAAAGCCCCTCGAGGGAAGTAGGTGTCCAAATCCTTGCATACATTCCTTCCAGGTGCCCAGGCCCAAGATGGGCATCTTGGCCTTAGTACTGAGCTCCGCAAAGGTTGCCATGGTGAGTGCAAAATAGTCGTGAGTGAGCAGATTAACTGTCTTCTGCCCCGCTTAATGGTGCTGACTCTGGCTGCAGAGGGAGGAGCTAGAGGCTGGGTGTGGGCAGACACTTCCAACCCTGGAAGGAACAGGAAAGTCCTTTCAGCCTTTCGTAATACTGATTCATGTGAATGAACTTCAAATGTTGCAACCTTGTGTCCAGTTCTCCCTGATTCAAAATGCATGGATTATTTTATGAGAGTGACACTTAGAGATTTTATCCATTTTTATTTTCTTTTGCTAGTTTAATAAATGGAAAATAAAAAAGGTGCATGTATTTTAATTTGTTCCTATCTAACTGCTCAACAGTTGTAAATTTTTTCGCCTCAGAACATGGAAATTACAGAAGTATAAGAATATGTTTATCTGTTAACCACCTGGACAGGATGCTAATACTCTTCGTATATTTATTTAGTGATTCTTGTCACTTCCTTAAAGAAAAAAAACTTTGTGATAACAAAATGATATATGCTCATTATAGTAAAACTAGAAAATGTAGATTATAAGTAAGGAAATATTAATCATCCATATTCTCACCACTCATGATACCATTACAAGAGTGCTGTTTCTGTGCATATATATACAGGGAAAAGAGGAAGGGGCTACGTGCTGAGGAGAGGCCTGTGGGGCGTGTGATCAGCTCATGGACATTCTTCTGATAGGTTGGTGGTGAGGAAATCGGGAGTCAACATCATCAACCTTATTGGTTCCAGCTGGTCTAGGGTCTCCGTGCTTGTGGGCGGCATACAATTAACTTCTTACACTTGATGGGGGTTTCAGTATCTGGAAAAGAGCTTGAAGGACCTGGCTCAGAACGTTATCTATAGCCCTTGAGGAGGAACTAAAGGTCCTTGACTTTGTTAAATGGTTAAACTATTATTATTGTTTCTTGCTTGACTATTTTCCTTTCTGCATCTTCTCACTTCTCTGATTAAATTTATTCTTTGGCTAAAGTTCTTCTACTGACAAGGGGCAGGCAGAGGACATGGGGGGAGGTCAGTTCCAAGAAGGCCCCATAGGGTCGTGCTCAGTTACACATATAGTTTTAAACTTAGGACCACAAAATAAACTTTTCTATACGTTCATAAATACTCTTCTTAAAATTGTTTTTACATCAAACATTTTTAGTTGTTGTAAAAAATTCTGTTTTATGGTTATAATGTACTCAATCATTCCCCCTATTCTTAGACATTTAGTTTATTTCTAGTTTGTTTCTATTATAAATAATATTTCAAGGAATAGCATTGTGAGTAAAGCATTGGACACATTTTGATTAATTTTAGGCTTGCTCTCCAGAAGCAGGATTATGTGGTCAAAGGAAATTTGTTTTAGTTTATCATGTGGAATGTGGTTCAAAATTGAGGTGTTTTTTTTTTTTTTTTGGCATTACCATTTATAGAATAACACACCCTACTGTTTGTGATGTTTCAATAATTATTGACAACTTTCATTTTTTAATATTATGTTCTTTGTAAAATATAAAAAGAAAAATCAGTAGAGAACGCAGAATAGATTAAGTAAGAAAATAAAACCCATCCATAGTCCCACATGTAGAGGTGATTATTGTTAATATCTTCAGGCATCTGTGGATACCCTGTTGAGTTGGGACGTCCCAAAGCAGAGGAGAAATGTGCCTCGTTTCCCGGCGTGAGGCTGTGGAGAAGACACCAAGTCTAGGATGGAATCTCCTGGTTCCCAAAACCTGGTTCCCTGTTTCTCGTGGATCGCCACACACACAGGAGGTGTCCAGGTGAGTGGGCCTGAGGTAGTCTCAGGGTGTCCCATGAACCCCAGCCCAGTGCTGGGAGAGCCAGCCGGGTTACTGACGTCCACTGGCAAAGTTGGCTGAAAGGAAGTGTAACCGAGCAAGTGGGGCTGTTGCCCTGTGTAACAGCAAGACCAAAAGAGGCAAAGGTCTTTTGCAGAAAAGAGAAAAGCTTTATTGCAGGGCAGCCAAGTGAGGAGACAGGAGGCATAGCTCAGCTCTGTCTCCCCGATGAGCTTTTGAGTGGGGTATTTATCGTGGAAGTAGGGAGCAAGACAGGGAGGGGGCTCGGAAACGATTGGTGGAAAGTAAGAGGAAGTTTCAGGAGTCCTCTGTGCGGGTGTGACTGTCCTTCATGTCGCTTCATGAGTGGCATGTGCAATATCGGGAGAGTTCCACATGTTACGCTTGGTAGATTTTCGGCATATGATGTCCAAATTTCATGATCAATCATTCTAGTCCCTCAGTGTGCCTGTGTGATGCTCAGTGGAAGGGGCTGTTAGTGCTTCCATACCTGGTTTCCCTGGTACTCTGCAAGACAAGCTTGGGGGTCTCTGTTAATTATTTTGTTTCTACCATATAGGCCTTGAGTGTGTAAGTTACAGGGTAAGGTTTCAGAAGGAGCGTGAGCCCCTGAACATCTCGAGGCTGAGGCTGTGAAAGCTGTGACGTGTACAAGTTCATCCTGCACATTATATTCAGGGGAGCTGGATGGAGTGTACAAGTTCATCCTGCACATTATATTCAGGGGAGCTGGATGGAGTGTACAAGTTCATCCTGCACATTATATTCAGGGGAGCTGGATGGAGGTTATAGAGTGGGCTGTATGGCTAGGGATTTGATGGGGATAAGGACATCTTGGATGACTGCACAAAGGGATGGCACCAGATATATGAGTCACATCTCAGGGGAAGCCAATGTATAGATGGTGATCCACACCAGGTACCCTTCCCACTCTGTGGGATTTTGCAAGTCTCCCCTAAACCCTGCTGATACCTACGGAGAAGGAACCCTAAATGTCGTAGATTTTAATCCTGAAATACAAGGAAATCAAAGTAAAGACTTTGACCTAAAGGCGAAAGGCAGTGTAAGCTGGACGTGTAACACAGAAAATTTTCAGAAGTGGATGTAATCAGCCAGAAGCAGTTGCTTGCAGCCCGTTTTTTAGTTCATGCCATCAGAAATTCATCTCAAACTCATTTATAAAAAAAAAAGTAAGTTTCAGTTCCGTGATGAACCGAGGAATCTCTGCTTCAGAATTTATCTCACAGGAAGAATGACCCAGGCACAAGTCTTACCTAGCTTAAAACAAACAAGCAAAAAAAAAGCCTTCATTGTCAGGTGAGGAGAGAGGTGATTCTGATTATGGTTTGCTATTATTGTTATTACTGTCAACAGGCCTGTGCTACATAATATTACATGTATTTGCTCATTTGCTCATTTACTCTTCCAGTAGCCTCATGAGGTAGATACGTTTATTATCCCCATTTCACAGATGAGGAACTGACACATCGAGATGTTAAGTAATTTGTTCAAGGTAAATGGTGGAGCTGGGATTTGAATACAGATTATTGGGCTCTAGAGCCATTTATTTGTTTGTTTATAGTTAGGTGCTGTGCTAAGTGCCATACACATTCTCCAATTCAATTGTCACCGTGCTATAAGGTAGATATGATTATTAATCCCATTTTATACCAAGGAGAAAACTGAGAATTAAAGAGGTACAAGGTCAACTGGAAAAGCCAAGATGCAAACAGGCCTCAGAGTCCAGAGGCTCCACGACTAACTCTTGTGCTATTCTGCTACCCTCACGCCCCAACCGCTGTATTCCACTTATTGCTACCCCTATAAACAAACACCAAAGAAGGAGAGAGACTGTAGCATCTGGTGGGGGATGGCACTGGGGATTCTTGGGGACACGATAACTAGTGGAGGTGGCTGACATGCCCAGAAATGGTGCCAACGCCTGCAGGTTTTACACACTCATTGGACGGAGTGGTGGTGCCTGGTGGACGGCAGATGATGGTCAACAGGATGTGTCCACGAGCGTGAGAAGGGTATTCTCTGCTGTATTAGTTATCTGCTGCTGCACGATAAATTATCCCCAAACCTAATGGTTTAAAGCAACAAACATCTATTTTCTCATAGTTTGTGTGGGTTGATGGCTTACAGTGATCCATGACCAGCAACCCAGACGTCCAAACTGATCAAGCACGTATTCAACTTTGTAATTAAGGAAAAATCAGTCATCTAGAGCATAAGAGAAAACATATTTGGGGAAAAGATTGCCAGAACAGGAGAAGGCTCTCAAGCTTCATTTCTGCTTCCCAGAAAACCATGTTCTCATGAGAAGGGGTCCTCAGGTATGGGGGTCCTGATAGTGTAGGAGGAAATCAACTGTATTGGATTCCTGAGCTTTTGTCTTTGTTTCCATAAAAAATATACATTTCTAAATATCAGTGTATGTTTTCTCCTTCATGTGTTTCTGTGGGGTCAGGTGCATGAACTGACTCCATGGAATATGAACATCATTGTTTCATACAAAGCCCTCTTTGTCTGTTGGATTTACATATTTATCCTGTTTTATTTCTATTGCTCATGCTCAGGCCATCATGCTAACATATTTGGTCAGTGCTTTCATAACGCTTATTGGTATGGAGTGTGCCTGTGTTTGGAGTTTATGTAAACAGTGTTGTGTTATGCACATTTAGTCCACACGGTGCTCCACCCCGTGCATTCACCACGTTATGCCTGCAAACTCCATCTTTATCCAGGTAAAGACACCCTTTCTTCTCAAGGAGGAAGACAGCCCAAATGGTAGAGGATCCCCTGAGAAAGTCTGTCAGGCAAGGGAGAAATCAGATAGAAGAGGAACCACCCTGGAGAAGGAGAGAAGGAGAGGAGGGATGCGGTCAGCATGATGCCGAGTGCTTTTGTGCAATTTTCCCATTTAACATCCAAAGTAACTTTACTGAGTAGACATGATTATCAACCTCCTATGATAGAGGAGGGGGCTCAGAGAGGTTAGGTAAACTGTTCAGGTCAGTCAGTTTATCTGAGGGGACAGTTTGTCACCTTAAAAGTCACACAATTAATAAGTAAAAGATCTTTGCTATAGACCCAGATTAGGCTTTTTCTAGAGCAGTGTTTCTCGACCTTAGCTGTACAATAGCATCACCTGGAAACTTCTAACTGCAGACGCCTATGACCTCCCACCCACACGCGCCCACACTCACACAGACATTCAGATTTAACTGGACTCGGGTAGAGCCCAGACACTGACTTTTTTTTTTTTTAGCCTTAAGTATTAACAGATATTTGGTTGAAGTTTAACATACCCTTCAAGACCAGTGCTCAGAACCTGGGCATAGGCTGATGAATTTCACACAGTGAACACTCCCACGTAACCACACCCATAGCAAGCAACTGAACATTGCAGACACAGAAGCCCCCTCATGCCACCTCCCCAGACCCTCAAGGACAGCCATTCTCCGGACTTCTAACACCATAGAGCAGTTGTGCCTCATTTTGAACTTTACTTACATGTTTTAATGGAACCGTACGTTGTACATTCTTGTGTGTCTGGCCCCTTTCACCGAAAAGTATGCTTGTAAGATTCATCCATGTTGCTGGATGAAGTTGTAGTTTGTTTATTCCTATTGTTGTGTAGTATTCCACTCTATGACATCTTGTTCCACGATTGATAAGCATTAGGATTTTTCCAGTTTGGGGATATTATGAAGTAGTGATGCTTTAAACAGTCTTGTATGTGTCTTTTGGTGAATATTTCTGGTGGATATTTACATGGGAGTGGAATTGCTAGTCTGAGGGTAAAACACTAGCATTGTAAAAAGCTCTCTGGGGGATCCTAAGGTGCCCTAAAGGTGGAGAAACCCTTCTCTCCACTAGAGATTATACCTTGAGCACCATGAAGATACAGTAAGTTCCTTACATACGAACCTTCAAGTTGTGAACTTTCAAAGATGCAAACGTGGAGCTTATTAATGAAGACCTGATGGAACTGGAGGCCCAGAGAGAGAAAGGATGAAGAGAGACAAGAGAAAGAAGAAGTAACTGAAGAACCGAAGAGATTCACAATGCAGGAAATGGCAAGGGGACTTTCTTTATTTGAGGAGGCACTGTTAGTTTTTGAGGCACAGCACCCGAACGTAGACAGTACACGAAGGTTGCAGCAGCTGTTTAGAATGCAATCCAGTGCTACCGTGTTGTCCGTGGCGAGAAAAAAAGAGCTACTACCCAGACATCACTGGATCATTTTTTCAAGAGGGTAGATAGAATTGAATCCAGCAAGGAACCAGAACCTGTGCCATCAACATCAGGCATGAATGAAATTGCAGCTTGCCCTCCATCTCCTATTGCTGACGATCCTTCAGCTCTGCCATCTCCCACCTCCTCTCCCTCCTCCAGTCAGTAACTCTTCTTGCCTGTTCACTTGATGCCAGCCCCTGTATGCCAGCTGTTATACTGTACTACTGTACTACTCAAGGTACTGTACTGTAAGATTAACAATGTTTTCTTTATTTTTTGTGTTTGTTTTTATGTATTATTTGGGTGAAAAGTATTATAAACCTATTACAGTACAGTACTGTATAGCCGATTGTATTAGTTGGGTGCCTAGGCTAACTTAGACTTACGAACAAATTGGACTTATGAACGCACTCTCTGAATGGAACTTGTTAGTATGTTGGGGACTTACTGTATTTCTTACAATACGATCTACCAGTCACTGGCACCTAAACCAACTCAAATTCTTGTTAAAAGTGAAGATTCCTGCATCCACTGAACCAAAATGGGGAGGGGGGAGGTGGTCCTTGGGAATCTACCTTTTTAACAACCCCCCCCAAGTGATTCTTACACACATCTAAGTTGGAGAACCACTGTATTATATCATATTGCAAAGAAGTCAGATCAGACCCAGTAGTATTTCTCGACCCAAGATCTTTTGAAACCTATGAAAATGCAACAACTAAATGGAATGATGGTTTTAATTGCCTTCAATGAGGATTTATGGGTAAGACCTACTCTTCTCAGGCATTGTTAATTTTGAAAGTTTGCTACAAGAATGGAGATAAAGATGTTTATAAGCTTTTGTAACTCATAAAAGTACTCTTTGGTTGGATTGCTTATCTCTGGGGCTGATAAAATATGCTTCATTTACTCACATAAAATGAGAGGCATGAGATGGATCTAAGTCAAGACTGTAGCATTCTTATCTGTGATGGACGAAGAACACACACAGGTTTTCTGCCAGGAATGATTTCGCGTGTGTGTGTGTGTGTGTGTGTGTGTGTGTGTGTGTGTGTGTGTGTGTAACACAAACAACCACCAGAAGTGCTTTCCAGGCCTGTTCAGTCTCGACCCAGCCAGAGAGGAGTCTTTCCCTCTGGCATCCCCACACCCTGAGAACAGGACTCTTCTGTCTCAGCTGGTCTCTGCTTCCAGGAATCCAGCTCCCACCTGGACGTTCCTGTGTAATTGGTACTTAATGCCTTAGTTCCTCTGAGCCCAGCTTCTTATCCTACACAGAAAATGCTCTAGCTTCCCACCCTCTGCCCCCAACCACCCCCATTCTACTCCCACTCATGCAGTTCCTAATTTGCTTTTTACTTTTTTTCCAGTAGGCTGTTTGCCCAGGCTTCTTCAAGAACAACCCCAGGCCCCTTCTTTTCTTAACATCCCGGCTCTGTGTGAAGCTCTTAGCTCATTTCCAGCTGAGCCCCAGCCATGGAGCAGGCCCACACCCAAATTCACTGGGTATTATGTTTCACGCCCACACAGCAAGGACCTTAGTATAACATTTGTGGGCCCTGGACACTTGTGCCTTTATAAGCCCCTTCTCCCATCATATATTTTAAATTATATTTTATGACTGAGGTGATATAAAGACTGGATTTATGATTATATTGGGCTGGCCGAAAAGTTCGTTCGGGTTTCTCTGTAACATCTTAAGGGAAGATGTTACAGAAAAACCCAGCCCGATATATGTATTATTATATTCATGTTTTCCTCCTGAGTTTTAACGAAATTAAAATTAAAACATCTTTGTGGGTCCCTAAGAAACATCATGGGCCCTAGACCCTGTGCCTGCTGGGCCTCATGGGTATGTGGGCCCTGCACGTAGCCCGTTCCAAGACGGGACAGCCTCTTCCTTTTCTTATGACATTTTTTTTTTTCATTAATAGGGTTCATTTTGGGGGGAAGTTTTAGGTTTACAGAAATTATCCATACATTATTATTAACTAAAGTCCATAGTTTATATTAAGGTTCACTCTTTACGTTGTACGTTCTGTGGGTTTTGACAAATATATAACGACACATATCCATCATTAAGATACCATACAAAGTATTTTCACTGCCCTAAAATTCCTCTGTGCTCTGCCCATTCATCCCTACCCCTTTCCCCTTCAACCCCTGACAATCACTGATCTCTTTACTATCTCCATATTTTTACCTCTTCCAGAATGTCATATAGTAGGAATCATACAGTGTGCAGCCTTTTCAGGTTGCCTACTTTCACTTAGAAATACTCATTGAAGTTTCCTCCATGTCTTTTCATGGCTTGATAGCTCATTTCTTTCTTCGCCAGTATCCATCGTATGGGTATATCACAGTTTGCTTACCCATTCACCTATTGAAGGACATCTTGGTTGCTTCCAAGTTTTGGCAATTCTGAGTAAAGCTGCTGTAAACATTCATGTGCAGGTTTTTGTGTGGACATAAGTTTTCAGCTCATTTGGGTAAATACCAAGGAGCAAAATTGCTGAGTCATATGGAAACAGTATGCTCGGTTTTATTCTTATGATATTTATTTTTCCTGAAACCTTGTGTTTACTTTTTACACACCCAGCGCACCTGTCCAAGGTATCAAAACACCCGCTGTGATTTTCTCTGAAAAGTGTGTGCTTGCTCCCACAATAAGAAGCCTTTCCCCTCAGCCCCAGCATTCCTTTTTGACTCCATCCTGCTGACAAGTCCATGGGACTTCTAACTACATGGCCTCTTTATTGCTGTCTGGGGGATGCTATTTCACTGATGAAAACAGGGGAGAAACAAGATCTAAAGGGCCCGTTTCTGTTCAGTCAGGTTTTTGCTAACAGACCTGAATTAAGTTTCAGAGCCCTAGATCACATGTGCAATAGAAGTTTCTATCTGTTCATGGTAAGGCAACAAAGTCAGTACAACTGGAAGTTGGAAAGGTGGACTTCTTTTGTGTAAAAGGATCTCAGCTAGAGGAGAGAGAGAGAAAGGGAGGGAGGGAGAAAGGAAGGGAGGGAAGGAAGGAAGGAAGGAGGGGAGAAAGGGACTCTTCTTGCTTTGTGATTGTTTCCACTGTGAAATGGAGTCTAGAAGAGGAGAGAGGAATAGCAGTGCATCAGTGCTGAAGGTTGCAATTCCAGGCTTAGTTGCGAGATGGCCAAATCCTGATCTAAGTCAGCTGTGACTAGTTGGGTAGTCAGCAATACAGAGGACATGACAGAGACTCATGGCATGGCACAGCATAGATTTCAGCCTGCGGGTAGGGAGGTCTTCTGTCTTTGTGTTCTCACTTGTTTGTGAGTTGGCTTTGATTGACTCTTGAAGTGAATATTAACCTCTAGACTGTGGATTATGACATAGCTCGTTGGAGTCAATTGGCATGATATTTGCACCTATGAACGGAAAATCTTCAGACTCCATTAATGTTTGTTAAATTATCTACTTCAATATCAGGTAACATATGCATGTCTCATAACTGTGGCCACTGGGTTTTAGTAAAATCTCGTGAATCCACATAGGGGCATCTTACTGTCCCAGCACATAATGATGATATGGCAATGCAAGAATTATTGAATTAGTAAATTCTTTGTGACTCACAGAATACAGAAAGGTGTGTGATCCCTCCTGATATTTCTTCTAGAACCACTTAAACTATGAGCCAGTGAGAAGGGAGATCTTCCTTGGATAACTGGGATTAGGAAGGTGTATCAGCTGTTTCTTCGTAAAATATGAGCTCTTTATAACAACAACCATTTATTTGCTCATGATTTTGTGGGTTGTCAATTTGGGCTGAAATCCGTCAGTAATCCTGTCTCTGCTCCACGTGGTTCAGCTGGGCTCACTCATGTGTTCAGCTTCATTTGGCTGCCGGCTGCCAGCGATGACGGCTGAGACCCCTCTCCACACATCCGTCATCCTCCAGGAGGCTAACTTGGACTTGTTCACGAGACAGCAGCATTTTAGGACCTATTCTTAGAACATCTGCAGTGTTAATTCCAACACATTCTATTAGTCAAAGCAGGTCACGGGGCCAACACAGATTCAAGATGTGGGAAAACAAACTCCACTTCTTGTTGAGAGTTGTTACAAAGGATTTGTGGCTATTTTTGATCAACGCCAGGAGGTTTAGTAAGAGCTTTGATTAGGTACTTTCCAGCTTCATGGTTTTATACTTTTAAGAAACTGAACTCCTCTTTTATTTGGTCTGAGGAATATGTATTTATAATAAGTTTTACTTTGTGTAAAATAAATACAAGTTAAGAGAAAATTATTTTATAGAAGAATGAGTGAGGGGCAGTGACCAGTTTTCACCCTCTGTAATATTCCCACATCAATGTATCCAAGAGGGAGAGGAAGCAGCAACTCATGTGTCTGTTAGAAACAAGGAGGAAAGGAACAGTTCCAAGAATGGTGAGACACAGAACTTTTTGGGCAGAAGAATAGTGTAAACCAAGGTCCTGCGGTGAGAGACACTGAAATTCATTGGAGGAAGCCAGTGTGTGGACGCTCCAAGAGCAGAGCTAAGGATGAAGCCAGAGAAGTATAAAGAAACCAGATGGTCCAGAGCCACGAAGTCATGTTCACAAAGGTAGATTTATGATGAAACTTAAGTTTCAGTTGTTCTTATCTTTTTTCTCAATAGACATTTTTATTTATTATTTTTTCAGATTTATTGAGGTATAATTGACAAGCACAGTTATAAGATATTTAAACTGTACAACATGACAGTTTCACATACGTATACATTGTGAAAGGAGTCTGCTCATTGAGTTAGTTAACATATCCATCATTTCACATATTTACGCTTTGTGTGTATGTGTGTGTGTGTGTGTGTGTGAGAGAGAGAACATTTAAGTTCTATTGTCTTAGCAAATTTCAATTATACAACACAGTGTTATCACCTATAGTCACCACGTTATACATTAGATCATCAGACCCTATTCATCTTTTTTTTCACTCAATAAATGTTTATTGTTATTTTTAAGTAAGCTAAAAATGCTTGTGATAAATGCTAAATTGAAAATGCACAGGTTTCTGGGGTAGACAATTCTGGGGCAAGGAGCTGTTACATACCACGTAAACCTACAGATATTTTTAATTGGAGGAATTTTTTAAAAATTACTATCAATTCAAAAGAGAGCAAGAAAGACCAAAGAGAAAAAGTGGAACTAATAGAAAACAAAAAATAAGATGATGAGAATAATACCAAAATAGCATTATTAAAATAATCATGACTGGTCTAAAAAACTCAGATATATCATGTTTAAAAGTGCCAACCCTGGAACATAAGACTGTATATACAAAGGTTCTAAATAAAATTATAGGAAAATATATATCAGAACAAAGCATACAAAGGAATGAGCTAAAGTCTTTCACAAGGATGCAATAATCAAAATCCAGAATATGGGGAGGTGTATAGGAAAAACAAGACAGTTTTCAATAAATAAAATCCATGGAAAAAAAGAGAGAAGTTGGGAGCAGACATCTTAGATTAAAAGAGACATGAGAGATATATTAAGCTATTGCAGTAAAAGGATCTTGTTTGGAGGATTTGAGTTCAAACTAAGCATTTTAAAAGATGAGACAATAAGTGATATTTGAACAATGATGGATATTTGATGATATTAAGAAATTCAAACCTTATTCATCTTATAACTGAAAATTTGTACCCTTTTAATAACTTCTTCCTAATTCCCCCACCCCCCAGTGCCTGGCAACCACCATTCTATTCTGTTTCTATGAGTTTGGCTTTTCTCATAGATTCCATATATAAGCGTTACTATGCAGTATTTGTCTTTTTCTGTCTTATTTCACTTAGCATAATGTCCTCAAGATCCACCCTTGTTGTTGCAAATGGCAGGATTTCCTTCTTTTTAAAGCTGAATGGTGTTCCATTTCATGTATGTACCATATCTTTATCCACTCATCTGTTGACATACACTTAGGTTGTTTCCATACATTGGCTATTGTGAATAGTGCTGCAATCCACATGGGAGTACAGATATATTTTTGAGATCCTGTTTCCATTTTCTTTGGATATATACCTAGAAGTGAGATTGCTGGATCATATGATAGTTCTATTTTTAATTTTTGAGGCGCCTCCATTTCCTTTTCTATTTGGCTGAACCTATTTACATTCCCACCAACAGTGTACAAGGGTTCCCTTTCCTCCACATGCTCACCTTGTGTCCTGTCTTCTT
Organism: Balaenoptera physalus; assembly: GCF_965194825.1. NCBI lineage: Eukaryota > Metazoa > Chordata > Mammalia > Artiodactyla > Balaenopteridae > Balaenoptera > Balaenoptera physalus. Next base: position 105,641,629 of record NC_138887.1, on the reverse strand, counting down.
GATAATAGCCATGGTCTCTTTATCTTTGATTTTTGATAGGTTAATTATAATATGTCTTAGAGAAGGTCATTTTGCATTGAGATAAGGGGTGATTTATTAGCTTCCTGAACTTGGATGTTCATGTTTCTCCTCAGGGTGGGGAAGTTCTCAGCAATTATTTCTTGAAATAAACTTTCTGCTTCCTTCTCCCTCTCTTCTCCTTCTGGAAACCTGATTATTCTGATATTTGTATGTTTCATTGAGTCCCATAGATCATGTAGGATTTCTTCGCTTTTTTTCATTCACCCTTCTTTGTTCCTCTCTGGGTTATTTCAAAGTTCCTGTTCTCTAGGTAACTTATTCTGTCTTCCTTTTGATCTACTCTATTGCATTTTTCATTTCACTCATTGAACTCTTCAGCTCCAGATTTTCTGTTTGGTTCTTTTTTTATGATTTATGTCTCTTAGTGAAATTTCTCACTTTGTTCATGTATTTTTTTCCTGACATCATTGAATTGTCTTTCTGTGTCTTGTAGCTCATTTACTTTGTCAGAACAGCTATTTTTAATTCTTTAGCAGCTAGATCACAAAATTTTGTGCCTTTGAGCTCGGTTATTGGAGGATTATTGTTATTTTTTGGTGCAATGTTTCCTTGATTCATCGTGTTCCTTATAGCTTTGCATTGCTGCTTTTGCACTTGAAGTAGCTGACTTCTCCTCAAAGCTTTACTAGTTGCCTTCAGATGGGGTGTATTTTTCATTGGGGCTATTACATCTGGGGTTTTCTGTCTGCCTTGATATGGATCTACCTGCTCCACACATCTTGCTTTCTTTTGTGGCAGGATTCTTAAGCTTTTCTGTCTTCTCTGGTTCTTAAAACTCACCTGGCTGGCTGCTGAAACCTCTCTTGTTTTCCAGAAGGTGGCGCTATAGCTCAAGTTTGTGGCTTCTCCCTTGCCCGCAGATCCTGGTCCGTTTTTCTGATAGCACTGCTTTTACCAGACTCTCTCGCCACCGCACGCACTTAGAGCCAAGCCGGCAACAGAGTGAGGGGAGGTGTGTGTTTAGTCTTGGGGCCTTGGGGGTGCCTGTGGCTGGTGGAGAGATCCTCAGGGGAGGTGCTCCCAGTGGCTTGTGCGCGAGCTTCCTGCTGGAGTCCTGAGCTCTGTCAGCAGCAGTTGCATCCCTTAAATGGCCTTTGATGTTTTCATCTGCCCCTTTCCTGATCTCCTCCCTCCCACCCACCGTGGAGGTCCTGCCTCTGTGCACTGGGCGCTTCTGGAGAGAAATGGGTTTCTCCAGCTGTGTTCCTCACAGCTGGGGGTAGCTGGGCACTCACTCACTACTCCCCTTTCCCCGTGGGAGAGGTCCCCGAGGGATAGCTCAGCCCCTCACTGTGTTGTCCTGGGGGGAGAAGCAGCTCTGGCAAAGTTCCTCTTACCCTCTCCACTGTGTACAAACTCATATATTTTTTTTTCTAACAGCATGCTGGAATCTCCTCGTGGGAAGGCTGGACTTCAACAAATTCTCTCTCATCTTCGGGTATTTTCCCAAGTCAGCACTCTCCAGGTCTTCCCTGGCCACAGCCAAGAGCGTTTGGGTCAGGATTGCTGGCTCCCCTGGTCCCATGGCCCTTACTGAGGTCTGTGTATTACCAGATGCACAGGTGCGCAGACTCCTTTTGGGTCCCTTGGTGTATAGTGCTGGATCCCACAACTCCCACAAGGCATTTTTATTCATGGATGGATGCCTAATTAGGTGCTTTAAAAAGGGACAAAAAGGGAGGGACATCTTATGCTGATATAAGAATTTTAAAAAGATGCCCACACATTACGTAAGTCAGAGAAAACGTTCAGTTCTCAGTTTTACCGATTTATCTGAACCTTTTTATTTGGGACTTTAAAATATTTAAAAGAAGAATAGAATAATGTTGAAACAAGGTTGTAGAATTTCTTTGCAAACTTTAGAGTAAATTTTAGTCAGGAACTACATCGACTTTTCTTGTTTTTATGATTGTATATGCTTTTTATAGATCAACTGACTGATTCCCTCTCAACCTCCTTTCCATTGAAACTGTACCACCATGTCCATGTTCACCTGGATCCCTGAAATAGCTCCTAACTGGTCTCCATGGACCTATTCTTGGCTCTCTCAGAGCAGCAGAGTGGGCCCAGCCCAGTACTGGCATCACCTAGTATCTTAGTCAGGCTGCCATAACAAAGTACCACAGACTGGGTGGCTTAAACAACAGAAATTTATTTCTCACAATTCAAGAGCCTAGAAGCCCAAGATCAAGGTACCAGCATGGTTGGGCTCTGATAAGGGCTTGCTTCCTGACTTGTAGACAGCTGCCTTCTCACTGTGTCCTTACATGGCACAGAAAGTGAAAGAGATGTCTCTTCTTATAAGGGCACTAATCCCCTCATGGGGACCCCACCTTCATGACCTCACTGAATCCTAATTACCTCCCAAAGGCCCCATGTCCTAATGCCAACATGCTGGGGGTTAGGGCTTCAACATACAAATTTGTGAGGGACACAATTCAGTCCATAGCACCTAGAACTTGTTAGAAATGCAAATTCTCAGGCCTCGCCCCAAACCTCCTGATTCAGAAACACTGGAGGTGGGGCCCAGCAATCTGTGTTTTCCCTAGGTGGTTCTGATTCATGCTAAAGCTTGAGAACCACTGTTACAAACCATTCTCTTCACTATACCTTTTTAACAATAAAAATGGATTATGTTACCCCCTGCTTAAAAATGCATCGAGGAGTTCCCACTGCACTCACAGTGAAATACAGACTTCCACTAGAGCCTTCAAGGCCTCTGCACTTTGTCCCTTTACTGCCTTTCCTCCCTCATCTTGTGACTCTCTCCCTTGGCTTATCATGTGTCCCACTTGCAGGCTTCCTCGCTGTTCCTCAGAGATTCCAAGTTCTTTCCTGTCCTAGGGGTAAAGAAAAAAATGTTGCCTGCCATTCCAGTACTACAAAGATCAAACCATTAGCCTCTTCAGTCGCCTTCAGGGGAATTCAGGATGGAGAAAAACAGGAAGCATTCTGTGCTTTGAATATACCGGCCCCTAGATAGTTAAGATACATATCTAAGGAAAAATGTCCAATGACCCCAGAGTCTTACATTTCCCCATACATAGAAAAGCACTAAAATCATTAACTTGAGATGTCTGTTCTCTATGATTAGCAGTCATCTTTTGATGCCGGACTACATTTTTTTTCCAAGCAAAAAAGAGTTCAGAGACATCCTGGCTCCTCTCTTACCTCTTTGGAGCAGTTCCTCGGAGCTCTCTGAGTGGTTGTCTCCCAAGCTATGGTCCTCAGTAAGCTCTGTGAATAAAATTTAACTCACAACTTTTACATTGTGTGTTTTTCGTTTAGTCAACACAGGGCACAGGCAGTTGCTTTTCCCTCTGCCTGAAATCTTCTTGTCTGGCTCTTAGCAGAGCTGACTGCTCTCTACCTGTCTCAGCAAAATTGTCTCCTGAACTGATGCTTCCTTCCTTGACCAACCCACGTAAAGTGGCATGTTTACCCGCTCCCCCCAACTAGTCTCTACCATGAGGTTTATTTCTCACATCATCTCATTACAACCTGAATTAGTGTGTTTACTTGTTGTTTCTTTCTCCCATCACAAGAATGTAAACTCCACGTGGAAGAAATCTTGTCTGTCTTGTTCACCACCATCACTGCCTGGGAGAGTACCTGGTACATAGCAGGTATTCAGTACATACTTCGTGTATGAATGAACGAATGAATGATTATGGCTGGTGAATGTCTTGGTCTTCAAGGGAGTGGGCTACACAGCCTGCTATATTGCTTCAAAGTTTTGAGTCAGTGCAATTTTTTAAAAAATTGCCAACAACCCTGTCTTCCTGCTGCTTTACTCTGTATCTGTTATTTATCATTTTTTTCCGTGATCAGAGGGAACTATTTACCCTCTGAAGCAGGTGCTCCCATTTCTTCTCTGTATGCAGCTGCCACCACCCAGCATGGCTGATAGTGGAAAGTTCCCAGAAGATAAATTTGGTATAAAAGGTGAAGGAAGGAGTATCCAAGAAAGAGCAAATAAAAACTGAATGAATGAATGGATTGTAGAACATCCAAACCAATATAAAGAGAAACCATCAGGATTAAAGGAAACTTTTTTAATAGGGAAAAAGTCAGCAAAGCATGACAAAAATAAAGTAAGGTTAGATAATAGAAATTTGAAAAGTCATTACAATAATATGAATATGTTTCATTTACCTATTAAAAATCAAAGAAAACTGTCATCTTTATATGGGCAGGGACACTGTCTTATTCACAATTTATTATTACATAGAATAACCCTTGTTGAGCACTTACAGTTCTTCTGGAATTGTGCTAATGCTTGTAAAACAATTAATCTTTACAATAATCCTCTGGTATCTTTTAAGGATTATGCATGATAAATATTTACTGAATTAATATGATTAATTCAGTACATGATCAAAGCCTATCAAACTGGGTTAGAAAGCTAAATCTATACAACATGTTTTTAAGAGATAAATAAGGATGAGTTACAATAGCAAAAGAGCAACACCTCCCACTAGATTAATGAGGAAAACAACAAGGAAGCCACAAATACTTATCCCCAAAAATAAAAATGGAAAAATCACCACAGATACAGTGGAAATTTTAAATTTTTTTGAAATTATTTTACATAATTCCATACAAATAAATTTTAAATTGTGAAATATTTGTATGTATAAGTTGCTAAGGTGTACTAAAAAAAGTAGAAAACCTAAACCTATAACTAACTATGGAGAAGATGAGAAATTTGTCAAAGAGCAGTATCTTTCCCTCCCACCCCCTGAAAAATTACAGGTCCAAATGGGTTTAGAGGTCAATTCTCTTCTAACCTTTAACAAACGAATAATTCCTCTATGTTTTGATTTTACCAGAGAAAGAAGAGAAGCTTCACAGTTTCTCTTATGAATTCATCATGACACTGTTACCAAAACTTCACAAAGATAGTTCACCAAAAGAAAACTACAGGCTCTGTGGCAACATGGATGGACCTTGAGGGTTTGACGCTTCGTGAAGTAAGTCAGAGAAAGACAAATACTGTATGATCTCACTTATATGTGCACTCTAAAAAAAAACCCAAAAAACAAAACTCATAGAAAAAGAGATCAGATTTTTGGTTGCTAGAGGCAGAGGGTGGGTGTTGGGGGAACTGGTAAAGGGGGTCAAAAGGTACAGACTTCCAGTTATCAGATAAATAAATCCTGGGGATGTAATGTACAGCACCGTAACTATAGCTAACATTGCTATATGGTATATTTGAAAGTTGCTAAGAGAGTAGATCCTAAAAGGTCTCATCACCAGGAACAAATTTTTTTTAGTAACTATGCGAGGTGATGGATGTTAACTAAACTCATTGCAGTAATCATTCCACGAGATATACGTATGTCCAGCTATCATGTTGTACACCTTAAACTTTGCGTTGTATGTCAGTTATATCTCAGTAAAACTGGAAGGAAAAAAAAAACAAACTACAAGCCAATACACGTATGGGTATTGGTGTAAAAATATAGAATTTTAACGATGTTAAAACATAGACTCTAACAACACTTTTTCAAAAATCTACCTTATGATCAAAAGGAGTCCCATTCTTAGATCATGTTTTAATAGGTTAAAGGAGAGAAAAACAGTATGATCTGGTGGCTGGGAGTGGAGGGGCCAGGAAGAGTGACAGGGTACCAGCACAAGGCTCCCACAGCTCTCAGAGGACACTGAAGGATTAAGTAGGGAGGAGGCCAAACCCTCTCTCAGACTGGCTGCAGCCTGAAGAATTAGGGAACAACTCCAGCCCGGGAGAAGCAAGATAACTCCGTGCCCCGGTGCTGGGGGCCCATGGCTTTCAGTATATTCCATAAAAACCCTGCCACCCTGATAGTGTTAACACAGGAGCTGGGGCAAGATGGTCAGAGGTCAGAGGGTGCCTCGATAGCTGTAGTGTGATGGCTGGAGAAGACCCAGGTGGGAGAAATGGAGCAGGCGGAGAAACAGGATGTTACTATCAGACTGCGCCCCCTCCCCCAACACTTTTGGTAATGATCAAACATTTCCTTTGCTGAGTATCTGAGTTCAATTAAGGAAAGTCTCCTCTTAAATAAATTAAGTAGAGCACTTGACACAAAGGCCACCCCTTCCAAGATGTCAGTCCTCTTGCCCCCTTTACAAATAATTATCGCCTTGTAATAGTGCAGAACTACAGATGTCTGGGTGTTAGCAGAGCTTTCTGTAACAATCACTGGTCTCGTGGTTCAGGCATTCCTTCTGCGCCTGCCCCCATCTCTTCCTGCCAGCCTTCAGATGATCTGATTTCATGATAAACTCCCACTGAATCTGGCTCCACTGTTTTGACTTCAGAAGAAAGGTCACTTAATCAAAACTATGAGCAATCTACAAGGCCAACAGCAAGCGTGCACGTTCCTTCGTACTCCCCACTGCCCCTGGCCCTTCTCCCTCAGTCTCTCACTTCCTGTCCTTTTCTGCTCACCTAGCGAAAGATGGAACAGGAACACAGGTGATGGTGCTGCCACTCTCATCAACTCACTTTTTGCCTGACATTTATTAAGCCACCAAGTGTCCACCATGGGCCAGCCACTCAATGCCAGGCTGCAGTCCCAGCCCTCCAGAAGGTCGTGGTTCCCCACACAGGTAGCGGAGGGGGATGAAGGGCTCGGGCCCATCCCTCCCCACAGGCCACAGCATGGCTTTGGCCCCTCAAGGGCTGGGGGCCACCAAGAGCAGAGCTGTGGCGTCAGGACAGTGTTCTCCCAGAACAAGGCAGCCTGGACAGGACAGGGAGGCCAGGGCAGGAGGCCGAGGGCCCCCAGGTGCCTGAGCAGGCCCGGGCTCAGGCTGGTGAGCCTTGAAGTTTAGCCTACGTGACTTAGTGCAATCTAAGAGAAAGCATGACTTTAAGCTGTTATTTTGTTCAGAATCTCAAAAACAGGTATTCTTTATAAATGGTTCAGGGACAATCTTAAGGTCAGAAGAAAATAAGTGAAAAGGCTGTATTTAGGGAAGATTAGACGGCTCCACGGGACCGGGATCAGCCGTGGGGTTTTGATGGTGATGGTCCTGAGGGCAGGAGTGGGGCCTGGACCCGAGGAGGAGCAGCTGATAAGGACATTTCCAAGGGCCTTCCCCACGTGCTCGCCATATCTCCAGCTCTTCTCACTCGCCAGGATCAAAGACGGCCAAGTGCACTTTTCTGTGTTCGTTTTTTTGCTCTCACAGTTTCGTCCTTCCCTCATTCCTCCACTTTGCTCAGAGTTTCTGGCCCACTTGACATATAAGGCTGAAGTCCAATAATCAAAGAATCTTCCCTCCTTTCCAACATTCTGCTCAGAAACAAATTACAAACAGCAGCGGATGCAAAGCCCTCTTACAACATTTTCCACAAACACCAACCCTGACCTTGGCTCAGGCCACAGTACATGAGCACACTGAAGGGAAATTTGTTGGCTGTCCCATTCTGTAATAACAAGGAATAACTGAAAACTATGAACCAAGGCAGAGTATGCTTGCTGAAAGGTTTCTTGAAGACCTCATCAGCAGAGCCGATGAGCTTTGCCCTCTCTCCTGTGAGAAGAGAACGAAGGTGGGTTCATCCAGCAATAAATTCACACTGATCTACTAGAGTTTTTGTTCAGCTCCCTCTCTGCCCTTCCCTGACCAGCAAGAGCACAGGCAGCAGCCTCATCAGATCTGGCAGCAGGCACTTAGTCTGCGCCCCAGATGGACTGGTCCAGCCTCTGCCGCCACAATCTTCTCCCCTTCAGTTGTCCCCATTCACTCCGATACGCAAATGTGTAGAATGGTCATGTTCTATCTCCCTGCCACCTTCCTCACGTTCACATATAGTTCTAGCATTATTGATTCTTTCTTTAAAGTGTTTCCTATCTCAATCCATACCTTTCTGTTCCACAGAAACAGAACCATATAGAATCACCCAAAACCACTGTCATTGCCCTTTGCTTCTCTCTGGCCCTCTCTTCCTCCTCCCGCTGCCATTAGATTATTAGAGAGTTGCCAAAAGCGTGTCCCAGGGAATAGATGTTATGTGGGAAAAAAAAAAAAAAAATGGATGTATTCAAAATTTTTTTGAAAATTCAGGGTTAAACAAATGTAAACAGGTCACTTTTGCACAGGACTTGTCAGAGCCTTTAATACACTAATCATGTGCGTTGTGAATCTTGAAGTGGAGGTATAGATGTGGTTTTTCTAAACCTTTTTGATCCTGGAACACCATCCTCCCATTTCTACGTACTTTTGTTAGGAGATCGTCCTTGACACGAGTGAACTGCAGAGCACACGATGAGAAACAATACTAAAGAAAACTTATCCCTCAAAAGTTATAGTCCAGGGTCCAGGGTGCTCTTACTACCTCCTCAGAACTTTGTGTTGTATGGAAATAGAAAGTATTCTTTGATACTTTGTAATACATAACAATGCATACCACATTTCGTACCTACAAAAGAATAAACATAATGTGCGAATAAGCTATAAAGACTAGCTAACCAACAAAGACCTACGGTATAGCACAGGGAACTATGCTCAATATTTTATAATAACCTATAATATATGTATAAAAATATGAAAAAGAATATATATATATAGAATAACGTATATAGAGAGAACTGAATCGCTGTGCTGTACACGTGAAACTAACATGACGTAAATCAACTAGACTTCAATTTTTAAAAGAATTTTTTAAAAATTATAAAATAAAGGATGCTTGTGCCTGCTGCCTCACCTCCACACCCCCAGCTTGGTGAACTAAACCAGGGGGCAGAAAACTTTTTCTGTAAAAAGCCAAAACTTATCCAATGAGCAAATTAGTTTGGCCCACGTGGTGTCCACATATTCAACTCTGCTGTGTAGCAGGAGAGCAGCTATGGACCATACGTAAATGAATTGGTGTGTTGCAAGAAAATGTTAGTTACAAAACAGGTGACAGGGACTTCCCTGGTGGTCCAGTGGTAAAGAATCCGCCTTCCAATGCACGGGACGCGGGTTCCATCCCTGCTCAGGGAACTAAGATCCCACAGGCTGCGGGGCACCTAAGCCTGTGCGCCTCCACTAGAGCCCGCACGCCGCAAACCACAGAGCCCACGCGTCCCGGAGCCTGCGTGCCACAACTTGAGAGAAGCCCACGTGCCGCAGCGAAGATCCCGTGTGCCGCAACTAAGACCTGATGCAGCCAAAAATAAATAAAATAAATAATAAATAAATAAATCTTTAAAAAATCAAACAAGAAACAGGTGACAGGCTAAACTTGGGCCATGGGCTGTAGTGTGCCAACCACTGCACTAGACCAGTTCTGGAGCTCCTGGGTACACCAGCCCTTTGGCATATTTTGCTCATGCCAAGGGTCAATCCTCTTAATGGACATTTGGTTTGTTACACTTAAAAAAAAATTTTTTTTTGGCTATTTTGAAAATGCTACTGTGAAAAATTTTGACAGTTCTTCTAATACACCTAAGTAAATTTCTTTAGGGCAACGCCTTCCAATTTTTCACACTTTTCCAAAGAGGATTTGGAAAAAAATATGAACCTTCTCACACTCTTTATGTTGAAATCTAATGTTTTTGTCCAAAGAAATGTTGCAAAATATATAATTTTTGAAAGCGTTGCAAAGGACATAATCCCAGTTGATTATCAATATTGACATTTTAAAACAAAAACATCACTCCTAAATGTAAGATTTTCTTTAACATTTAGAAACTTTTCATCTTTAAAGGAGCAAAAGGAGTCTTTTGCTCCTTTACTTCATAATTCCAGGCTTCCACCCTCACGGAATTTTATCCTAATGTAGTACCTTTTTATGCTCGAAGCATTTTTCTTGTTCACTAGATCATGTTTCTCTCCAACAAAAATAGAGATTTAAATTTTTAATATGTTTTATTTCCTGTGACCACGAAATTTGAAAGATTAGGAAGTTTTTCTTCTGAATTGAGTTATCATTAGCATTAATATTAGCACAAAAATGATTTTTTTAAAGAAACATAAATATAATTTAAATTTTTTATAAATCATTAAAATCTGTAAAATTTCACTGGAAATTCATCTCTAAAAAAGACAAATGGAGATTACTTAAAAAGCAGTTTATGTATCCATGTGTGCTGTGAGAGTTAACTCCATAGGCCTGCATGACATAAAATAATAAATGTGGCTACGTGGCGTGTGGCTATGTGTCGCTGGGCATGAAAATAATGATTTAATAGTGTTGCTTTGTAACCTTGGGTCTGAGGACTTTCAAGACAGTTTATACCAGTTTGTCAGCATTGTTTGCTGACAACAATGAAATCGATGATTTTACACCTCAGTGTAAATTTTCCTTTACTGCCAGTTATGTAAGCAAGAAAATGCTGATTAAGCCAGTAAGGTATAAGAAGCATTGTCTGAGATCCCATTTGGACCCCCTCATTCCAAGGGATTCTGTACATTAGTTGGTGGTTCTTGATTCAGGGGACAAAGTATGTCCTGGCACAGCCCTGATAGTGGGAGAGAAATGGGAGCTCAGGAGTCTCTGCAGACCCTCTGCTGTGAGGCAGGCTTTGGCTGGGATGGATATTCTTACTTTGATGCTGTTCTATACCATATCCTTTTCCTACAATAACCTGTAGATTTGTGCATTGCCGTTTTGGATCCTGTGAGTCTAATTTAGCATTTGAACCCCATCTGGCCATGTAAACCCAAGGCCTTTTACAAACATGAGGGTAAAATAGCCTGGGAGTGGACAAGAAACTCTTTCAAGTCTATTAGATGCAAGGGCAAGCTATACATTTCTGCCTGAGCCTCAAAATGAGCTATATGGGGAGATAGAATTAATTTAGGGAGACATGGGGGGGTGTTAATGTGGACCATTAATTGAGATAATGAAGGTTTAAGAAAGGTATTGGCATATAATGGTAGAAGGCTATCCACTGCCTGTCTCATCTGCCAGAATGCTGTTTATAAAAATAGCTGTTGTGGGTAAAGAAATCCATGCAGAGGTAGAGGTACAATTAGCGTACTTGGATCACTGACAAAGGAAAACAATTAGGTATAACTTGATGGGCTCACATGCCTCAGGATGAAAAGACAAAATTTCAGTATGGTTGGCTATGAGGAGCTCTGCAGTACACACAAACCAAAATTCACTTAGGGGTCATTGCTACTCATATGATCTTAGCCTGAGGAACTCAATCTTTCGGGGTCTTCACTTTATTTCCTAACTGTATTAAAACAGTTAGTACTCACCAGCAACAACATGTCTGGAGGATCAAACAGCATTCAGCCCACTCAAAATAAGAGACCTTAAGAGAATTAGCAGCTGGGCTAAGAGAAATGGGCCAGGCAGAATTCATTTTTCATGAGGAAAGACATATTGCAGAAAAAGACCTTATAACATAAATAGGGCACCTGGAAGGCATCCTATTCCAGGGAGGAGGACAAACATAGCAAGTCACCTGGGATGATAACACAGCACTGATAAAATGGGCCCTGTAATTAGGGCCGATATTAAGACAACATGCCCAAACCCGGCAATGAAAACAAGCTGGCAGGTCCACACAAGCTGGGTTATTAGATGTCTTCATGCGAATGGAGTCTGAGGTATCCCAGGCACCATGGCCAGGGGTGCTCAGAGCAGAAGCCCAAGTGAATGCTTGTGGGGGACTTATAGGCCCCCATTCCATGAAAATGTTTAATTGGGGAATGCAGCCTACTGAGACCCTCTTTCCCAGAGTCAGCACCATGACTGAGTGCTAACAATTCTTTCCCCCATAGTGCAACTCATGGTAATTGGACACATTTTATTTACTTCTTTATTTATTTTTGGATAATATCATGCACTTTTTTGAAAACTTTTTTGCTGAACAATATCTTGGACATGTGAACATGATAGTACATGTAATAGAACAAGGTGTGTACTGGAAAAGTAGTTAGAATTTTGGGTCTAAATTCACATGAGATTAGCCAGTAGTTTTCTGTTCTTGCCCTACACTTTTCTTAACAGCACGTTGTTTATGGAATTTAAAAACACAGGCATCAAAACCCATTTTAAAACGTTGCAAGTATACTCGAGTGCTGGCCCGTGACAAGGTCTGGGAAGGCGACACAGTGCTGGCGGTAGGGTTGAAGGGCAAAGGGAAAAAAACGAAAGTGAGAACAGATGACAAATCGAAGAGCCTTGCATGAGCCAGTGGGAATGTGCTGCGCACTGAATAATAGTTATTTGTTATTGGGTTTTCTAGTCTGATGAAACAGTTGGCCGGCTTCTTTCAATATCTCTTTTTTCTTCCCTATATTTTGGAACAACTTATATGACATGACAATGATCTGTTCCTTGAAGGTTTCTAAAACTCATCCTTAACATTGTCTGGACCTGGTGCCCTTTTTATAGGTAGTTGTTTTATTACTCTTTCCACTGGACACATTTTAAACAGACAAGAATGTTTCCCATGGATCCTGTTGTGGACCTTTCTCATTGGGCAGGAGTATTTATTTAAGCCATATTACCCAGAGGAAAGGAATTTGGCTGTGTACTCAAGACTTTTTATTTTTTTACTCAGACATTTTGAATCCTGGAATAACAAAGACATGGCCTCAAGTTCCTACTCTGTTGAGAAATAATACATAAGGAATGGTAGGCGAAATAATGAAACCCCCAAAGGTATTCACGCCCTAATCCCTGGAACCTGTGAATATGTTAGGTTACACGGCACGCGGGAATTAAGGTTGCAGATGGAATTAAGTTTGCTAATATGCTGACTTTGAGATGGGGAGACTACCCTCGATTATTCAGGTGGGCCCAATGTCATGACATGGGTCCTTATAAGTGGAAGAGTTTAGGAAGAGAGATGAGAAGAGAATCCAAGAGACGGCAGCACAAGAAGGGCTCAGCCGAACATTGCTGGCTTTTGAAAATGGAGGAAGGAGGCCACGAGCCAAGGATGCAGTCAGCCTCTAGAAGCTAGAAAAGGCAAGGAAACAGAATCTCCCCTAGAGCTGCCAGACAAGAAAGCAGCCCTGCCAACACCTTGCTCTTAGCCCAGTGAGAACCATGTCAGACTTCTGACCTATAGAAGTGTAAGATAACAAATTTGCCTGCTGTAAGCCATTAAGTTTGTAGTCATTTATTACAGCAGCTTTAGGAAAGTAATTCATATACCATATGCAAAGATAGATTTTGTTGAGAGGGAAAAAAATAATTATAATGTGCTTATATCTGATTCAGATTGTAACCTTATATCCAGAGTACTACTTGCTATAATTCAGGAAGCATAGATAAAATTAAGGTCATTGAAGCTAAGGATACTTATGATAATACTGATGTTGATAATCACATTTACTGGGAAATTGAATTAAAGCCCCTGAAGGACGTTATCTCTATGGAGGAGAATTGGTCTGAAGACTTAGATTTAATTAATGATTGATTACAGTTCTTAACCATTCAACAGATGTATAGCATAAAGTGCATATAGCTAAAGATCAGGGAGGTAAAAGATTTGTAAAGTTACTACAAAAATGTGAGATAGTTTGTGCTAGAATCCCTGAATGCTTCACCTATTTGTTTAAATCTAAAAAGAACCCCTCACCAGCTATTGAAAATGTTTGGAATCTGTATGTACTGTTTGATGTCTATCTGATTAGGCAATGTTACAAGGCAAATAAGTACTGTCAAACTAAGAGTGTTTGTTTTACCATAAAAAGGCCTTTGACTGCAGATTGGGGGTGGACTGTGCTGTTAGGGTTAATTCCACCAGGCCTGGAATTAGCCTGAACAGTCTTACGAAATAAGAAATGCAACTCCGTGATGATATGCGTGATTTGCCCCTGGTATTGGTGAGGCCCCCAGAGGAGTATGGCACAGGGGCTGGTTACATAGCAAGAATGTCTGCATGACCTGCTTAGGCAATGCTGGGGCTCCATGAGAATCTGGGAACTGATTCCCTTAAACTATTCTTGTTTTCTCATCCCTTAGAAAGTCCTCATTAGGACCCCAGTCATGTCTCCTTTTGCAACCAGAAGGAAGCTTCTCTTGGGCGTAGGACAGCAGAGGGGGGAGGTGGTGGACATGACCGTAGGGAGAAGGAGGTGGTGCTTGTCCATTTTCTCCGTGTATCAGTGTCTCTAAACATGCATGGAGATCATCCACTAAATTTGAAAGGAAAAGTGTTGGTGATTTTAGGAGACAGGAGAAGGCATTAAAACAGTTTTGAAGGAGGGTAAGCAGTAAAAGACAGACAGCAGAATTGGCCTCTTGGATTTTTTTTTCCCACCAATCAATTTTCTTTTGCCTCTTTTCTCTTTGGCTGCTGGAAGCCGTACTGTCTTGTGCTTTTCTTTTTGGCCCTTTTCCCCACAATCCGTCAACAGGTCCCTTGTGGCCTGCTGGTGAATCTCTATTCACTGCGTTATGTGCACAAAGCTTAAGATCACAGCTGAAGTTGCCCTTCATCGTAAGATGGAAATTGAAGGATCTTGTTTTTATTATTTACAAGAAGAGGGGTTTCTCATGATCCCTTCCACCCCTGTCTCTCATGGTAATCTTTAAAGGAAAGTCCTGGGGCTTAAATTCCCAGTTCTAGGGTTTCTCAGTGGTCATTACTGGCACTGTCCTTGACAAGGGAAGCCTGGAGACAGCCACAGCTGAGCTGCTGCATTAAAAATAATTAGGAGAGGCTGCCCCGCTGCCCGTTCCTCCCTCCTTCTGACCAAACAGATTTATTGGGCAGGAGGGGTTGGTGTAGCTCTGAAGGGGAGCTCCATCCTAGTCTTGAAGGGGACTGACCAGCTCCTCACACAGAGCCATGACCTGGGCTCAAATGTGAGGGGGCAGATGGCATGACAGGTTCTAGCGCCAGCTTTTCCACTGTCAACATGCCCTATCACTTAGCCTCTGTGAGCCCTCGGTTTCTTCATATGAAAAATAACAATGCTGTGGTGATTCTCAGCAGAGGGAAGGGGCTGCCTGCCAGAACAACTTGGAATGGTATTCTTGTCTCTTGGGAAAAAAAACTTCAAAGTCATTCTGACATACCCACCATCCAGTACTAAATGGCCATGAAGGGTCCCTAACAGATCTAACATGTAGTCTGGAGAACCAGCTCTGCAACAGTAACCTGTGTTAAAGCTTGAAAATGTGGCTATCTAAAGGCTTGATACAGAGTGAACCTACGCGTTTGAAGGAATGAATCTAATGACTTTGGACATGGACCCAAAATTGCCCCATCCAGCTGAATGTGCATGCCAGACTTTGACCAGCAGAGGGCAGCACATACCTACATACCTGGCTTTCCAGACAAATCTAACACAAAACTGGCCCTCAGGTATTGTTTCTGGGGAGAGACAAACTAGCTTTAACGAAGCCTACTTGGGTGTATCAATTAAAAGCCATTTAGAACACAATCTGGAACCCAAGCCCAGGTCCAGAGCTAGACCAAGGCCATTTTCAGAACCGGGAAAATCTTGTCTTTGAATCCTCACCACCTCCTGTTTTGTCCCTCTTTTGCTTCTCAAAGTATGGTTGGGGGCCTGGCAGCATCAGCCTGAACTAGGAGTTTGTCAGAAATGCAGAATTTCAGGCCCCACCCCAGATCCACCGAGTCAGGTTCTGCATTTTCACAAGATTCCCAGGTGATTTGCGTTCACATGGAAGTTTGAAAAACACTAGGGTAAACACCCCTTCTCTGCATACACCCCCCCCCCACCCAGAAAGCCACCCCGTTCCCAGACCCCAGCCTCCCTCCCCACCCTCACCCACACACCCTACAACACCACAGAGGCTTTCCTGCTGGTTTCAGGCTGGAAGAGGGCCGGTGGTGTGGCCTGGAGTGAACAGCTGTGAGATTCCCTCTTCAGGACCTCAGAGTGTTTCCACCCATCCAGCTACGTTTGTCTTTAGGTAACTGCTGAGCAGGGGAACGCTGGGGCCAGATCCCCAGAGACACTGAAAGCCTGTCCACAGCCCACAGTCCAGAGCTGGTTTGCATAAATACAGAAATAAATGGCTTATGAGTCCAAAATGATTCCTTTGTGTATTACCATTTGGAACTTTATTCCTTAAAATAGTGGAAAGAAACAAGCCAGCCCCCTTTTCTTCCTTATGTCACCACAGGGAGCATGTCTCACACCTTGTGCTTTTCCTCCCCAGTTGCTCAGTGCATCTTTGAGGAAGGAGCGCTGTCCGGAAAGTTCCTCTCCCTGTCCAAAGCCTACGTTCTGGCAGAGAAGTTGCCATTAGCTTGCTGTGGAGGAGAAAGCAAACGGAAGCAAATTCCTCTTGGCGGGTGAGTACTTGTCAGGAGCTTCTTCGGGGGAGATTTGTCTTTCTGCAGAATAAGGGGTTTTAAGTTGTAGCCTCATAGTTATTTTGGTGAGAGAGTGTTTCCCCAGGACTGTCAGATGGGTCCTTGGAGATGGGTGCCCGGCCCCGGGAATGTGGGAGAGGCCCTTTGGGAAGAACGGCTGTCACCGTGGGAGCTGCTGCTGATACTGTGTGAATGCAGGGCGCTGGCCTGGGAAGAGCTCGGCCTCTCCGAGGGCAGTGTGGGATGGAGGGTGCCCCCACAGGTGCGAGACCTCTGTGCTCAGATAACAGAGGCAGGGCCTGCTGACACCTCCCCAGGCATCTTCCCCTCATTCCTCTCAGCCCTGCCTTTAGTCTGTGCCTTCCTTTCCTCTCCCTTTAGGGGGGAGATGGGGGGGGCAGGAGGGGTAGAAAAAGAATACAAGACAGGAAGAAAGCCACCGTATGAATTCCCGAATTCCCTTCCTTCAGGAAGCACGAGCAGGAGAAGGCGAGGAACTGATAACAGGCCTGCTCCAGGCCCAGACTTGGAGGTATCTGTGAAATAGGAGCACTTTCTTCCTCCCTCCCTCCCTTCCTCCCTTCCCTCCTTCCTCCCTTCCCTCCTTCCTTCCCTCCCTTCTGTGTCCCTGTTCCCTCACGCTGGGCACTTTCTTCCCTGTTTCCTCTACACTAAGAAGCAATTATAACATGAACTCATCCTGTCAACAGGGCATGCCTTCGTGTGTCGTTTTCCCCAATCCCTCCTCCCTACAACTCACCTGAGTGTTCCAGGTCTCTCAAGCCCAGACCCATGGGTGCTCTGCTCTTTTCTTCGTAATCAAACCCATTGGAAATGTATCCACCTTGAGCCATAAATGATCCACGGATCCCCGAGCTACGTCTTTCCAGCTATTTGCATTTGAAAGCCTGGAGCTGATGGGACTTCCCTGGTGGTCCAGTGATTGGGACTCCGGGCTTCCACTGCAGGGGGCGGTGGGGAGGAGGGGAGGTTTGATCCCTGGTCGGGGACCTAAGATCCCACCTGCTAAGCAGCACAGCCAAAAATTTAAAAAAAAAAAAAAAAAGCCTGGAGCTGAGTTGAAATCTTGAGAGTGAATTGGTAGAGAAGGTCTGAGAGGTGAGGCAGGTCTGTTATTCCATCTGCAGAGAAGGCTGGATTCCAAGGGAGAGTATATGGGGAGGGGGCGCTGAGTACGTCACTCATCTCAAGGGTATTTGCCTCTTCCTATGGCCCCTGCTTTTGAATTTTCCCACCTGGAAAAGGGCTGGACCTAAGGTAAGCATTCAACCAATATTTCAAATGAAAAATAAAATGGAATATATAGTGGCAACAAAACTATAGTCACGGTGGTGATGGTGAGTTCTTGGGTAAATAATGTCTATTGAAAAAACTGACGTCGTGAACACTGAATTACTGATATGACATCAGAGATGGTTGATGTGCATTGCCATCAACATAGCAACCCTGGCCATTGAACCTCTGAGTCTAACAAGATTTGTCAGGGTAAACACATTACTTGTAAACAATCAGAGAAAAGTTGAGAAAGCTAGTTTTAGTGTTTGTGATATTCAGTACTGTGTTCCATGACACGTGGAAGGCCCTGCACCCCCGTGACAAACCCATGGCCTTTGCTTCTGTGACTCACACTGACGCCTTTGCATGGTCTTGCACAGCCCCTAACATGACTGCAGCTCTTCTGTGCAGGCCCAGGGCCGTGTGTTCTTTGCTCCCCTGCAGAGGGCCTGGGACAGGGCCTCACATAGAGTAAGTGCAGTCCTTGGGGAATGAATGGGCCCAGAGTCTTCTGCTTCCTGGGTGAGGATAGAAAACAGCCTGTGGGAGCTTCCCTGGTGGCGCAGTGGTTGAGAATCCGCCTGTCAGTGCAGGTGACACGGGTTCCAGCCCCGGTCTGGGAAGATCCCACATGCCGCGGAGCAACTAAGCCCGTGTGCCACAACTACTGAGCCCGTGTGCCACAACTACTGAGCCCATGTGCCACAACCACTGAGCCCACGTGCCACAGCTACTGAAGCCCGTGTGCCACAACCACTGAGCCCGTGTGCCACAACTACTGAAGCCCGTGTGCCACAACTACTGAGCCCGTGTGCCACAACTACTGAAGCCCGTGTGCCACAACTACTGAGCCCGTGTGCCACAACTACTGAAGCCCGTGTGCCACAACTACTGAGCCCATGTGCCACAACTACTGAGCCCGTGTGCCACAACTACTGAAGCCCGTGTGCCACAACTACTGAAGCCCATGTGCCACAACTACTGAGCCCGCAGGCCTAGAGCCCGCGCACCACAATAAAGAGTAGCCCCCGCTCTCAGCAGCTAGAGAAAACCCGCGTGCAGGAGGGAAGACCCAATGCAGCCAAAAATTAGATAAATGAATAAAATAAAATTTAAAAAAAAATTTTAAAGAAAAAGAAAACGGCCTGCATAGGGTGGAAAAGTGCCTACGAGCAGGGGAGGAGGAGGCATCACTGGGCGGCCCCAGGGTGTTCAAGCCACCTGTCGGCTTTGAGGTCAGAGACTGCCTGGGCCGCAGTGGTGACAGTCCTATACCATTGGTGAGATCCCCAGTGACACCTGTCTTCGCCTTCCCTACCTGGCAAGGGTCTCTCGTCCGCTAGGTGTAGACACCATGTCTCCTCTCCTGTGAGGCCCTTCCTGACCGCTCCGGGCAGCACCCAGGAGTCAATCACTAAATCCTTTGTGCTTTCTCAGCATTTTGCTCAGAGCACCTGAACCTTGCTAAGTGTGTCAGCTTTAGCCTCTTCCACTAGTCTGAAGCGTCCTAAGAGCAGGAGCCACGCAGTTACGTTCTCTCGGCTCAGCACTCATTCCGATGAAGACAGTCAACGTTATCTGATGGGTAAATGAACGAGTTAAGAACTGAATAGATACAGTATCCATGGTGGGCACAGTGGGAAAGAGACCAGGGACACCTTTCCAGATGATCTTTAAAGGCTTTACAGAAGGAAACTGGGGAGATGCTGGCAAGGCACATAACGGATCATTCTTCAACCGCAGAAGCGCTTGAGGTAGATACAACCTGTGCTTTTTAGTAAAATCTGTGCCCCTTTATGGACACAGGCTGGGTCTGAATTTCTGTTCTACATCTCCATGGCTCTCCTACTCACTCTGACTTTTATCACATTCATCTCCTGGGTCAGACCTAGTACACCACGTTCAAAGTCATGTTCATAGGTAGGCACAGCACATCATGTATAAGAGCAGCTCTGCTTCCCTTACCAGCGCCTACCTCCAAGTAGATGCACCCAGACCAGTTATCAGTTCTTCAGAGAGAGACAGAGTGACCTGTGGCTAGGAGCTGACTTAGGACCAGACCTTTCCTGGATGACTCTGCCTTGTTACCGGTGTTACCCAGTGTTGGCTGGGTGTGAGAGCCCTCTTGGGAGGCGCATTTACCTGCAGCCAGGCTAGAGGCTGAAGCTCTCATTGCCAGAATGCAAGATGCTGAGCAGGCCTTTCTGATAGGAACTTCAGGACACCCCTAGAAGTGCCTGATGGCCAGCTCCCAGGGAAAGACAAGTTGGCCTAGGGAGACACTGTCCCCAAAGAGGTTGATGTGTTTTATTCATGGGGCATTGTTTGAGGTGTAGAATTAAGGTTCAAAGCTTGAGCCGAAGCCGGCTCCGAGTGATAAGGGCACAGGGAAGAGGAAGTGTCCTCCCCAGCAGCCCTCTGCAGCCCACCGAGTCTGCTCCTCGGGTCAGGGTAGGCCCAATCTGAGAGGCCTGAACATAGTTTCTTATTATCCAAAAACTGATATAGGTTAACAGAAAAGAGTCGAGAAATGAAAACAGTCCTGTGTCTACTGTAAGATAAAGAAGCAACTCAACCCTGCTCCCTCAGAAGAGTAAGCAAATAATCAATGCAGGGTGTTTCTGTAATTATAGCATCTCTCTTCAGCATATAATCACATAAATTATATGAGCAAAACTAGATTAGGGCTTGGGGTAGAAATCGCTTTTTTTTATTTTATTTATTTAATTTTTGGCTGTGTTGGGTCTTCGCTTCTGTGCAAGGGCCCTCTCCAGTTGCGGCAAGCGGGGGCCACTCTTCATCGCGGTGCGCGGGCCTCTCACTATCGTGGCCTCTCTTGTTGAGGAGCACAGGCACCAGACGCGCAGGCTCAGCAATTGTGGCTCACGGGCTTAGTTGTTGCTCCGCGGCATGTGGGATCTTCCCAGACCAGGGCTTGAACCCGTGCCCCCTGCATCGGCAGGCAGATTCTCAACCACTGCGCCACCAGGGAAGCCCTAGAAATCACTTTATCCTTATAGTAACACCATGAAAATTGTTATCAGTGCAACTAAGCTGGGTCTTGGGAATTATTATAGATATTATTATTAGAGATCATTAAATGCAGTGGGATCCTGAGAAAGCATGATCTGCACCTGTGGCGACCCAGGTAAATGCTGAGGGGGCCTCAAGAGCCTCTGCATGGTGTTATGATCCATTTGCTGGATAAAGCCATGAGGGGACATTTTGGAACCAATAGTCAGGTGTGAAAAGAGAAGGAAAGACCAGGCCTCACTTTTGAGGGGCAGTGTATGGGGTGGGC
The DNA here is from genome assembly GCF_965194825.1 of Balaenoptera physalus. Lineage (NCBI taxonomy): Eukaryota > Metazoa > Chordata > Mammalia > Artiodactyla > Balaenopteridae > Balaenoptera > Balaenoptera physalus. Next base: position 105,620,707 of record NC_138887.1, on the reverse strand, counting down.
AGGGAACTTTCCTGGGGTAGAAGCAAGTTGAGGTGTCAAGGCTTAGGGACGCTGACTTGATTATGTATTCAAAGCATGACTGGGGTGGGAGAAATGTCCTCTCGGGTTGTCCTCCATCTGGACCAACAAAACTAACTCCAAGTTTTAGAAGAGATGTGCTTGTCTGACACTGAGGGATGAGCTAAAGAAAAATCATTTTAAGAAACTAAAAGGGAGACTTCCCTGGCAGTCCAGCAGTTAAGACTCTGAGCTCCCAATGTAGGGGGCACGGGTTCGATCCCTGGTTGGGGAACTAAGATCCCACATGCCAATCTGGCATGCCACGTGGCATGGCCAAAAAAAAAGACACTAAAAGGGAAAGCCCAATAAGAATTTTAGCGATGGCAGGAAGAGGACCCTTGGTGAGCATGGCCATAGAGTGACCTGGTCAACACAATGAGGACGACTTTGGAAGGAAGGACACAGGAAGGGAAAGTAGGCCCACAACTGCTGAAGTCCCAAGCGGTGGAGCCACAGCAACACTGTGTGGAAAAGAACACCCCACACAGAAGGTGAGCACATGTCCAGCATCAGAAAATCAGCAGAGCCAGGGACTGACCTAGAGGTCCCAGCCAAACAGAGAACACCAAGAATCCTGGGGACGTTGGGAGAGACGCCAGGGTACTTGTCATAGATGGGATCTGAATCCGAGAAAGCTTTTGTTTAATCTTAAAGGACAAGTTGTCCCCACCAAGCAGGAAGACTTGAGGACATAGAAGTATTAGCCACTATGACTATTATAGATACTATGGTTGTAAGGCATAACTGCCACAGGATTTCAGAGGTGTAAATTTAGCTGCTCACTTCTCTCTAGGCTTAGTTTGATCATCTGTAGCTCAATGAGTTTGACCGGACAATATCTGTTTCCTTCCAACTCTAATGGATTATGATGCTTAGAGTTTGGAAAGGAAGGAAACTCAGTAAAATTGGATCCAATGAAAAAAACATGACAAGCAAAGGAGAGGTGAGCTTAAACTTCTTAAATAAATATGATAAGGTCACTTGTCAGGAATAATTCTTACTAAGGTGTCCAAACCATCTCTGTTTGCCTGGGACCATGGAGGGTTCCTGATCACAGGACTTTCAGGGTTTTTTGTTTTTTAAAATTTTATTCATTTATTTATTTTTGGCTGCATTGGATCTTTGTTGCTGCACGCAGGCTTTCTCTAGTTGCGGTGAGCTGGGGCTACTCTTCGTTGCGGTGCACAGGCTTCTCATTGCGGTGGCTTCTCTTGTTGCGGAGCATAGGCTCTAGGCACATGGGCTTCAGTAGTTGTGGCTCAAGGGCTCAGTAGTTGCAGCTCGAAGGCTCTAGAGCGCAGGCTCAGTAGTTGTGGCGCACGGGCTTAGTTGCTCCATGGCATGTGGGATCTTCCCGGACCAGGGATCGAACCTGTGTCCCCTGCATTGGCAGGCAGATTCTTAACCACTGCACCACCAGGGAAGTCCCAGGACTTTCAGTTTTAAAACCAGAAAAGTCCCAGGTAAACCAAGATGAATTAGCCACCCTACTTAGGACCTCAGATGCCCCCAAAATAATATTGCGTGGAGTAAACATAGGAATGAGAACTAGGTAGTTTAATACAAATAAATCCGAACTTGATAAATGAAGGATGTGTGTTCTTGTAAGAAAGCACACTTAATAGAAAGATAACACTGCACTACAGAAGGAAAAAGCACACCTGAACAACAAATCTATGACTCTCAGAGAATATTTGGGTGTGAAAATAAAAGGAGAAAGAAATAGATATTGTATTATTCGGGGAGCATGCTTCCAAAAGCCCAGCCAGGCATACAATATGTATGATAGTTTACCAAGGCAAATCAAGAGCTTAAACAAACCCTAAGATTATTAGGCAAATTTTAACAATTATAAGAGTAAATGCCTTTCTGCTTTGAGTTGAAGGAAGAGGAGAGTAGGGTTTACTTATTTTGTCTGGGGATCAGGAAAGTTGTTTTTCATGGGCTATTGCTAAGTGAGTATTACATGCAAGTTCAGGATGGCACTGCTGGGACCTTCAACTTTTAGATTGCACATCTGAGGCATAAAGTTGTTTGTTGTGTACTATGTTTGGTATAAGTTTGTCTCACTGTTTCTCTACTAAGAACTCTTTTTAAGTGCGGTTTGTTATTGTAGCACTTTTTACAGCGAAACTCTACTTGAACAGTTCCAAACTGTACAAACTGTATGAAGCTTCTCCTCTCAATGGGTTTCTTATTTCTATGTGGAATTTCATATCTTGCAGTGTCATGTAAATAAATGTTCTTGGATTGGAAGAATCAATATTGTGAAAATGACTATACTACCCAAAGCAATCTACAGATTCAATGCAATACCTATCAAAGTACCACTGACAGTTTTTATGGAACTAGAACAAAAAATCTTAAAATTTGTATGGAGACACAAAAGACCCCAAATAGCCAAAGCAGTCTTGAGGGAAAAAAACGGAGCTGGAGGAATCAGACTCCCTGACTTCAGACTATACTACAAAGCTACAGTAATCAAGACAATATGGTACTGGCACAAAAACAGAAATATAGATCAATGGAACAGGATAGAAAGCCCAGAGATAAACCCACACACCTATGGTCAACTAATCTATGACAAAGGAGGCAAGGATATATAATGGAGAAAAGACAGTCTCTTCAATAAGTGGTGCTGGGAAAACTGGACGACTACATGTAAAAGAATGAAATTAGAACACTCCCTAACACCATACACAAAAATAAACTCAAAATGGATTAAATATGTAAATGTAAGACCGGACACTATAAAGCTCTTAGAGGAAAACATAGGAAGAACACTCTTTGACATAAATCACAGCAATATCTCTTTTGATCCACCTCCTAGAGTAATGGAAATAAAAACAAAAATAAACAAATGGGACCTAATGAAACTTCAAAGCTTTTGCACAGCAAAGGAAACCATAAAGAAGACGAAAAGACAACCCTCAGAAAAGGAGAAAATATTTGCAAACAAATCAACAAAGGATTAATCTCCAAAATATATAAACAGCTCATGCAGCTCAATATTAAAGAAACAAACAACCCAATCCAAAAATGGGCAGAAGACCTAAATAGACCTTTCTCCAAAGAAGACATACAGATGGCCGAGAAGCACATGAAAAGCTGCTCAACATCACTAATTATTAGAGAAATGCAAATCAAAACTACAATGAGGTATCACCTCACACCAGTTAGAATGGGCATCATCAGAAAATCTACAAACAACAAATGTTGGAGAGGGTGTGGAGAAAAGGGAACCCTCTTGCACTGTTGGTGGGAATGTAAATTGATACAGCCACTATGGAGAACAGTATGGAGGTTCCTTAAAAAACTAAAACTAGAATTACCATATGATCCAGCAATCCCACTACTGGGCATATACCCAGAGAAAACCATAATTCAAAAAGACACATGCACCCCAGTGTTCATTGCAGCACTATTTACAATAGCCAGGTCATGGAAGCAACCTAAACGCCCATCGACAGACGAATGGATAAAGAAGTTGTGGTACGTATATACATGGAATATTACCCAGCCATAAAAAGGAACGAAATTGGGTCATTTGTAGAGACGTGGATGGATCTAGAGACTGTCATACAGAGTGAAGTAAGTCAGAAAGAGAAAAACAAATATCATATATTAACGCATATATGTGGAACCTAGAAAAATGGTACAGATGAACCAGTTTGCAGAGCAGAAATTGAGACATAGATGTAGAGAAAAAATGTGTGGACACCAAGCGGGGAAAGCTGCGGGTGGTGGGGGGCACGGGTGGGGGGGCTTGTGATGAATTGGGCGATTGGGATTGACATGTATACACTCGTGTATAAAACTGATGACTAATAAGAACCTGCTATATAAAAAAATATTTTTTTAAAAAAAGATTAAATTCTACCCTTTTCTTTACTTCAAAAAAAAAAAAAAAAAAAACAGGAGAGTTAAGCATTGCCCCATGTCCTCACCACCCCAGCTCCTTCCCTACTGCCTCCTGTCATGTGGGGTTGGTTTGAGCTCCTTTGGAGGGAGAGGTTAAATGTAAACATTGAAGAAGTTGCTTTGGTGAGAAACTTTGTAAGACTTAGGGCTCAAAGAGTGGTGCTTCAGCACCCAAGTGGTAAAGTACAAGACAAAGTGGCAGAGAACTTTCTCCCCACTTCAGTGTGGAACCCAGTTTCACGCTGGCTCCCTGAGAACTGGCAGCTTTGGGACCCTTAGGAGATGGCAAACTCCCCAAAGACATTGATATGTCAGCAGTGAGGGGTGAGATGCCCTCAGGGGACTCTATGTAAAGTGTCATTAAGAATATACATAGGAAAATGATTCAGTTATACATACATGTATGTGATGGCCATTATGACTGGTGTATACCACACTATCTTAATTACTGTGTAATAAGTCTTAAAACCAGTTAATGTTAATCCTCCAACTTTATTCTTTTTCAAAGCTGTTTGGCCATTCTATGTCCTTCCATATGAATGTGAGACTCAGTTTGTAAATTTCTATCAGTTTGTCAAAAAACCTGATGGGATTTTGACTGACATTGCATTAAACCCAGACATCAATTTGAGGAGAAATGGTATCTTAAGAATATGAGTCTTCTAACCAATGGACACAGTTTATCTCTCCATTTATTTAGAACTTCTTTAATTTCTCTGAGCAATGTTCTGTCATTTTCAGTTTGTATCTTGTACATCTTTTGTCAGTTTGATCCCTAAGTCATTCATATTTTTGCTAGTTTGCTGATAGTTTTATTCAGGAATGGATGTTGGATTTTTTCAAATGCGTTTCCTAAGACTATTGATATGATTGTGTATTTATTTCTTTTTTAGTTTATTGATGTGGTAAATTAACTGATTTTCAAATGCAAAAGCAACTTTGCAGTCCTGGTATAACCCAATTTGGTCATGGGGTTTTATCCTTTTTATATATTGTTGAATTTTATTTGTTACAATTTTGTTCAGAATTTTTGTATCCATTATCTTGAGCAATATTGGTCTGTAGTTTTTTTTTTTTTTCCTGTAACATCTTTGCCTGGTTTTGGTATCAAAATAAAGCTGGCTTCATAAAATGAGTTGGGATGTATTCTCTTCTTCAGTTTTCTGAATGAATTTGTGTAAAGTGGATATTATTTTTTCCTTAAATGTTTGGTGAAATTCATCAATGGACCTGGAGGGTTTTTTGGCAGAGAGAGGTAGATTTAATTTCCTTAATAAATATGGGGCTATTCAGGTAACTATATCTTCTTGTGTGAGATTTGAGAGTTTGTTCCTTTTTCAGAATTTGTTCATTTTATCTAAATCATCGTATTTATTGTCAAAATATTGTTCATAATACACTATTACCTTTTAATATCTGTAGAATGTGTGGTGGTATCACATCTCTCCTTCCTGATATTGGTAATCTGTGTCTTCTCTCTCCCTCTCTCTCTCTTTTTAAACCTGATTAATCTGGCTAGAGATTAAGCAATCTTATTGATCTACGTTAAAAAAAAACATATTTTGGATTCATTGATTTTCTCTATTATTTTTCTGTAATCCATTTAATTTATTTCTGCTCTGACCTTTATTATTCCCTTTCTTCTCACCTCAAGTTTCAGGGTTTGTTTTTTCCCCTAGTTTTACATGGTACAAATTAAGGTTATTAGTTTGAGACCTTTATTCTGTTTAATATAGGTATTAGCCTTTTAAATTTCCTTCCTAAGTACTGCTTTTACAGGATCCTGTAAATTTTAGTATGGTATGTTTTCATTTTCATTCAGTTCTAAATACCTTCTAATTTACCTTTGATTTCTTCTTTAACCCATGAGTTATTTAGAAATATTTAGTTTCCAAATATTTATTTGAGTTTTCTCCAGAGATAATTCTGTTTTCTTTCTTCCTTCCTCCCTCCCTCCATTCTTTCCTTCTTTCCTTCCTTCCTTCCTTTCTTTCTTTCGTTCGTTCGTTCTTTCTTTCCTTCTTTCTTTCTTTTCTTTCCTTTCTTTCTTTCCTTTTCTTTCTTTCTTTCTTTCTTTCTTTCTTTCTTTCTTTCTTTCTTTCTTTCTTTCTTTCTTTCTTTCTTTCTTTCTTTCTTTCTTTCTTTCGTCTTTCTTTGTTTCTTTCTTTCTCCCCCTCTCTCTCTTTCCTTCCTTCCTTCCTTCCTTTCTGCAGTCTCATGGGATTTATTTTGCCAGTTAAATAATACATCACCTTTGTGTCTGTATCAGATGGAATATAAGTATATTTTAACTGACAAATAATACAATATTATGGCATCTACTATAGGTTTGCAGGACTGGTTATGTTGTGAGGGTTTTTTTTAATTTTTAAACTTTTTTAATTGAATGAAAGATTCTTTAAATTCTATAGTGCTTCACAATTTTCAATTTTCAAAAGTTTCACATACACGATTCCATAAAATCCCATAATAACCCTTTTTCCCCCTACACCTATGTTGTCCCTCCCCCTCCCCTTGCCCCACTGGTAACCACTAGTTTGTTCTCTATATCTGTGAGTGTGCTTCTTTTTTGTTTTATTCACTAGTTTGTTGTATTTTTAAGATTCCACATATAAGTGATACCATATGATATTTGTCTTTCTCTGTCTGACTTATTTCATTTAGCATAATACCCTACAGGTTCATCCATGTTGCTGCAAATGACAAATTTTCATTCCTTTTTATGGCTGAGTAATATTCTACTGTATATATATGCCATATCTTCTTTATCCATTCATCTGTTGAAGGACATTTATGTTGCTTCCATACCTTGGCAATTGTAAATACTGCTGCTATGAACATTGGGGTACATGTATTTTCTCGAATTGGTGTTTTTGTTTCTTTTGGATATATGCTCAGGAGTAGAATTGCTAGGGCATATGGTAGTTACTATTTTTAGTTTCTTTGAGAAACCTCCATACTTTTTTCCACAGTAGCTGCATTCCCACCAACAATGTAGGAGAGCTCCCTTTTCTCCACATCCTCACCAACATTTATTATTTGCGTCCTTTTTGATGATAGCCATTCTGACAGGTGTGAAGTGATATCTCATTGTGGTTTTTGTTTGCATTTCCCTGATGATCAGCAATGTTAAGCATCTTTTCGTGAGCCTGCTTAATTCTGGTTTGGTCATAGAACATACTTTGTATGACTTGAATACTTCTAAATTTATTGAGACCTGTTTTATGGACAAGATTACTGTTTATCTTAATAAATATTCCATATGCATTTTAAAAGAATATATATTCTCCTGTTGTTGGGTGGGGCATTCTATAAATTTTTATTTGATCAAGTTGATTGTGTTGTTCAAGTTTTATATATCCTTACTGATTTTCTGACTACTTGTTCTATCAATTATTACAAAAGGAATATTGAAATCTCTTATAGTTGCAGATTTGTTTACTTTTCTTTTCAGTTCTATCAGTTTTTGCTGCACATATTTTAAAGGTCTATTATTGGGTACGTAAAAGTTCAGTGTTGTTATACCTTCCTGATTAATTGACCTCTTTATCATTATGAAATAACCTTCTTTATCCATGAAATATCATCTGCTCTGAAGGTAAGTTTGTTTGATGTTAATATAGTTCCTCAAGCTTTCTTTTGATTCGTGTTAGCATGGAATATAATTCTCACCCTTTTTCTTTTCACCTAATTGCTTCCTTATAATTAAAATGCTTCTTATAAACAGCATATAGTTGTATTGTGCTTTTTATCCAATCTGATGATCTTTGCCTTTTAATAGGGGTGTTTAGACCATTTTCATTTAATGTGATTATTGAGGTAGTTAGGTTTAAATCTGTTACATTGCTATTTATTGTCTATTTGTCTCAGCTGTTCTTTGTTCTCTTTTTTCTTTTTCTGCATCTTTTAGATGAACTGAGTATCTTTTATGATTTCAGTCTATCTCTTTCGTGAGATTATTAGTTAAAACTCTTTGTTTTATTTTTTAGTGGTAGCTTTAGAATTTAAAGTATACATTTTTAACCTACACAGTCTAAATGCAACTCTTTTTTTTTGGCTGCATTGGGTCTTAGTTGTGGCAGGCAGGATCTTTGTTGCAGCCACAGGCTTCTCTATAGTTGCGGTACACAGGCTTAGTTGCCCTGGGGCATGTGGGATCTTAGTTCCCCCACCAGAGATTGAACCCATGTCCCCTGCATTGGAAGGTGGATTCTTAACCACTGGACCGCCAGGGAAGGCCCTCAATGGAACTTTTAAAAAAGGTTTCATGTTCACTGAAATTTACCAACATTAGTTTTAATTTGAGATTATTCTTCAGAGCAATTTATCCAAATGTGAAGAGTATAGCACACTAGCTAGCCTTTGTTAAAAGTTGTATTGAATGTTACTATTGTGAACAAAAAAAACCCCAAAGAGTGTTGTTTTAACCCACCAGTTAAAACACACCAGCTTTAACCCACCAGTTCTACAAGGGTTAAATTGTAACCCACTGCAATTGCCAGACAGTGCACCCTGAGAGGAAGAAACACTGGATGAGGGCCTCTGTGCTTTGGATAAACAGACTCTTAGTTGGATGTATCTCAGGAAGAATTTCAGTGACCCCAGATTCTTGCATCTTCCTATACATAGAAAAGCACTAAAATCCTTAACTTGAGATATCTGTTCTTTGTGATTAGCAGTAATCTTTTACCAAGATGTATACTTGACTGCATGTATTTCCTAGCCAAAAAAATTCATATATAAACTGACTTCTCCCTTACCTCTTTGGAGCAGTTCCCTCAGAGCTACTAGAAGCTGTCTCCTGGGCTATAGTCCTCAGTAAGTCCCTGAATAAAACTTAAACTCACAACTCTCATGTTGTGCATTTTTCTTTAAGTTGATACTATAGATATTGATTTTGGATTTTCAACTTAAAAGCTTGAGTTATTAAGTTGAGTTATTAAAATCACCTGAATGGAGCAGACAGGGTTATACTCTCCTACCTGGCCCTTGTGAGACACTCTGAAGGGTTTGTACACTTTGCCTTTGACAGGTGAGTGCCAAATAACTTTCACTTGCCCCACAACAAAGCCAATGAGATTCAAAGGTTAATTTAATAATTCCTGTTAGACAAATTCATCTGGGGGTCAAGATAACTATAAATACACAGTACAGTCAGTGCTTAAAATTAGATCTAGGAAGGAGGGTGAAGTAAGATGATTTGTTTAACATTCTCTTTGGAGATAAAAGCCAGTAACGGACTTTTTCCTGGTACAGTCATTTCAGGCAATTTGCCTAAAAGATAAGATTATTTCGGGAAATCCTAAAAAGATGTGAAACCGCTCCCCACTCCAGTTTTTACCCTTTCCACAGACACTGAATAGGTAGGTCATAATTATCAGTATTATTTAACTTTTCTATTTCTAATACAACATCAGTGTTTTGCTGGTTTACTTGCTTTAAAATTTCATATTCCAATTCCTTATTCCAAGAATGGAAGAAGATTAATAATGGAATAAAGTTTTGCATTTTTCATCTAAGGGAGGATAAAAATGTGCTATGCTAAAATTTGGGACCAAACCCAACACAATGATGTTTGAATCAGGGTTAGGGTTTAAAGACTCTATTGCACAAACACAGAATAGGAGAGATGGAGGGACCTAATTCTTGGAGAAATTCATAATAAAAAGACATAACGATTGGCTACCAGCAATTCAGTAAGAAAAATAATAGTATAAAAAAATAGAATGACCAATCAAGAAACCTATTGCCTCATTACACTTGGCTCTGGTAAGATCCCTTTCCAGAGAAATTCTCTTTTCTTCCTATGTGTGCTGAGACTATGAAAAACTGAAGTGTGCTGATGAGAAGGTTAGAAATCATGTCAGGCAGAGAATACACGAAAGAAATAGGAATAATATGCTTGGAGAATAAACTGCACAAGAGATGATACTGTCTTAAGAAATTGAAGAACTATCATACAATATGAAACTTTTATGACTGCAAGCACTAAGACCAAAAAGAAGATGTTTCCAGGAGTTCAATGGGGCACAAAATAGAGACATTATGATGTTATGATTGTCCGACAAACTGGCAAGCTACCTCCCAAACCTCTGAACTCATCATCTTTTCTTGGGTTGGGTGGCCAACAGTGTGGGATGCCGGAAATGATTCCTCATTGAATGGGGAACAGTACTAGAACTTTGTGGCTGTAGTTCTCAAACTTTTTGGTTTCAGGACCCCTTTATACGCTTAAAAATTATTGAGGACCCTGAAGGGCTTTAGTTTAATGTGTGCTATATTAACTAATATTTGCTATGTTAGAAATTAAAACTGAGAAAATTAAGAAATCTTGATGTATTAGTTCATTAAAAAATAACAATAATAAAACCATTACATATTATACAAATATATTTTTAGGCAAAAATGGCTATTTTCAAATACAAAAATTGAGTGAGAAGACTGGCATTATTTTGCATTTTTACGAATTCTTTAATGTGTGGTTTAAGAGAAGACAGCCAAATTCTCTTATCTTCTGCATTTAACTCTGTTGCAATATTGCATGCCATGTAGCCTCTGGAAACTCCACTGTATGCTTGTAAGAGAATGACAGTCAAAAAGGAAAATGCTGTCTTAGAAGTACTATGAAATAGTTTTGGCCTCATGAACCCCCTAAAAACATCTTGCACATACCAGCCACGTTTTAACCCTTTTATTGTCTAATAACATCAACCCACTTTATTGAACAAATAATACTACATGAATCAGCCAGGCTCTCCTCTTTCAGTGCAGGACTGAGAGGATTCTATCAATACTTTGGAAGAAAGCATCCACATGTGAATTCATTAAAATATAAAAGGATTGTTTATTGATTGATTGATTGATTGATTTTGCCACAATCGAGATGTATCAACCTTCAACCAGGAGAAGTTCAATCCTCTTAACAGCATCATATCATTGGCTATTATAAATTCAAATGATTCACCTGTAAAGAAACTATCCTGAAAAAATGTTACAACTGGGTCATGTCAAAGTTGACACATTTATGAGGAAATTTAAATTTGAAGTTGTCCAAAAAGCAATTTCTTGATTCACAAATCTAAAAGCAAAGTGGATTTTCAATTTACAAGTAATTTTTCCTGTTTCCTCAGTTCCACATAAACTTTATTACAATTATTCTGTGAACGTGTTGGGATAAATACAAAGTTAAATTACAACTGAAGAACACTCCATCTTGTACTAAAATTTTTAAACTAAATTTATACTTACATGTTTCCACAACACTAAAAATTTTCAGATCATATTTATGAGAATGCACTTGTTTATGCATGACAAAATTTATATTTTTATAAATTTGCAAAAACATGTACTTACACATTATGTGTTAAACCTCTGGCAGATTGAGATGAAAATGTTGTGCTAATTTACAAACAATAAAAGCTTATTTCCACTGAAAGTATTAAACTGACCAGTCTAAATATTTGCTTTTGTGGTACCATATTACAAAAGCCCAATAACAAAACAAATTCCATTTCTCTACTTTTTAATACTGCTATAATATTTAGATTATTCTCAAAACAATCCAAGTTTATGGCCTAGTCCACAGTTTATTCTTAATAATTAGATAATAATCACAATATTTGTTTAGTAAAAGATGAAGTTGTCTAATCATTTTCCAAAAGGATCTAACTTCCTACACTCATTTTGCTTCTTCTCATTTGTTGCTAACAATTTCCATGCATCTCTCAAATTCTTTTTTTTTACCTAGTCATCTGATTCTTCCTACTATTGCGATCTGATTTCTAGGCAAGGCTGCACATCAATCAGTTCAATCGCTTAAAACCTTTTCCCACATACACTTTTCCAGCTCAAACCTTCATATTTCTACTAATTTAAGAGAAAGGCTTCTTTGGAATGCTAGGTCCCCAAAATAAGACCAAAACAACCTGCTGATAAGAGGATGCCGACCTGACCAAGGTAAGGGAGAATGCCACCTCTATGGAGTCTCATTAGCATCTCAGGGGGGACAGGCACAGTTGGAATATTTATTGAGACTTTTTAAAAAATATATTTATTTGTTTATTTTTTGGCTGCGTCGGGTCTTAATTGCGGCAGGTGGGATCTTTCATTTTGGCTCTAGTTGTCGTGCTGGCTCCAGAGCACGTGGGCTCTGTAGTTGTGGCACATGAGCTCTCTAGTTGTGGTGCGCAGGCTTAGTTGCCCCATGGCATGTGGGATCTTAGTTCGAACCGGCATCCCCTGCATTGCAAGGCTGATTCTTAACCACTGGACCACCAGGGAAGTCCCTTATTGAGACTTTTGAAGTCTGGTCTTTTGAAGGAGGAGGGGGCTTGATTAGAATTGGGGAAGAATCAGGATGTAACAGACTAGAATTGGTGGATCCAGGAAGGTAAAGATTTTGAGGATAGGATTTAAAGATTTTCAGGGTATAAACTGTCATTTAATGTTGGGTATTAATTAAGAGTTGATGGGTCTTTTATTGTCCTGACATGAGCAATAATGTTATCTTCAATTTTAATTTTCCTGGGCAAGAATCTCCTGGAAGAGTAGGCTGATGAATAAAGTAAATTCATGTTAATGTAGACATAGACAGTAGCTGTGTGTTATAGATGGTTTCAGTTCTCAGTGTGATTCTCATTAAAAGAAAACAGAGGACCACAAAATTTTTGTGGAGAAGAGGATGCCTAGTATATAAATATTTTAAATAAATTTTGTATTTTGAATATGTATTATATGTATAAATAATACACATTATAAAAAGAAATATATTTATAAATATTATTTAGTGAATGAATGAATGAATGAAAACTCTAGGTAGGGAGGAGACACTGACCAAGCAGCCTGATTCAGTCCCCGAAGTTTCTCCTTCCTCCATGAGTTCTAATATTTAATGTCTTTGTCACCACCATGTCCAGATTTCCCTGAGTACAGTTTACAATTCCAGCCAATAAAGAACAAAAATATACTTTCTTTTGAATTCCCTTGGCATAGCTAAGTTAGGCAAGAATTTTATAAATTGTTAGCTACTAAGAAAACATTGAGAGACGTTAACAAAGAAATAACCCTAACATTCAAACAAAAGAATGACACTTATAATAACCAATGGTATGTCCACTCACACCAATCAGTGCTGAGTAAACAGAACCATCCAATTCCTTGGTGAAAATTCCATGGTTGTTTCCTCAAGGCAGCATTGCTGATAGCAGTTTAATCACTGCTTAGCAATGTACACACTCTGATTTTCTGAGACAATTCCCATAATAGTGCACACCCACAAGACGAAGTTAAAGCTCCTTTGCTTGGCACTCAAGACCTATGCAGTCTGGACCAGTCTACCTTTCTGGCCACATTCTCTGTCCCTTCTCTTTCCCCAATGCCTTCCTGACCACTGATGCCAAGATACTTGCCATTTCCTGGACTCAGCATCTTCTTTCATGTCAAGGTAACCACTTCTTAGAATGCCCTTTCCAAACCCTCTGTATCATGTTGCCCAACTTACCTAGTACCAATAGGACCCCCTCTGTGAAAACTTTACCATCCCCCCTCCTGTGCATCCCTACTGCCCTTGCCCCGCCATCTCACAGTTAGTTCTGTACATTTGCTTTAAGCAGGTGGTTGGTGCACCGTTCAACACACATTGGTTGAACTGCATTAACTTGACTTGGTTTGGTTTAATTTAGCTTGACGTAAGCCTGCCACTTTGCACACTTCTATTGTTTTGCTGTATTTTTAACCCCTGTGGTGGTTTCCTTATTGCATTACAGAGTGAGCAGATGCATGAGAGAAATGGAAAAAGAATAAGAACATCCAAGAAGTTCAAGTCTAAGTTCCATGAGAACGACTCCCTGTCAAAGCTGTGTTTCTCTTGCTTCTGGTTTCCAGGCAGGAGACAAATAGAATCTTATTTAAAAATAGATATTATTAATGATTACTCTGTTTTTTCACCTAAAGAATAACTATCTCCCACCTATAGACAATTGATCCTGGATGTTAGGAATTGATCCAGGATGGAAAGCAGATTCCATTTTATGTGGTTTGAGACCCATGAATGGCTCTCTGCCCTTTCCCTCCAGAGAGTTGCCTGGGGTTAGGAAGGCATGTCAGGCAAAAGCGGCCTTCACAGGCTGATCATGGTGTTTCTTACTGTGAAAAAAAAATGTTTTTCCATGTCTCTCATTTCCCCCACCATCTTTGGGAACGCTTGCCTGCCTTCCTGGGTCCTATCTCTAGTACTTACGACAGCCACAACCCCTAGACCCCCTTGCCAATATGTGTATCAAGTATCATCTGCTTAGTGCAGCTGCCACGTTGGGCAGCCCTGGAAGAGGGTCTAGGGGTACAAAGGGAGGAGTACATATATTTTTTTATGGTGCTTTGTCTCAGCTGTGGCAGACAAGGGATTGGGAAGTGTTAGTGCCAAGCCCAAGTGGAAGGCCACATAGACTGGCCTAGGCAGAGGCAGGCCTTCATTGGGATCATCTAAGCCTTGCATTCCAGGAAGGATACTGCCCGCATTGAGGCTGAGGGTCTATGTTACACCCATTGCTTTGCAAAATTCCTTCTTCAAGAGAGTGAGAGGGGGAAGCTTTGTCCTTAGCCCCATTTCCTACATAGACAAGAAAGCATGCAATCTGAGTAAAACGCAGAGCTAAATAACAATCTAGAAAGGAATCCATTATTTCTCTGTGTTGTTTATAACAATTTATATCCTGTAGTCATTGATAAAGAGACACTTCTTTTCACTGAGAAATACTATAACTTAATGACTCTTGAGTACAGAAGGCATCCCACGTTTATATTAATCGTTTTACTTTCACGAGTAATACCCTATGCTTATTGCATGTAGCTAGACTTTACCCTTTATTTTTATTCTTTTAGTTGTCTGCCTGACTTTTCTTTAATCTTTATTCCATTACTTATGAATTCTGTCAATTTTTATGGTTTTACTCCTTTGTTAATACTGGTGGAAAAAAGAAAACCCCAAGTTTCTTCTTGCATAGGATAAATAGAAGAGATGATGCCTGAGACCTAGAATGCTTACGTGACTCACATTATAAATGGGAAGTGAAGCCTAGAAGAGTGTTGGCTCTGGAAACAGGGAGACCTGGTTAGAATCTCAGTTCAGTCACACAATAGCTTTGTGGCCTTGCTCAAACCCTCTGAAGCTTTCTCTTCATCAGTAAAATGCAGGTGATGAGAAAGCTATTTCACAATAGCTTTGTGAGAGCTACATGAGATAATAAGTATCACCCCCTTACTCTATCATTACTACATTAAACCACATGAACTTGACATTTTCTGTATTTTAAAAAGCTGAATATTTATACATTTATATAGTTCAATCTTATGTTAGTTAGTAAGATGCAAAGCTGGAATCCAAACTCAAGCCTTCTGCATCCCAGCCCCTTGCACTTCCATACTTTGCTAACTTCTGTTGTCAGTGCAACTTATTTTCAGTTGGACATGTAAAGAAAAAAAATGTTGCCTGCAATTCCAGTTCTGCAAGGTTCAAGCCATTAGCCACTGTAGTTGCCCTGAGAGGAATTCAGGATGAAGAAAAACAGGAAGCATTTTGTGCTTTGGATATACCGGCCCTTAGATAGTTAAGATGCATATCTAAGGAAAATTTTCAAATTTCAAAAATTTCAAAACTTTCAAATTTCAAATTTCAAATGATAGTTAAGATGCATATCTAAGGAAAAATTTCAGATTCTTACGTCTTCCCATACATAAAAAAGCACTAAAATCCTTGAGATGTCTGTTCTTTGCGATGAGCAGTAGCATTTTTGATGTTTGGCTACATGTTTTTTCCAGCAAAAAAAAAAAAAAAAAAATTCATATTTATCTTGGCTCCTCCCTTATCTCTTCCAAGCTGTTCCTCAGGGCTATCTGAGAGGCTGTCTCTGGGCTATACTCCTCAGTAAGGACCCCAAATAAAACTTAACTCACAGTTTTTATGTTGTGCATTTTTCTTTCGTTTGACAGACAAGTGTTGCCAAGTGGAATTATGGAGCAGCTTAATATAGGAGATGTGTGAAGAGAACAAACAGTAAGAGTGGGAGAGAAAGAGAAGTTATGGGCTTGGTGCAAACATCTAGACTTTACGAATATAATGTTTGCCCAGTTATCTTGCCTCTCATAGGAGAGCAATGAGGTGTATGTGGTGGAAGATCTCGGTTATCTTTCTTAACGCCAATGTCATTGGTTAGGTAGTGTGATGGTTAATTTTATGTGTTCACTGGACTAGGCCACGGGGTGCCCAGACATGTGGTCAACATTAGTTTGGGTGTGTCTGTGAGGGTGTCTCTGGATGAGATTCCCTTTGAATAGGTAGACTGAGGAAAGCAGATTGCCCTCCACAATGTGGGTGAGCCTGGTCCAATCAGTTAAAGACCTGAATAGAAAATAGGGCGGAGTAAGAGGGAATTCTGCCTACCTGACTGCTGGCACTGAGATGCCAGTCTTGTACTCTGACTGGAACCTACACCCCCAGCTCTCCTGAGTCTCCATCTTGCTGACTGCAGATCTTGGGAGTTCCATGCAGCCTCCATAATCACATAATCACATTTATCCTTATAATAAATCTACCCCCCATCTATCTAGATAGATACATGTAGATATATAGACACATTGATATCCTTGTGAGGGTTAAAGGAGATCTCTCTATATATAAATTCTCTCTATTGATCTTGCTAAAGGATCCTGATAAAGATCAAAAAGAGAGAGAGAGACATTATAGCCTAATTTTGCAGGTTCTTGTGAGGATTAAAGGAGATAATATATAATATATAGTAATATATTTATTATATATTTATGTATATAGAGAGAAACAGAGAGTGTGTGTATATATATATAGAGAGAGAGACAAAGAATGTATATCTATCTATCTATCTATCTATGGAGAGAAATATATACATCCTATTGGTTCTGTTCTTAGGAGAACACTGACTTATACAGGGATGGATGCCAAAGGTTTCCTTTAACAATGCCCTCTGGAGCTGCCATCCATAATTGTACCTAAGGGTTTTTGTTTGTTTGTTTGTTTGTTTGTTTTAAAGATAATGGTGTTAGCCATCACTTTTAGATTTAGGTTTTCAAAGTCTGAGCACACAAACCCCCTAGTCTGTCTTTAGGCAGCAAGCTTTGTTTTGTCTGTGAGGCCATTATGCAAATAGAAAGGCTTCCTGTGGGTGAAGAGGAATGTGTCTCAGATTTCAGTGGCAGTGTCCTGGGCAGAGTTTGAGATGGTATGCCATTTGAATTCTGCATTTGAATTCCAACTCTGCTATTTATTGGCTATAAGAAGTAACTTTTTTCAGCTTTGGCTTTTTCATCTGCAAAGTGAGCACAGGAAAAAGTAGCTCAGAGGGGTCTGGGAAACACTTAAGAGGACAATGTATGCGAACTGCTCATTGTAACTCAATAGTGTTTTAAGAATATTAGTTGTTGGAATGTATTCTTGTATGTTGAAAGGAGTTTGGGTTTTGGACTTGTGTACTTAGGTTAGTTAATCTTTTTGAGTGTAAGGATCTTCATGTACTAAAGCTCAAAAAGAGAGAGAGAAAGAGAGAGATTACAGCCTACTTTTGCTGGTTCTTGGCGAGGATTAAAGAGAATAATGTATGAACCATCTCTAGCAAAAATCCTGGCAATGCATGTGCTTCCTTCTTCCTATAAAAGTATAACTCTTTATTAAATTAATAAACCATTAGTTACTTTAATGTTATTCTAAGTGTATATTTTTTTTTTTAATTTTTTTTTTTTTTTTTTTTTTTTTTTTTTTTTAAATTTTTGGCTGTGTTGGGTCTTCGTTTCTGCACGAGGGCTTTCTCCAGTTGCGGCAAGCGGGGGCCACTCTTCATCGCGGTGCGCGGGCCTCTCACTATCGTGGCCTCTCTTGTTGAGGAGCACAGGCACCAGACGCGCAGGCTCAGCAATTGTGGCTCACGGGCCTAGCAGCTCCGCGGCATGTGGGATCTTCCCAGACCAAGGCTCGAACCCGTGTCCCCTGCATTGGCAGGCAGATTCTCAACCACTGCGCCACCAGGGAAGCCCTAAGTGTATATTTTTAAATAAAGAAAAATCAGAGAACTGCTCACACCCAAGTTCTGGCAAGTGGCATCTGCCTGCATCTTCCACTGTCACCCGTCACTGTCACCTCTTCCAGCTCCACAGAGCTTCTCACCCTGAACCCTTCTTGGCCCATCAAGAGCCTGTAACTGTGAAACACAAGGCCCCCAAGCTTTTACCACAAGAAACAATTGTTGAGATGTAGGCTGACAGATATGTATTATCTCTGCTACCTGGTACTCAAGACTATCACATAGTTATGAGATTTCACAGGAAGGAGAAAGAGATTTTAGCTTTGAACACATAGATGAGCCAGAAAAAGGAAAAAATTCTAAACTCATCACATATTCATAGCTCCCTGGCCATGATCCTTGTTTATTTATAGATCTTATAACCACTCTTATTGAGAGATCTTAAGGTACAGATCAGTTAATGTTATACTCAACCTGGTTCAAGCTCTTGGAAGATCATTTTCTCCTTGGCAGTGAGATTAGAGGCAAAGAGAAGGGCATTTCTAAAATATTCAATCCTGGCCTCATCCTCTTTTTAGCTCTGTATAGTCTGGGGCAGGTCACTTAACCCCTCTGAGCCTTAAAGACCTCACCTGTAAGGTAGCACTAATGCCTACCTACAGGCTGAATTAATAAAACCTGAATGTAAATAGGCTGCACAGAGGAGGCGATTTCACACACTCCCCCCTTCATTTTGGAACCCACTTTAAGGGTGGCGAGAATGATGCATACTTGTGATTGAACAATGACTCGCACATGACACTCCTTTGATGCGATGGGTCCCCTGATCCAAGATGGCCCTTGGTGACTGCTCTTCCCACACTGGAATTGCCCGTGCAGTGTGGGGCTTCTGTATGGGGCCTCTGGAGTCAGACTACCTGTCACCTTGTCATATAAAACTCTTGGCGCGTTGCCTTTCACTCGAGTCATCTTAGCAGGACCTCTTGGTTGTATGTCTCTAGATTCCACATTGCCCCCATAAAGTAGGACAGTCTGCTCTCCGGCAACTCTTTAGAGGACAACATTCATTCCCTTTCACCTGCCCCTTCACTTACTCTTCTCTAAGGGTGGTGGAGTGACTTATTCAGTGAATCTAGGACTTTTCCTGAATTTGAATTGTGCATACTTGGGACAGCCTTTTCCAGATCTTCTCTCCCTCTCTCTCTCTCTCTCACTCTCTCTCTCTCTCTCTGTGTCAGAGAAAGAAAGCCTGTCTTTGGGTTGCATGCATTTTCTACCAGGTAAATGACTAACCTCTGAAAGGGAGACACAGTGGTCCAGCTTTGCATGGCCCTGGTGGACACATTGAATCCAGGTGCATGGGGCACACGATGGATCCTGGCTGCAAAGTTCAAACCCTATTCTCCGACTCAGGCTTGTCAGAAACAAAGCTGATATTTGATTTCTGTATTCTTGTGTCTATGGCTCAATTTATTCTCAGCTCAGGAAATGAAGAGCAGTCATCCTCAAACTCCAATAGACTGTGACTAATACATGTTGACAATTACTTTGACTTTTGGTTGCCCAGGGATTTCCAGGCTAGGAACATACAATATGCTATTTTTCTGAACATCAGATAAGTGTTCGCTTCTCAAACAAGTTCTGATACTCTTAAAATAGACAAATACAACTTTCGTATATGGGGGCATTAAATCAGATTATGATTTGGGTAAATATCTTTCTAAGCTTTGCTGCAAGGATAGCTCTCTTTGAGATTTTTTATTTTTTATATTTTTATAAATTTATTTATTTATTTATTTATTTGGCTGCGTTGGGTCTCCGTTGCTGCACGCAGGCTTTTCTCTAGTTGCGGTGAGCGGGGGCTACTCTTTGTTGAGGTGTGCAGGCTTCTCATTGGGTTGCTTCTCTTGTTGCAGAGCACGGGTTCTAGGCGCGCAGGCTTCAGTAGTTGTGGCACTCGGGCTCAGTAGTTGTGGCTCGTGGGCTCTAGAGCGCAGGCTCAGTAGTTGTGCCGCACGGGCTTAGTTGCTCCACGGCATGTGGGATCTTCCCGGACCAGGGCTCGAACCCGTGTCCCCTGCATTGGCAGGTGGATTCTTAACCACTGTGCCACCAGGGAAGCCCTCTTTGAGATTTTTTAAATGACTACTGAAGAGAATTTTTTGCAAATATTGTCTTTTGTTTCTGCCTTTTTAAAATTAATGTCTATATATAGTTTGGGCATTGGCAATGCTACAATGCTGATCCCTCTTCAATGCCATAGTTAAATCAAGGCCAACTCTGGGCACATGGTCCTAAATCAGGTTTACCCAGATGACTGATGCCTATTCACTGGACAAAAGCAGCCCTCTGAGAAAGGCTGTATCGCAGAGTGTTAGCAGTGAATCCCAGAGTCAGATACCTGCCTTAGACCCTGGCTCCATCTTACTCGCTATGATCTGTGGTACCTTTTAACTTTCCCGTGCCTCAATTTCTTCTTTCAAAAATTGGGGGAATAATAGTAACTGTCTTGTAAGTTTCCTGTAGGGATTACTTACATTAACAGGCTTGGAATAATGCCTGGCACGGAGTAACAACACTGGTTCTGGAGCCAGACTGCCTAACTCAACCTGCCACCTACTCAGCCTCTGTAGGTCTTGGCTTCCTCACCTATAAAACTGGTATAACAATACTTACCTCTTGGGGTGATTACAATGCATAAGTGGGAACATCTGTGCAGAGTTTGTGGCAAGCAGTAGCATAAATAAGATGGAAGTTTATATTTTTCTATCATGAAAAAGAAGATTGAAGGAAGGCACTCCAGGCCTGATATGGCAGCGGCACCATTAAAAGAATCTAGGCTCCTTCTATCCTGCGGCTTTTTCCATGCTGTCTTATGATTCCAGCTGGCTGCTTGAGCTCCAGCATTACATCCACAATCCAGGCAGCAGAAGGGAAGAAGGAGCAAAGAAGGGATGGTATACACATAACCCTTTACTTAGTTGTTAGGTTTACCGAGAAATGTTCTCTTAGAAAACTCAATTCCTTTTGCTTGGTTAGCATGGAATTAGAGCCTTTTCTCAACTATACTTTTACTTCCTATAAAACTTGCTGGGGATTTTTCTGCATTCATAATCAGAACGAATCACAAGTTTCAGAAAACATTTTCCCCCAAGAAGTTTCATATATACATATATGAAACAAGTTGCATGTGTGTGTAGACATGCTGCAGTCAATGGGTTTATAGTGTATATATTTGTCATTTATATTTTATGGAGGCTGCCCTCTGATAACCTTAACTTTTGTGGGGGTCAGAAACCCATTTGAGAATCTAAAAGAAAGCTTGGAAGTCCTCCCTGGAAGAATGCACATAAAAACATACACTCCTAATGGTGCATGTAGTGGGTTTTTATTGCATTGAAAATGTATTTCTTTCTCAGAAATAATATTAAAAAATGTACAATGATTTATGACTCATTCACTCTCATAAATGTTCAAGCTTGGCGAATTGTTTTGACAATGGGCTTTCCTTTTCTCTTAACAAAAGTCCGTGAGTTTCTCGGGAGCGTGCTCCCATTTCTCGACAAAGTCTTGTGATTCTACTGGTGATTCAAAGCCCTGATTCTGAGCAAACTGATGATGCCTGCAGCAGCAGACAAGGCTTCTTTCAGGATTTTCGCAGAGTACTCAAGATTTATAATGAAATGTGGGGCCTCCTCACATCCAAGGAGTCCCTCCCCCGCCCTGAGGCACTCCCCACCCCGTTATTCTTTCAATGTTGTTATCCCTATATGAAATCATCACATTCGTTTGTTTAATAAATTTATTTCTTTAAAAAATATCGTCTTAAAATCTTATTCATCGTGATTACTGAGTTTTTTGGCTCTGCATTAAATTGTGAGCGAGTGCCTCCCTTGACTCACCCTGATCTTGGCCCTCGAGGTTGGGCAGTTTGAAATAGGCTGGACTGAGGGGTGTGGGGAGGATTTACTCCACAGAAACTGGCAATCACTGCAAATCAGACCTTCCCCGCTCCCCGCTCCCCAGAGGCCTGGTTATTAAACACTATCAACAGACCACTGCCAACAAGCCTCATTGCCAGAATCCCTTGTACTTTTATCCTCCATCTCTTCTCTGAATGTTGGGTTCATGAACTTGCTGTAAGTGAAAACCAGCGCCCCCTGGAGGACGATGCTTCCCCTGCAGCTCTCTTAAGAGGGGGGCTGTTTTTCCTCTGCCAGTCTTCATTCCACTGAGCCTAAAAGTGAGGTGAATATCCTCCTGGGATATTGCAGCTTTTCGTTTATTTCCTCTCTCAACATCTCAGATACTTTCAAGTACATGGCATCAAACTGTAAGCCCCACTATCCCTTCTACTGACCCCAGGGTCACTTCCACTTTTCACCACCCCTTCTGTAACCATTCTCCAAGACTTCCAACATCCATATAATTCTTGGTGCCTCTGATATCTCATTTAGTTGACCCCCTTCAATTGTTATGAACTTTTCCTCTCTTTACTGTTACTACCAATAAATCTCCTACCATTAAATCTCAAATTTCAGCATTGCATCCTGACCAATACCTCTTTCCCTTGCCTCTAACACTCATACTTCATTAATTCTTTGGCGCCATTAAGACCTCTGATCACTAATCTTACCTCACTTCACTGTCCATCACCTCCACCTTCCCTAGACAGTCAGCATCCCCTCATCCTTGATTCCCTCTTTATCCAGCTTAGATTCCATGGTCTATTGCAATAATTGTTCTTCGCATTTATGTTTAGCTGACAAATGGATTTTTTCTGTTCTCACCAATAAGGAAGATCAAAGACATTTTGTATTCAGACAGAACACACAACAGTATGCATTTACAGATTTTCCCCAGGGCTCAGTTAACTGTCTTTCTTTCTGTTGTAGTTCAAAGATATCTGGACCTCTGGACATCCCACCTTGATCCACTATACCAATGAAAGCATGCTAATGGGACTGTCTGAGCAAGAAATGGCTAGCACATTGGAGAACTTGGAAAGAAACGTACTCCAGAGGGTGGGAAATAAACCCCATCATGACTCAGGATGCATGCCACACCAGTAAAGTTTTTAGGGGTCCAGTGGTTGGGGCATTCTGGGACATTCCATCCAAGGAAAGGAAAGCACAAATTATTGCATCTTGAAACTATCATAATAAAGATACTTTTTTTGGGAAGCAGCAAGAGTGCCATTAAATGATAAGCTCTGATTGTTGCTTAGGCATTTGCGGCGTCTTGTGCCAGAGGACAAGCAAGCAAGAAGAGTCACCATCTTTCCTTGCTTCTCCACCACTCCCCCTCCCCCCACCCCATGTACACACAAAACAACTCAACCACCCTCAAGGTCCACGGAGGCCTCTTCTCACCTGCTGGAATGTGTCTCTCTAGGTATGCACATGCCTCACCTCTCTCTCCATCCTCCTTGCCAACGCTGCCAACCCTGCCCTCATCTCTATCCTGATCACCTCCTTTGTTTTCATCATATGGCTTAACATTATCTGGCCAGATATTACATTAGCTTGTTTTTAGGTATGTTTACTATTTATCTCTCTCCGCTAGAAAGGAAGCTGCATGTGATCAGAGACTGTCCTGTTTATCTCTGTAATCCCAGGACCTAAAACAGTAACTGTTGGCATTAAACATTCAGTAAATATTTATTGGATAAGTGAATGAATTTGTTGACTGAATACACTTCTTCCATAAAGGTACCAAACTTGCTAATACTACATGTGCTTTACCTATGCACAGAGATCTTTTCTTCTAGTAGATTTTCTCAGGACAGGTATGGTGCTGGCCACTGAGGATGAAACAGGGGCTGGTAGCCAGGAAGTTATCGATCATGTCATCCAAGTCCATGCTCATGGGGAGTGACAAGCTGCCTACAAATACCAGAACCTGTGTTAGCAATTCTGTAGGTTCACTGACCTGCACCCACCTCACTCCACCTCTCCAAAACCAGGACCCCAGATAAATGAGGAGACCCCTCAATCTCACCAGTAACCTATTCCTAAATTGGAGTGCAGGAGACTTATTTATCTGCACTACTGTTGCAGCAAAAATAGAAATGAGACTTTTCTGATAAACAAGGAAAATAAGGAAACAATGAACAGGCTGGGGAAACAACATAAACAGGCCTGAAAGAGTTAAGCAATCTTGGTTATTCTTCAGCTGTTACTACTAACAAACACTTGTAGCTAGACTTGTCCTTCACAAAGCTGACTACTCTCTGACTCCATACAAATTACCATTTGCACCTGACATTTCTTCTCCCTCTACACTCCCTTGTAGCACTCTTCATTTCAGAAAGAAGGTCACGGGCCAATAACTTCAGGGACACCAGACCCGGTTGCAGAGCTACCTGATGTCAGCTTTGGCCATGAATTTGCAGAAGAAAAGAAATGCAAGACCTTCACTACTTTGATCCTTATCACATACCCCCGGACTGCAGACTGCGAGCCCCACGTATAAAATCTTCTCCGATTCCCCAAGGAGGGAGGCACAGTTCTTGAGGCGTTAGCCTACTGTGTCTTCCCTTGGCCTGGCAAAGAAAATAAAAAGCCTCTCTATTTCTTATCTTCCAATTCTCTGTCTCCGTATTGCTATTCGGCATTGGTGCACAGGGAGCCAGATTTGGCAACGCCACGTGGCCCATTCCCCTCGCAGTGACGGATGGGTAAGTCTCTCCTCTTGCCACTAGTGTACTAAGTCCCCTCGCTCAGAAAGCAGGAGCCGCAGGCCGCAGAGGTTCTCAGCCACAGGGCCACCCCACCTCAGGATAAAGAATTCATCAATGCCTTAGGCATTTCATACAATGCCTCCCTCAGTCATCTGCTTTCTCTTAGGCTTTTCTGACTGGAAGAAAAAGGGTGGAGTCACTGCTGCAGGGGCAGGAAACTGTGCCGAAGCCCACAGATGCTCACACGTGCTCTCACGCATGCGCTGTAAGAGTGTGGCCGGCACCAGCGCTCATGGTGTGGATAATGAATGCTCTGTGCGAATAACTCCACCCCTGGGGGTTGGTTCCTTTTTATTTTGATGCTCTTAGGCATTGTGAGGTGAGGGAGGCCTTTGCCTCTATGCGGAATTTAAGGGGAGGAGGGCGCCAAAAATCTCAGGAATCGAGATAGATTATATTTTAATGCAATATTTAAAAAATTGAAATTAATGCCAAAAAATCCATGATGAACAAAATATCAAAATTTTAAAAGAAGGCCACTTACTAACTTGTTGGTATTGGGCCAATTAATATTACCAAACCTCAGTTTCTTCAATGCCCCAAATGGGAAAGGAATATAGTCAGTTGTCTTGACCAGGAGGTTGTAAGGGTCAAATCAGACAATGAATTTGAAGTGCCTGATACATGGAAGGCACCCATGGATATTATTATTCACAAGAATTTATTGAACGGTTGTGCTAAAGGTGACACAATGTTTGTTTCTCTCTCTCTTTTTTTTGCTGTTCTGCAGTATCTATGAGTCTATGAGGAAGGTTAATATTGACAGTTCTCCCAATGATGTTTGCCATCTAAACCTCATCTTGCAAACAAACATAAATAAATATTGACACGGCTCCCCGACAGACCAGTTCCCTGAGCTTCTTATGTCCAGCCCACTCCATGACAGGAGCTGAAGCCTCTGTCCTTTTCCTGTGACCTCCACGCTCTTTCTCTTTTGTCTCTCCCGGCTTCCCACTTCCAGAGGACCAATCTCAGGCGTTCTCATTCCAAACTGATGATTGCTCAGCCAAGGGTACCGAAGGATGGAGTGGGCAGAGGTGGGGAGAAAGACGCCTTTGTTGGCATGACAGGAATGCTCACCCTGTGGATTTCTCCTGGCGCTGCTGTTGTCAGGTGCCTGGTGTGTCGTTATCAGTTTTCCTGCTACCTGAAATGAGGAGTAGTGGTGAGGCCACGGTATGGATGGAGGGCACAGTTCCAAACTGGAGACCATGACTCAGTAGTGGACCACGAAATCATTTATCATGGAATCAGGAGTGAATCATGGTTGCAATCAATACTAGAAAAATAAAACAAAACAGAATATGCAATATCAGAGTATGCCACACATAATGAGGATGAAAATTGTTTTGTGGGTCTTTTGTGTCTGTGATATATACATATATGTGCTCTGTGTCACATATGTGAACGAAGAATGTCACCTGCCATATTGGTAAAAAAAGAATGTTGTGGCCATCAAGCCATCAGCCACTGGCAGCCACCCCCAACGGTGCACCCTGAGGGGATTCAGGATGGAAAAAAGCAGGATACTGTCCCTAGATAGCTAAGGTGCATATCAAAGGAATAACTTCAATGAGCCCAGACTCTTGCATCTTCCCATACATAGAAAATCGCTAAATTCCTTAACTTGAGCTATCTGGTTTTCTTTAATTAACCATAATCTTTTGATGTTCCGACTACCAGGTCTTTGTTGCAAAAACTCCTACATATCCTGGCTCCTCCCTCACCTCTTTGGAGCAGCCCTCAGAGCTCTCAGAGAGGCTGTCTCCCTCAGCAAGTCTGCTGCGTAAAACATAATTCTCAACTTTTAGGTTGTGCTTT
Organism: Balaenoptera physalus; assembly: GCF_965194825.1. NCBI lineage: Eukaryota > Metazoa > Chordata > Mammalia > Artiodactyla > Balaenopteridae > Balaenoptera > Balaenoptera physalus. Next base: position 105,594,121 of record NC_138887.1, on the reverse strand, counting down.
TTTTTTTCAGTTGACGCACATAACGTATTTCCTACTGTGAGTCATGGTAAAATAACTTGAAAGCCACCGGTATAGTGGTTAAGAGTTCAGGTGCTATATAGTCAAACTTCTTGGGTTTAAATCTTGACCATGCCACTTACTTGCTATGAGACCTTAGCAATTTATTACCCTTCTCTGTGCCTCAGTTTCCTCATGTGTAAAATGGATGAATAATAGTACCCACTGCAAAGAGTGGTTATGAAGATTAAATGATTTAATGCACACAATGCTTGTAGAATAGTGCCAGGCACATAGTAAGCTCAATAGAAATTAGCTATTATATTATTACTATCAGCAACAGCACCTTCATGTAATGTATGTAAAGTGCCTAAAGCAGTACCTGAAACATAATACGGTCTCAGTTTGTCCTTGTGGAAGAGACTTTGTTGCTTACTGTATTCTACTGTATTCTCTTCTCCTCTGCTTTCTGGCACACAGGAAGATGCCACTTGCCCATCTCACTGAAGATAGGCAGGACCTTGCAAGTAGGTCTGGCAATAGATTGTAGATGGAAGTGATGTGTGCCACTTGCAAGCCTGAGCAATTCATGACTCATTTGTGACTTCCTGGTGCTCTTTGGCTCTCCTGAGGCAAACCCTGAGGACTTGGGTTGGGGCAGCAGTGAAACAATGTGGTGGAACCTCTAGCCTGGGTCCTTGAGAGACTGTGAATAGAGCCTACTACCTCCTTTCACCTCCAGCAGCCTGTGTGGACAGGTCTCATGTAACCTTTGTATGTTTGTTGATAACAGCTTTATGCAGATATAATTCACATGCCATCATAGGCACCCTATTAAAGTGTACAATTTGGTAGTTTCTCATATATTTACAGAATTATACTAGATTTCACAGGACCTGGAATGCCAAGCTAAAGAGTTTAAGTTTTATCCTGTAGTTAATAGGAAATTGTCTTTTAATTGCAAAAAATGTTTATTAATGAAATAATCTGACAAACAGTATCCTCCCTTGCATTTGGCTTATTCCTAACTTTATCCATATGTTACATGTTGTTTTTCTCATGTTTGTAATCATGTCCTATTTATGATTTTGTTTTCTACTTTCACCTTAGTGTTATTTCATATACACTTTTCTCTATATCTAAATTGTCTTCATTTTTAATGAAGACACTTCATCTCTTGCTATTATTGGACATTTACAGTTTTACATTATGTGTATAGAACTGTTTTTCATCCATACGTGTGTGTGTGTGTGTGTGTGTGTGTGTGTGTGTGGCTAGACTAGGGTGAGGCAAGTGAAGTGCCAAGGGTAGAAAGTTTAAGGAGGTGTACCACATTCAGGCCTGCAATTTTTCACCTAAGTACCTCACTTGCCTCACCCCAGTACCAGCCCTATACCTATAGTACGGTGTGTGTGTGTGTGTGTGTGTGTGTGTGTGTGTGCACGCATGCATGTATGTGTATTTTCCTTTCAAATTATTTCCTCAGGATGAGATTACTGGTTCTCATGATGGGATTATTGGTTTCGAGTACATTAAGATTCATATTGCTCTTAATAGGAATTACTAGAATGTTTTTCAGAAGAATTCCATTGATGGTTTTTAAAGAATAATTTTGATATGCGTACAATGTCATTTTACAAAGATTACAGAGGCAACAGGGCCTATCAAAACAGTATGTCCCAAATACAGTACTATTGTTGCTATAGAAGATCCACAGGTCTGACTTTTTACATTTGATAGCCCAGTCAGAATACTCCATTTTTAGCCAGTTATGCTTTCATGCAGTCAACTTGTAAACTCAATCATCAAAGAAAGAACAACAAAGCCATTCATATTGAATCTATGTCCCTAACAGATAACCCCTCTGTGTATAGCAACCTGGTCACTCAGGGTGACTTTGGACAGCAACCTCTATGCCAACAAAGATCTTATGAATGAAGCGTGGTAGGCTACTGCTGTTTTACCACAAACCAAATTCCCAGTGGTAGGCTCAAATTAAAATTCTATTATTGGGGGGACAAATAGTATCAGAATTTGCCTACTAACAACAGTTTTTATAAAAGTCAAAAGGAAAAAATCTCTGGGCTAGTCTGTTTTGTATAAATTTTTCCTAGGGGTGCACTTTTTAGAAGTCAATAAACGGAAAATCACCAGAATGGAGTTTAGAGAGGTCTGGTTCCTGAGTCATTACCGGGCAGAGGTAGTTCCCAATCTTGCACAATTAGGGGAAATATTAGAGGGAGATGGAGTAGAAAGATCAAATTTGAGGTAGGGTGCAGCATCATGAAGCGTTGTTGGAAAGAATCCAAAATTGTCTACAAAGCTCTTCCAGCAACTTTCCTCTGGTTATCGTGGAAACTAATGTGTTTTCCTACCTGCCAATTAAGGCCGATTAATTTATTATCTAGCACCTCCTAATTCGGAATACTTTGAAGCTACAATATTAAAGTTAACTTTTCTTTTGTGGGTTTCTGCCTTATTCATCTAGAGAGTTTCGCTAAGTTACCATGTATGAAATGTGCTGCTTTGATAGAGTCATACTTACCAAAGACTGAATGTCCTCTCTGTGTTCTGGATTAAGCTCATCAGGGATTTCTAACCTCAAGAGATTCTGGCTTTTGGAGGAAGGCTTGCTGAACCACACTCAGTGTGTACAGACACAGTTCACATCTAGGGTGGAGTGTGAAGTTAGCCCTAGGAGGCTACATACAGGCTGGACAAACCCTAATCTCCAGATGATGTTTTGCAGCAAGATTGCAAGCCACTTCTCTGGCGTGCACCTTTCTAAGAGCAAAGTGTGCTAAACTACAGCAGCAGTCTGTGTGTTCCTACACATTAAAGACCCGGCTTTGGTCAAATTTCCAAAGAGCACGATACTGGTCTTGAACAATAGACAAATGTATCCATATGCGCTCTTTTAAAATATGAAACAAAAACCCCTTCCCAGGCTACCTATTTACGGGAAGTCTGTTACTTTTGCTAAAACATTCGCGTTTCCACGCTCCACAGCAGTTGGCTGAGCCAGCTGCGCCGTGTGGGGCGTGGGCGAACCACCGGCTAGAAAAGAATCCGGTCCCGCTAGGACCTAGCAGGAGGAGCTTCCCCGCGGAGCCACCCCACCCCGGGCTAACCGAGGCGCTGCATCCTGATTGGCCGGCGGGCCAATCAGAAGCCGCCTTTGCGTAGCCGGGCGCCTATCGTACCCGCCGCTTCTGCGGGCCTCACCGGCTATATAAAGGACCGCGCTAGAGCTTGCGCTGCATGGTCCTCTGGTCAGAGTCAGCGGAGCTCAGCAGTCATGGCCAACCACCTCGTGCTCTACACCGGCGCAAAGATGCCCATCCTGGGGCTGGGCACCTGGAAGGTAGGTGCTCTGAGGAGCGCAGTCCGGGGCTCGCTTCAGGCTCGGCGCGGCCTGGGCCGGGGAGAGACCTACAGTGACCCTGAGCGACCCCGCCGCGGACGCCCCGCCTGGGAGGAGCCACGGTCGGGCTGGCCGGGCCCCCGGCGGGATCGGGCCTGCAGCGCGGGAACCTGGACGCCGAGGCGGGCAGGGCGCTGGCCTGCGGTTTCGGCCCAGGGGCCTTGCGTGGGGGGCTTGAGAACGCCTCACGGGCGGCCGACCCCGTAACCCCTGGTGCTTGGGACCCGCGGGCCGCACTTTGAATCCGACCCCAACTGGAAAGTCACTAACGGGGCGCCGAACGAAGGGGGCTTCCCGTGTCCCCGCCGCTGTGGCCCCGAGGATGGAGGTCGGGGGCGGCGCCTGAGAGATGGAAGGGAAAGAGCCTTGGGCTCCGGCGTCCCTCCCTCAACCGCACCTCTTAACGCCCGCTCCTTTGTCTTTCTTCGAAATAGTTTGTCCTTAATCGTTTTCGGTTTTGCTCCCTCAGGAATAAGCGTCCCAAGGTAAGCTCGGAGATTGCAGGTGATTCAGTTAGGCGACACGAGTTTGGCCAGGACCCGTCTATTTACATGTCCCCAGACGCGAACCACTGAGTCTCCCGGAGCCGGGCGTGCCCCTAGGGGTGTAGTGTGCTGGGCGGAGAATCTGGGCCGGGAGGTTCCCGCCCGTGCAAAACTGCGAGCTGCCATCAGTAGTTAAACTGTCTTCGGAAACCTCGGTACCACTGAACTCTCTTCACAGAGTCCCCAAGAAGCGGTTAGGAGTCAAAAGGGTAGTCTGAGTATCTGAAAATTAGGGAGCGCAGAGGGGTGGTATTATGGGTGCCGAGGGAAAACCCAATAATTTTAAGCCGCTTATAAGTTAGCTTCGGGTATTGTATATTACATTGCACAGCTGTGACCTGGGTTTTCCTTGGAACTTTGAATATAGGATTGGGTATTGGTTATTTACACACAGACAAGGAAAAGAAAAGACTGCATGGATTGAGGGCGCTGTGAAATGGTTTGAAATAGAGCAGCGGATGGTGCTTACCTCAACCCGAAAACCTGCAGTTGAAAATTTGTAAATATAAGGGAGAATACAGGGTCGTAGAGTTGTCTCACACAGAAAGTGTTTCTTGGCCAAAGTGATCAGAGTATATGTGACTTGCGTTTTCTTCCAAAAGCCCAGTGGTGGCTCTAAGGGTGTAATTGAATTATGACCATTGTACCAAGTTAAATTGCATCTGTCGCAGGTTATTCTCTTGGAATGGATGTGAACAGACACTTTCTTGGCAATGGCAAATTACAGTTTTTACGATGGTGAACCACCCAGACATACACATGTAACTGGAACAAAAGTTCCACAAACCAATACTTAAACCTTACTGGGTGGGATGCATTCCAATATTTTTATTCTAAGCTCGCGGTTTCAGAAATTATGGTCCTGACCTTAAGTTCATCATTTCAGAATCACTAGGCTGGGGTAAATAAGGAGTAAAAGTTGATAAAAGCGGGTTTTAAATCATTTGCTTGAGCATTTAACACTCCCTCCACCAACCCCAAAGCTGTATAGTTAGTTAAGATAGCTCTATAAAATCTGTACATTTAGATCATTCATTCCAGCAGACTAAGTTCGTTGAGGGCAAGGGTAGCGTCTACCTTGGTCACAACTATTTACAGCACTGCTCAAGGTGCCTGGTAAATTGTAGGTACCCTAAAGATATGTGTTCAATTAATACGAAGAAGTAAGATAACTAGATTTTGGGGGGGTCGAGGAGATGTTGTACGGAATTGTGTAGAGGCGTGGTAGGGGAGGTGACAGTGAAATGGTATAAGTATGGGCTTGGAGTAGATTTCCCTTTTTTTTCAAGTAAAAAAGGTATATGAATAGTGTTTTAATACCTTTCCCCTGTGTGTGTGTACATATTCCTTCACAGATGCTGGACAGAAATGGGGTTACCGAAATACCGTTTGCTTATCTTTGTGAGAACTGGGGGAGGCTCTGGGAGTGGGTGCAGCACCTCGTTCCTAGGGATCTTCCATGTGACGGTGGCTGTGTCTGTATATCCTTCAGACTCCTGGCGGGGCTCTGGGAGTCTCCAATCACTGTTCCTTTGAAGGTCCTCACACTCTCCGTTCTCTCTTTGGAGGTGAAGGTTTCAGGCCGATGGGAGAGCATCTCTGCCGCAGCGCCCATGTGGCTTAGAGGCAGTTTCCCTTGGCAAGCTTGACTTCCCCAATGGACAGTAAATAAGCCACGAGCATTGTATTGCCAGGGAGCAACTAAAACAGAGGTTACTTCTGATGCTGACCAGTGTCCTGCTGCTGATAAATGTTTGGCCCTAGCTGAAAAATTGATAGTAAATGGCCGTAGTAACTCACCCACATACTCGAAACCTAGGAATGGAAGTAGAGTTTCTCCATCTCTTTTCCATTATCTCTGTATCTGCCCACACCCAGGAGCCTTTGAGACATTTTTCCCTAATTTCTAGCGCCCCCCCCCCCACCAGTAAAGTTCAGCATCACAGATAGACTGTACATCTGTCTGTGTCCAGTGGCTCTTTGGCGGGCCACAAACCATTTTATAAGCTAAGATTTTTTTTTGCCACCGATAAACCAATTTTTACCTCTTTGAGGGTGATATCACTTCCTTTAAGAATAGGAGAAAATGCTGAGAAAGAATTCAAGGCAAGTTCATGATGGCCTGAGATCCCAGCCTGGGGGAGAGGGGAGAAGGCAGAGGTGCTGGCACTGGAGCTAAAACAGTAGCTTGTTTTTCTGTTCACCAGCCTCATCTCCCTGCAGGCCTACACCTGGAGCTCTTCAAGGTCAAAGATGCTTAAATAAGTCCTGCCTGCCCGGGGCCATTCCTGGTCCATCCCTATCTCAACCAAGTGGAGACAGTGATGTCTTGGAATTCAGGACAGATTGATTCACATTGAGTGGGAGGAAGTTAATCTTGGTTTCATTAGTTGGTCTGTGTTTGTTGCCAAACCGAGTTATGAGCTTTGGTGTAAAAACCCTAGCCAGAATTGACTGTTTTCCTGTGATAAGGCAATGAAAAAGATTCTTCAGCAGAATGCTCTTTATCATTGGAAATTGTGGTTTACATTATTAAACTGTAAAATAAATTCGGACATAGTTGAACCTGATAAGCCAAGTGAGGTTGGCTTCTCTGCACCAAACAATGAAAAGCGTCTCTGTTGACGTGAAAAATTGCACATTGTTGCCATTCTCCGGGTTCTGCCAGATGCTTATGTTGTTGGAGTCGTATGAGTGTGGCAGATTTTAAGCCTTGTTGATACAAAACTGCCAGATCCAGGTCTCCCAGTTGTGCAGAGTGGGAGCGTTGTGTGTAAGCACAGGGCAGGCGAGCAGGCCCAGCTCACTCAGGTTTACCCCAAGTTGATTGGGACTGTATTGTCAACTGGTTAAATTAGAGCAGGGGCTAAAACCCTTTTAGTCCCCAGAATATCTGCGTTCAATATCAGAATACCTTTTTATTATTGAGGGGATGAGTTGGAAGCCAGAATGTTATTTGTGAATAGGAGTTAGGACAAATCAAGGCTGGGACTGTTGCCTAATCCCCATTTCTTTGTATGCTCTTCCAGCAGCTCAGGGGTTGGTAAACCGCAGGCCACAGCCTGTTTTTGTAAATAAAGTTTTATTAGAACACATCTCATTCCTTTACATATTGTTCATGAGTACTTTTGTGCTGCTCCAGCAGCAGAGTTGAGCGGTTATGACAGACCATTTGGCCCACAAGGCCTAAAATATTTTCTGTCTGGCCACTTTCAGAAAAAGTTTGGCAACTCCTCTTCCAGAAGATTCTAAGTAAATTAATTGGAACCTGGAATACATTTTGAGAAATTAGGTCACAGATGTCTGTTTAACATGCATCTAGTTAAAATGCTTTATATTTACAATGAAAAACAAAATTATATTGTGACATCACTAGTATTTAAACAAAACCAATAATAAGAAATAAGCTTAGTTTCTCTTAAATGCAGGTTGAGTTTCTCTGAAGAAAAGCTGGTTTAATCAGAAGAGGTTAAACAGTGTTTTTCAGTGACAGCTTTTCCGGAATATGTTAGTTTTCAAGGCCTTAGAGGTTGATGCCCTATTTCTTTATTAATCTAAGTTCACATCAAAAGTTATGGTTACCTGTTTCTTGCTCCAGGGTTACCATTGGCACACTGTTCTCATACTTCTTACCCAGGATGGTTTTTCTTCCCCAAAGTGAAGTTTCCTTTGTTCCCTACCCACCTCCTTCATTACAAAAGCGATACCTGCTAACTAGAGAAAATTTCAAAAAAAAAAAAAAACGCCAGAAAAGACACAGTCCTCTCCTCCCAGAAATCCCCATGTTAAAACTGCGGAGGATTCAATCTCTGAGACACTTTGTTTTTACCAGTGACATTGTTTTATAACCTTTCTCCTTTGGATCTGCGGTGTTTTTGTTGTTGTGTTTTGTTTTTGACTTGCAGAGGGACTAGAGGAAGGGATATTATCTTAAAGTAACTAGCATGGGCTACAAGCAAAGTGGAAGATGATTAGGTTTTTAAAGGGTGCGAGAGAGAGAGAGAGAGAGAGAGAGAGAGAGAGAGAGGGAGAGAGAGGGAGAGAGAGGGAGAGAGAGAGAGAGAGGGAGAGAGACTGACAGTAGTTTTCCGGTTTTCCGAGTTGGGACTATGAAAAGGAAATAGGCCCAGTTTGTGAAGCTGATGGGGGCCTCAGGGGCAGAGACTTGTCACCACTGTCACTTGGTGCCATCAGCCCAGAACATCAACAAGTTGCTGCCCAAGCTAGAGCTTTGGAGCTGTAAGGTCTGAGGGGGATGGGAATAGGTGCATGTGGCCAAGTCACAGGGCAGATTAGTGGCAGAAATGAATTTCAAACATGATTTTGTCTGTAGGATTTGTATTACTGTATTTGTATTATTATTATTTTTAAATAAATGTAAAGGATTTATATAATTTGGTTATTTATAACTTGGGTGTTTCCTCTACTGGTTTTCTGCAGATTTCCTATTAGATGTATGGAAACAGATCTTTACGATTTATTTTCTTTTCAAAGTCTCAGTCTGGACCCCTGCCTTCCATGGGCAGTTTTCAATGTGGACATGGGATGGGGAGATGGTGTAATTGTATGTTAACATTCCCAAGTTTATTGAGTCATTTTTTACCGTATCTTAAAGTGATGAGGGAAGTTAGTTTAGTCTCTGTGGGAAGGGCTCTTGATTGAGATAGTATTGAACATAGTTTGTGGATTCTGGTATATTTTCATCTCAGAGGATGATTTTCCAAGCCCAGGAGACTTGTCCTCTCCCTGACCAGTGTCTCACAGCTTCTTGGGGTCCACCCCAGAGTACACAGACCTCTCAGCGGAGACTGGCTCTCAGGCCCTCGCGCCAGGGTTTGAATCGTGACATCTTACTGCACCATCATGGCCAGTTTCGTAACCTCTCTGCACCTTAGTTCCCTTATCCACAGAGGTAACCATATCTACCAGGGTCGTGGTGAAGGTTCAATTCAATGATACGTTTAAAACTAGTGAAAATTGATCCATAACAAATGGCAGCTGTTGTTATTTTCCGTTTGAGCCATTGTGGGCTAAACACTGCACGGGGCAGGTTCCATTTTGTGACATATCTGCCCTGGCACAAGCCTCCTAGCAACCAGCATGCCTGTCCCAGAGCCGGGCCTGGCCCGCCCAGCCCAGGTGAGAGCCATTGGTTCCCAGCTGCCGGTGGCCGCAGGCAGCCTTAATCCCCACTGCTGCAAAGGCGTCTCTGAAAAGGGGAGGCCGGCATGTAGCACCCGTTCGCAAGTCTTTTTATGAATTGCCACAGCTTGTACAAATTTAATTTGTAAAATACGTGACAGTCCTCGCTTCTGCTTTGCTTTCCCCTTTGAAAGCAGTTTGGGCTTAGCTTCTCAGCACGTGCTTCTCTAGCTAATCAGCCCTCTGTCCAGGGAAGGGTCAGGGAGCTGTAGCTTCTTCGTGACCTCTTGAAGGTCATTTCTGTCCTTGGCTTCTCTATAAAAACATCACAAGAATGTGTTTTTAAGTTTTTTTGTCAGTTGTTCAGCAGCCTTGATTATCCGACTCTGCACTCTTCTGGTTCCAAGGAACTGAATAACCAATTTAATCTTAACCAGGAAAAAAAAATGTGTCCGGGTGGGGATTCATTGACTTACAAAATGATGTCAGGTGTACCAGATTCAAGGCTATAAAAGATGTGCCCAGGAGCCGTCTCTCACCCACCCTCATCTGTCCCTCACCCCCACTTTCCTCTAGCAGCTCCTGGCTCACATGCTTCCTGCACCGGGACCCCAGCAGAAGGAAATCTTGTCTTGGTAGCATCAGCTGAAGTCCAAAGATTGATTCTCATGGGCCTGGCTGGGGTCATGTCTCTGGCCCTGCGCCAGTCGCTGTGGCAGATGCAGCGTGTGGCTGGGCTGGGCCTGGGAAAGGTTCCTGCCCCTCTGCCCAGTGTTGGGGGCTGTGAGGTGGCTGGGCTGGCACAGTACAGGCCCGCAGGGAAATCCAGTCAGGGCGCCGTCAAGCCTGAAGACAGTTGATGTGCGCCGGCAGCCAGTTCCCCAGCTGGGTCTCCTTAGCTGTTCTCTTTCCTGGGAAGGGGTGTGCTCTGCTCTCTTCAGCAGCTGTGCCCAGGACGCCACAAGGAGGCCGTGGTACTTACTCCCTTCTGGTTATGCCGAGGTTTCCCTGCTCTGTTCCTTTAACCGAGAAGGGTAGGGGGAAGGCTGCAGGTGCAGCTTCTTGGGTCCTCCAGGGAACTAGGAGGTTGCCAGATTGTCTGAAGATGTTTTCTGATCTCATACCTGAGGTCAGCATCGCCTCTCCACGCCCCCTACTCCCTCCGTGGTGGCCAGCGAGCTGGGCGAGGGTCCCCCGCTCCTCTGCCCTCGCCTGTTCACAACAGCTGATGTCAAAACAGCAGATGTCTGCAGCTGCTCATGGCCCTGGGGAGTTTTCCTGGTCATTCTTTTCTACCCCAGCTCTCCAGAGGAATGCGCTCTATGCATGCAGCAGTCTGATGCGCATGCGTTTGCTTTCCACCTCTCTGGTCGGAGCAGGAGCTTCGCGGAGATGAGTGTCTGTGCGGCCAGTCTGGGTGCTGGGGGCGCTCCCCACGCCTGTCCTGCTCACTCACACGCGCAGATGGTCCGGGCAGGGGCGGCGTTCAGTCTTTTTGCCGCTCTGACCACAAACCATATGGTGGTCTTCCATGGCTCCCGTTTCCCCCTCCTGTCAACTCATTTCTGCCCACTAATACCTCTGAGGGCCCACCTCCCACCTCCGCCTCTTAAAGCAGATTCGTACACAGTGAGATTGGAGCACAGGCCTTTGAATCTGCACCAGTAATGTTCCTGACTTTGATACACTCAAAACTGCTTGAAAACAAGTGATGGCCAATACTAGAATCCATGCATGGAAGGAGAAAATAAATCATAGGCATTCACTCACGGAACTCGGGAACCAAACGGGAATTGGAGTGAATATTTACAGCGCTTTTGAAATATTTTGAGCTGTTTGAAGGAAACGGTATCCCTTATTGTCTTGGGAACCTAATAGATTCAGAGAGTGGGGGATTTTTTTATACTGTCAACGGGTTCTGAAGAAACAAGGAAGCGACAGGCTTTGGCCCATCTAGTTAAGGTGATCTGTGCTGCTAGTAAGTGGTTGTCAGATTTTCCTAAAATGAAGCAACATTGCATCTCACCTCGGGATGTTCAGACACTGGCCGTGGCCTGCCTTTGCTGGCCTTACAAGAAACGGGAGCCCCTGAGGAGCCATGGGTTCCTGCCACCCTTGCTTCTGGGTTGTGTGCAAACTGTGTGTTTTGTTTCATTTTTGGTTTTATCCCCGTGCCTTCCATTTCCTGTTTCTTTCAGTCCCCTCCGGGCAAAGTGACGGAGGCTGTGAAGGTAGCGATTGACCTTGGGTACCGTCACATTGACTGTGCCCACGTGTACCAGAACGAGAACGAGGTGGGGTTTGCCATCCAGGAGAAGCTCCAGAAGCAGGTGGTGAAACGTGAGGACCTCTTCATCGTCAGCAAGGTACCCCGCTCTGCAGGGGAGCCTGAGGGAGGGCTCTTGTCCACATTCATCCAGGGGCAGCATTAGCTTCGGGGCCCCGACCACGCTCTGGGGCCTCCTGATACAGCTACGGTTATCACCCGGCAGGCGGTTCTTCCAGGGGAAGTGTGTTGACTCAAGGCCACGAGGGCTCTAGGGCTCGCCCGTCTGTGGTCGCCTGTCTGTTGGATGGTCATTCTGCCCGGACCCATTGGTTGGAGCCCCTTGCTGGTGGGGCCAAAGCTGTGGGTTGGCGCCCCCTTTCCAGGGAGTTATCTTTGAGGACGGTACTTGGTTCCCATCTGCAGACTGATCTCCGCCGCTGGCCACTGTCTTTTACCCAGAGGCTGGTGGTGCCCAAAGGGCACCAGGTGGGAGGATGAGGCTGGCTCCACGAAGACCAGCCTGTGGGAGGGTAGGCCAGAGGGCTCATGTTTAGAGCCTGGGGCTGGCTTGCTGACCTGTGCATTCTACTTGGTGCCTTCAGTTTGTCCTTGTGAAAGGTTTCCTTATCTGACCATCCACCCTTCCTTTGGAAAAGTTAGGATCCACATGTGAAATGGAATCTCCCTCCCCACTGTTTATAGCGTCACAGTGAAGTGGGTGGGTTTTGGGGAGAGGAAAGCAAGTCCTCTGTCCCCGAGCTGTCTGGCTCCCGGCCAGGAAAGCGCTTCCGGCACGCAGGGTAAGACATGTTCTCTCGCTGGCTTCAGCTGTGGTGCACGTTCCATGAGAAGGACCTGGTGAAAGGCGCCTGCCAGAAGACGCTCAGCGACCTGAAGCTGGACTACCTGGACCTCTACCTTATTCACTGGCCCACTGGCTTCAAGGTAGGTACCCGGGGCTCAGGTGTAGCCTTTGGCATCACCCTCTCCTGTTAGCAGGTCGTGAGCAGGTGGACAGTCTGTGTGTGTCCTTGCTGCTCTGCTCAAGGTATGGTCCCTGGACCAGCCGCAATGGCGTCGCCTGGGAGCTTGTTAGAACCCAGTCTCAGGCCCCGTCCAGGCGCTCTGAATCTGGACCTCAGGGGACTCACCTGCACGTTTCAGAGTTTGAAGAGTGCTGCTCTGTTATGTGGTGATCGTATAACTTGAAACTTTGTGACAGTGAACATGGCTCAGGTGACACTCCTGCCCATGGCCATAAGATGTCATCGGTGACCGCCCTTCCCCCCTGCCTCAGGCACCTACACACATACCCATTCATACCCTGTACATGTTTGTGTGTGTCTCTACATTCCACACACGCCCCATCCTGTGGAAGCTTGATAAACCTCGGCAGCCTGCCTCTTCACAGAAACCTCTAGAGTTATTATGTCCTTTGCCTCCTCTCTAGCCACGGGGCTCAGTTTTCTGCTTTGTCAGCCAGCTGGAAAGCATGCAGGTTTTACCCTATAACTCTATTTTATTGCCCTGTGGTATATCGGGGCCTTACTTTCATCCTTTGTTTTTCACAGTAAGCTGGCAGGGCTCGGTGAGGTGGTGGTTTTGTAGGCTTGGATCCCGCCAGGACATGGGCCCTGTGAATCCTGGTCCTGAGCCCTCCCTGCCCATCCACACACTGCCATCCACGGCAGGGTTCATCTCACTGACCGAGAATTGTCCATCTCTGGTCAGCACCAACCCATTCGATAGAAAAAGGGTCTGGGGGCTTCAGGAGTTGTCTGCCGTTTCTTTTTCACACTGACACAGATTTGCTCTCGATTATCCTCTAAAAACGTAGCCAGCCATTGTAGCTTCGAATAATTGTTTTAGAACTTTGCTTTCAAAGATGCAGCCCCCCCAGCAGTTCTATGCAGGTCTGTTATTGATTGTTTTTGACTGTTACCACAGCCTGGGAAGGACTTCTTCCCATTGGATGGGGATGGCAACGTGGTTCCCAGTGACAACGATTTTGTGGACACCTGGACGGTAAGGCAGCCCCTGGCTTGGCCTCCCCTTCCTTGCCGCCTCCCCAGTCTTCTTGCAAGGGGCCAGGTGTGAATCCTCTGCCATTTCTTTTGCTGTAATTGTTCTTCTCTTACTGTTTTTTGCTCTTCCTGTGTCATTAAAGCCGACCTGGCTTTTGTCTTGGTGCCTCCTGTCTCCCCAAAGATCTGATTTGCTATCACCGAATAGGGCAGGGCCTGTTAAGGTGGCGGGTGCGAGAGGTGCTTCTGCCCCTTGTCCTTTGGGGCACATGTCAGCAGCAAGCAGACCCTCTTTGGTCTCTAGGCCATGGAAGAGCTGGTGGACGAAGGGCTGGTGAAAGCTATTGGAGTCTCCAACTTCAACCGTCTCCAGGTGGAGAAGATCTTAAACAAACCTGGCTTAAAATATAAGCCGGCGGTTAACCAGGTAACATCCGGCAGGGAAGCTGGTGTGCGTGGGAGGCTGTTTTGTTACTGTGTGATCCTAGCAGTTAACTTTCTGTCCGTGTCACCTGGGGAGCAGCCGGGAGGCAGGTCCCTGGACGCTGGCAGAGTCCTGATTTATGGCTCAGAAAGAGAGTGACACATCTGGGAGTGAAACTTGCAGGAGAGAAAGGGTTTGAGCCTGCCTTGTGAAGACTCAGGGTCTTGAGATGAGCTGTGTGCAGACACTGAGATCCTCAGACCTGTCGAAGTTGATAAATGGCCAAAGCCAGAAAAACCCTCCGGGCCCATGGCAACAGTAACAAGATTATTATCGTTAATGTCAGGGACAGTTGCTGGGAAACAGACAGTTGTTACAGCTTATCTAGGAGTTGGGACATTGGTTACATATAACTTTATGTCTGGGGAGGGGAGGGCTTAGCATGGGGAGACTTCCCGTGTGTCCCATGGCCCGTGCCCACAGTGGCACCATCAACCCCCCTGTTTGCATCTGCAGGTCGAGTGCCACCCGTACCTCACTCAGGAGAAGTTAATCCAGTACTGCCAGTCCAAAGGCATTGTAGTGACTGCCTACAGTCCCCTTGGCTCTCCCGACAGGCCCTGGTGAGTTTCCATGGGACTGTGTTCTCTTGTCAGCTAGTGACGGTTAGAAATGGCTACAGAGAAGAATCCAGCATCAAGGAAGACGCTTCTGGGGCTGATGGGCAGACCTCCCCAGGAGCCTCCTGTTGGGTTCCTGGTTGGTGTTTCCAGTAGCAAGACACCTACTCTTTTTCCAGCGGGTTGGGAGTTCGTAACTGAGCTCTGAATCAGAAGACAGGCGGGCTGCCCTCCAAGGTCGATGAGGGTTAGCGTTAGGGTTGCCGGCTGCCTGGAGTGGTGGCGACGATGGTTGCTCACGCAGACCGTGTTTCTGTCTCCAGGGCCAAGCCCGAGGACCCTTCCCTACTGGAGGATCCCAGGATCAAAGCGATTGCAGACAAGCACAATAAAACCACAGCCCAGGTACAGCCATTTCCAGGCGCTCATGACTGTTCCCAGAACTTCCTGCATTCGTGGTGGTGGTTCCCATTAGCCAAGGGGGAGAGTGACTGAGCCCTGTCAGGCGCTCCCTGGACGTGTGGCTCGGGTCCTGGAGTGTGTGGTGGAAAGGGACTTAGAAGGCTGCGTGTGGTCTGGGGATAACCGGACCTGCCCTTCTACCTCCGAGGGCTGGCACGAGGGTCAGCACTCACCACTGTTAGGGAACGCCCGTCTCTGTACTCATAGAAGGCCTCTCGTGATCAGCTGAGCGCTCCCAAATGGTAGAGTGAGTTCCCAGACAGGGAGTAACGTACCCGGGAGATGCGGAAGCACGTGGCGGGGAGGCTGAGGGCGGGGCTCGGGGGTCAGATCCTGAGCGCCTCCCCTCCCCGTTGCTGGGCATGACCCCATCACCTCTAAGCCTCGGCTTCCTCGCTGTGAAGTTCTGGGGTTTCTTTCTCCGGGTGACGGGTGTGTGAGATTAGGTGAGATGAGAATGTAGAGCTGCTGGTATACGGACGCACTCGGCCCCTCTGTTCACAGGTTCTGATCCGGTTCCCCATGCAGAGGAACTTGATCGTGATCCCCAAGTCTGTGACGCCTGAACGCATTGCTGAGAACTTCCAGGTAAGGTCCTGGCTGGTGGGCCCAGGGTCTCCTCGGTGGAGGAGGGGCCAGCTCTTCACAGGGCCTCTGGATTGTCGTGTGTGGGCCCCCCTCCCCTCGTCTCCTCTTGGAGTGGCAGGGAGCCCGCCGTGGACCAGGGACAGTGGTTCCTCTGGGAGGCGGTGCTGCGCCCGGCAGGCCCTGGGCCTCGGGCCCCGCTCTGCACGCACACACCTGTGCTGAGGCTCCTCAGGGAGCTCGTCATTGCCGAGAAATGTTGCTCTTGAGTGATGCTGCCTGGGTTTGCATCAGGGCTCCGTTAGTTACTGTGCCTCAGTTCCCCCATCTGTAAAATAGTACCTATTTCAAGAGTTGTCATGAAGATTAAAAAAGATGCACCGAAGGGCTTCACGCAATGCTTGGTACCTTCATAAGCACTCAGCAAACACTGCTGTGCTGATAAGTCCGTGGCCTGCAGAGACCTTACAGGGCACCAGTGAGGTGTTCTCTCCGAGCGCCTGCCAGAGCAGAGCAGACCTCCTGGCACCTCCTGCCTGCCTGCCTCTCATACCAGCGTTGGGGGCTGGGCTGGGAGAAGAGCTCTCCAGGAGGGTCCCTGCGCCCGTGAGCCTCTGCTGTCACTGAGCAGAGCAGCTCCGCCAGGACCCCCTCTGTCTTCACCTGAGCCCTGGTTCCCAGCAGCTCTTGTTTCCATAGCAAGCAGCTGATTTTTGCCTGTTCCACTGGCCAGGCTGTGGCTGTAACACGTGCTGCTGGTCCCTGGGGCCTGGGGAGGGTGGAGGAGATAAATAAAGTGGTAAAATAGTGACCACGAGAAACACATATCCTGCTAGAGATGGATGTTTTGTTTCCTATTTTATTTTTTCAAGGTGTTAGAAAAGAAACATTATAAAATGACTAATCTCTAGTGCTAACATAATTATTTTGCATCTTACTGTGTAGTCGTTGCACATTTTTGCACAGTTGCGATCACAGAGTATGCAGCAGGCTTTCTTTCTGCACATTCCGCGATTATCCAAGCTGAGGGCCCTCCTCTGGTCCTGGGGTAGGCAGAGTTCTCCGCCTGATATGCCTTTCTCGTCTTCTCTGTCTGTCAAGACCTTATCTGGCTTCTTAGGCCCACCTCAAATAGCGTCTCCTTTGACCACATCCTTCAGCTTCCCAGCTGGAATTCCTTCCTGATTCCTCTGGATTCCCTGCGTGCTTTGTGGGGCATCTTTCCTGCAGTGTGCAGCTAATTATTCCCTGTAGCCAGCTGTTGAATTACCTCGTCCTTTGCTTCATTGTAAACTGAGGCAAAGACACTTCTTACCCATCACTGTGTTCCGCCTGGTGCTTATCACAGTGGAAGTGCTCGGCAGAGGTTTTGAAGTGAATGAAAGAAATAAATGGAAGAAAAAGTATCATTTTGTTTGGAGGTTCTGGAAGGGAAGGTCTGTTTTCATTGTTCACATAGTACCCAGACAAAACATGTGCGTCCTCTGAATAGTCATGTAAGAAACTTTCTCTGAGTTTAGTCTACCTTCCTGCCCCTCTGCACTCCAGGCAGCATCTCATCAGCTGTCCTGCCTGGAGCTGCTTGTATGCTTTCCTGTTCTGTGTTTGATAGCTATTTCCAGAACTTATTGGAGGGTTGGTTTTTTGTTTTTTTTTTCTTTTTCTTTTTAGGTCTTTGACTTTGAACTGAGCAGTGCGGATATGACCACCTTACTCAGCTACAACAGGAACTGGAGGGTCTGTGCCTTGGTGAGGTGAGTCCCGGGAGAGCCCCAGGAGGGTATCAGGTGCTGCAGATGAAAGAATAACTCCTGGAGGCCTTACTGTCCAAGTCCTGCTATTGCAGCGGCTCTGACTTGTGCATGTTACCTTGCCTGTTAACTTGCCTTCTCCGTGTACAGCAGGAAACATTTACACTGTGTCAGCTGAGCCGCACTCAGCCCCCGGGAAATGCAGGGAGCTCTGCCCTAGATGTCTTCTCCTCCCGCTCCCATGCACTGTTGGCCTAACCTGCAGTAACCACATGTATTGACTTTTAATTTTCAAATTTTAGTGGCACATCTGAAACCAGATGATCCCAGGTGGCTCGTGCCCCACCTTCCTGGAAAAATTTGCGTGTGACTCTTTATCTCTAATGACTAATGAAGGGGTTTCAGTCGGAAGACCATGGTGCTTGGGGCTCGTGTTCATCCCAGCTCTGACAGCGATTAAACCATGTGACTGAGAGAATCACTCGGCCCCTCCAGCTATATATGTGCTGGTTCCTTGTATTCCCTCTGACTTGTAGTTTGGAATCTGAGGGAGATGACAAGGAAGGTTGTTTTTTCTCTTTTCGTTTTTGCACCACTGCATTAACTCCGTAAAGTTTAAAACTCATTTTCTGCTTTCAGGAAGAATCTCCCCACTTCACAGTGGAGACTGAGAACCACCTCTGTCGTGATTTTTATCGTCCGACTTCTCTGTTTCTTCTCTTCTTCTCAAGTAGTTACTCTTCTAAGCAAAATTCGAGCATTCCCTAAGGCCGACTCGGGTGCTAGCTCTCTCCTTCCAGCCTCTGCTCTCCCTCCAGTTCTGGGTTGGCACCGCTGGTGGCTTCCCACCGCCCTGGCAGGTGTCCGCCAGGTTTGCATCTTGGCCGATAACTCTCCTGAGCGTCGGTCGAGCACATGCCTGTGAGTGTGTTGCTGCCACGCCGCGGCCTCAGATTCGGAACAGGCCACAAGCAGAGTTTACCGCTGGCCCTTTCTGCTGTCCCTGTTTGTGTTAATGGTGCTTATCCTTTAGACATTAAAATCATTTTTGATCTAGTGGGCAAGGGGGAGAGAAGAGAGAAGTGAATCAGTCGCCAAGTTACGTCTGTTCTGCTTTGAGAATCACTGATCGTTCATTCAGTTTCCTTTTCCCTTCCCGCTGCTAACGCAGCGTATTGAAGGGCAGACAAACCACAGGGGTTTTCTGTTCGGCCCCTTTATGTGTAGACTCCTTCTACTCTCTAGTGCTATTCTAGAAACAGCTGTCAGATTATCCTTTGGCCACTGATGTTTCATGGGTTCGGATTGGAACGGGGAGGGAGCGGCTGGCTGCAACATCCCCAGGTCACCTAGGAAGCTTTTTCTAACCATGTGTACACATACATCCGTACATACACATTGCCACAGTTTGGCATCTATTGCTATACTGAGCCCCTGTGGCTAATGGCAGTGTTATATTTCTCAGGTTTGATAGGATGCCAAAAAAAAAAAAAAAGCCATGGGGAACTTTTGAATTGCCTAAATATTTGAGTAAGAGTTGTATGCCCCAAGCAGGGTTCACCCTGGGCCTTTCACACTCTGCCCAGCCAGACTTTCCAACACTATTGCCATTACATTCCCAACACAGGCCATTGGCCCTGCAGATGGGACCGTGAACCTTGGCCAACACGTACGCCTGCATCAGTCCACCCCCAGCTCGACGTGCAGCCTGTCCCCTCTCCCTGTGCTTCCTGTAGCAAATCCTCACCTACTCTCCTGGCCTCACTTCAGCTCCCACTGGTACCCAGGAGGTTTGGGAGGTGACAGTGGCTTCTTGTTCCATGTGTTTGGAGCACTTGCTGTGTCACGTGTCCAGACTGTTAAAATCTCTTATGTTATTATCACCCTCTTACTGTTTAAGGCAATAGGTGCTCTCTCTGGTCCTGCAACTAGACTGAGTTACCAGGCAGCAGGGATCGTGTCTTGCCGCCCTGCACACCTTAGGCACAGTGCTGGGCACATGGGGAGGGTGGTGTCTATCACACAGGTGCTGATGGATGAGAGCCCCTGGCAGAGGACTGGAAGGTGGGCCATGACCCCAAGGGCAGACCCAGGATCTGCAGTCTCAGAAGAGGCTCGTGCCCTCTGAGGCCTCTATTTCTGCCTAAATGAGACACCATTTCTGACTTTTTTTTTTTTTTTTTTTTTTAGAGAAGTGTTTCTTTTTCCTTTTGCTTTTATTTATTTATTTTTTTATATTTATTTTTGGCTGTGTTGGGTCTTCGTTTCTGTGCGAGGGCTTTCTCTAGTTGCGGCGAGCGGGGGCCACTCTTCATCGCGGTGCGCGGGCCTCTCACTATCGCGGCCTCTCTTGTTGAGGAGCACAGGCTCCAGACGCGCAGGCTCAGTAGTTGTGGCTCACGGACCCAGTTGCTCCGCGGCATGTGGGATCTTCCCAGACCAGGGCTCGAACCCGTGTCCCCCGCATTGGCAGGCAGATTCTCAACCACTGCGCCACCAGGGAAGCCCCATTTCTGACTTTTTGAAGTTTGTTATGGTCAACATCTCTTCCTCGAAAAGCTAATGTGTTTCTGTTTTCTCCTGATAGCTGTGCCGCCCACAAGGATTATCCCTTTCACGAGGAGTTTTGAAGCTGTGGGCGCCTGCCCTTCCCCAGGTGACCTGCTTTTCCCCGCCTCACTTTTATTGTGTGTAGTATAGCTTGGCCTGTGTCCCTCAGCGGTGGGTCAGCGACTTACAGACGAACCAGCGAGGGCTCAGCCAGCTTGGTGTTGGGTCCGAAGAGCAGAATCAGTAGATTAGAAGTCTCTTCAGTTTTCTTTGCCCTTCTTCTTATCCATCTGGGGGAAGCACAACCCAAATACCCTTTTCTAAATTGAATTTACAAAATCAAAATAGTGCCTCTAACAATTGCATTTTGATTGCTTGGAACTGTAATCCTTTCAGCTAGACTTTTCTTTGCCTCAAATAAAATGTGCTCTTATGAGTGTGATGCTGTTTATTTTGTTTTGGTTTGTTGAAACGATGTACCGCCTTCCCTGCCCCTCACCCTTCCTCCTGTTGATACCCATACAGAAGGCCACTCAGCTCTGCAACAGGAGGGAGGACTTGGTGTCTTTACTTTTGGGTGGGGACCCCTCACCTCGGTACTTCACCCATTTAGCTTTAGGGGTCTGGGTCTCATCCTGGCTGCACATCAGAGACACCTGGGAGGTTTCGAATGCTGGCGTGTCTGGTCCTCATCCCTGGAAACTGATCTCATTTGTCCAGGTGTAGCCAGGACATCAAGAGTTTGCAGGATCCCTGGGTGACTCTAATGTGTAGCCACGGCTGAGAGCCTCAGCTCTGCAGCCGAGCCAGAACACAAGTCCATTTGTTATTTCACAAATTACTTGGTTGTTCCTCCTACCTGTGAAGGCCAAAGTCCTATGGTTACTAAGCAGCACCACTCACAAGAAACTGCTTTCATGAAGCTCATTGTCTGGACCAGAGGGAAGAAAAGCATCAATAATAGGTATTAGCTTGGGCCACTCTAACAAACTATGGGGTTGGCCAAAAAGTTCGTTTGGGTTTTACATAAGATTTTACAGAAAAACCGGAATGAACTTTCTGGCCAACCCAATACTAGAGACTGGGTGGTTTAAACAACAGAAATGTATTTCTCAAGGCTCTGGAGGCCTGTAGTCCAAGATCAGGGTGCCAGCATGGTCGGGTTCTGCTGAGGGCCCTCTTTCTGGCTGGTAGACGGCCACCTTCTCGCTGTATCCTCAAGTGACAGAGATGGATGAATACTTTAAATAGGGTTACAAAAGTAAAGGCCTTTTATTACTTTTACAAATGCTGTTGCTTTTTAAAAAATTAATAATTCCTTATCCAGAATTAACAAAGGCCAGGAAAGGAGGTCGGATAGATAAGTGTTGACTTCAAGTTTTAAGAAAATAAGTTGCTTTGCTCCTGGCTTTGTTTATTGGATGATTATAGCCCCTATGGTTAGGTGACAACTGCTTTGCAGGTTATCCATGTGTCGGATGGATAGCGTTTAGTTGGGCAACATTGGTTGCTGGGTCTCACCCAGGGATACAGGAGAGCAGCCCAGCCCCTGAGCAGCTGGGGCAGAGCCAGGTGGGGGGCCCAGAGCACCAGGCACTGACCACTGCTCACTGCCTGGGCCCTTCGCTTCCTGGAACCTACTGGTCACTGTGGTCCAGTCCCCCTTGCTGGATAGGCAGGTCCCACCTTATCCCAAGTCAAACTGCAAACCTCTTCAGTCACCCTCTAAATCACCAAGAGCAGACTATCATTTTATTAACAGCTGTGGCAAGTCCTCTGTGATCTAGTTCCCAAACGATTTCTCCAGGTAGTCAAGAGTTGGCTTAAGTGCACTTTGGAAAAACTTTGGGGTAATCACTAGTAAGAGATTTTAAATCAGATGCCTGCTTTCTAGATCCCTGCTTAAAATCTCTCAAAACAAGACCATTGAGAAGTCAGCCAGAAGCACAAACAAGATAAAGGGCCCTTTGCTAGCCCTCCTCCCTGCTTTCTAGAAGACCTCCGATTATATCTAAGAACTGTCCCTTGCCTGGGGTGAAGGAAGAGGAGGGGGATCAGAGCTGTCACAAAGGACTGGGGCTGCATTTTGAAGACAAGACAGAGGAGTATTTGCAGCATAGGGCTGGAGCAGATAGACGCCAGAGGGTCTCCATGGGTAGAGATGCTGCATTCCCAGTGGAGAGCCCCTTTCCACCTTCCCTTTGGGGAACTAACCCCACCCCCATCCCCCCTCCACCATCCTGGGCAGGTTGCATCCCAGCCTCAGGACTCAGGTAAACTCCTGGTCACAAATGTACTGACCCTCCAGGGGCCAAGTCGGTGGGAGTTACAGAACACGGGTGTAGGTTCCTGCTTTGAGGAGCTCTGCTGGGGCCACGAAATACATTCATGGAACAGTTGGAATCTGACCAAAACAAAGTTCCAGCCAAAGAGTAGAATTGTTAAGATAATGAGACCGACTGAAAGATGGAACAAAATTTGATTGACTCTCATGGGCGATTAAGACCCGCACTTGAAAATCTGCTCTGAACAATAGTGGCACAGGTTGATTTCAGACAGCACAGGGTCTGATTTCACGTTTCTCAACGTGAAATTGTGTCCTGTATGTTGACACAATTCCCAAATGAGCTGTCTCAGTACAGTGTCTGTGGTGCTCGCTGACGGAGGGCCCCCTCGCTTACGGTGGAGCTGCCAGCAGAGCCCTGGGGGGACCACCACCAGGAAGAGCACCGGCTGTGTTGGGCTCAGCCCGGGAAGCCTTCCTAGGGGGACTGTCTTTGGAGGTTCAGGCTCTTGGGGTCCAGCTCCAGGTCACACTTAGTCTTTCTGACCCTTGAAGGCATGTTCTAGCTGTACTGCCAGGAAGACATTGGGCTCAGGAACCTGAAGGGAAGCTTCCCTTCCTTCCCTCCCCAGAGTTTGGCTTCTCAGGTCTTCCTCCAGCCCAACTCCCAGCTAAGCCCGAGGGAGCACCAGTGTCTGTTTTCCTTGCCCTTGTGTCCGCAGTGCCTAGAACCGTGCCTGGGCACACAGTGGGCGCTTGGTAATGGCAGTTGCATGTACGAGTGAGTTGATGAATGAAGAGCTTATCTTGTAACGACTAACTATGGAAACCTCCTAGTGTGAAATCAGTGTACTTCAGACCCAAAGAGGGGCTGCTCAGTTCTGACTAGTGGCCTAAAATACGTGAGATGGTAACAAAAAATTGTGTAAGTATAGACGGACTGAATCTTCCTTGCAGCTCTGCTCTTCCTAATCCATGACTCTGGCGAATCGTTTAACCTACCTCTGTTTCCCCAATCTACAAATGCTTCCCTCCTAGCGGTCATAAGGATTAAATGAGGTCATGAATGTGAAACCCATCTCCCAGGCTTTGCACGCAGCCCTCGATACATGCTAGTCATCATTGCTGATGTTGTTAATAGCGTCATTATTATTATAACAAAATGTGGGCAACAGAAGCAAACCCACTGTCCCCCCCCAGTTTGTAGATGGTGCCCCAGGGGGTGGAGCTGTGTCCAGTGTGGGGCTCTCTCCTCTGCAGGACCAGCTCTTTCTCCACTGCCTAGACTCTGTCCAGCCTCATGCACAGGAAGGGCAACTCCTGATTCATTTATCTGTGTGCAGCACAGTGTGAACTTTTGTTTCCAACCTGAGGGATTGTGCTTCCTGGCAAGACGAGTGAGCCCTGAAGAAAATGCTGCCCATGTGTTTGTAAGAAGTTTTTTTTTCATACTGATAGATGGAATCATAGGGTGTTAGAGGTCATCTAATCCAGTGTGTCCCAGTCCAGTGTTTTCAAACATATTTTTGGCAGTAGACTCCTTTCTTTAAAATAAATCCTCTGTGAATTCTCAATATATACACTAGATGATGGCAGAGCTGCTGTGGTTTAAGTCGGGGAGGAGGCTGGGACCCAAATCAGTTATTACCCCCATACACAGCCCCCAGCCGTGAGGGCCCTGGAACACAACTTCAAAGCCTTGGGATCCAACCCTTTGTTTTTCTTCTGTTTGTGTGTGTGTGTGTGTGTGTGTGTGTGTGTGTGTGTGTGTTTTAACAATTATAACACTTATTTCACACAGTTACTGGAGTCCAGGAATTCCGGAGCAGCTTTCCTGGGTAGTTTTGGATGGGGGAGTCTCTCAGTAAATATGACGGTTGGGACTCATCATGCTAAGGCTCGACTAAGGCTGGAGGATATGATTCCAAGATGATGCACTCCGTCACTGGCAAGTCAGTACTGGGTATTGGCAGGAGGCCTCAGCTCCTCCCAACAAGTACCTTCTGTAAAGCTGCTGGAATGTTCATGACATGGTAGCTGACTCTCCCTGAGTGAGTGATCCTGACTCTCCCTGAATGAGTGATCCAAGAGTGCACAAAGTGGAAGCCATGATGTCTTCATTATCTAACCTCAGAAGTCAGACACCGTCATGTCCACCAAAGATCAACCCCATTCACTGGGACACCATGGAGGCTGGCTACCACAAATTGCAAACCTAGAACTCCATATTGTTTAGAAAGCATTTCAAAAGAATATACGTTCAGATTGGCATGCCTAGCCAAGCAACAGTTCGGTTTTACAACAAAAAAAAATGCTGAGGATCAGAGAAGTGAAGCGACCAGCCAAAGCTCACAGAGCAATTTTTAAAATTTTATTGAAATGTAGTTGATTTACAATGTTTTTTTAGTTTCAGCTATACATCCTAAAAGAGATGAAATCACTATCTCAAAGAGATATCTGCACTCCCATGTCCATTGCAGCATTCTTCATAATAGCCAAGACATGGAAACAACCTAAGGATCCACCAATGATTGAGTGGATGAATGGATAAAGAAAAGAAAAAAAAATGTGTATATATATATATATATATATATATACACTAAAGGTCCTTGACTATGCTTGATGATTAAACTATTATTATTTGGTCTCCTTTGACTGTTTTCCTTTGTTTCTGCATTTTCTCACTTCTCTGATTAAACTTATTCTTTGGCTAAAGTTTTTTCACGGACAAAAGTCAGGCTGAGGACATGGGGCGGGCCAGGACCATAGGGTCCTGCTCCGTTTCAGTTCCACCTTCTCTTTCTGTGATCTGTCCACTAAATCGCACTGAAACTAATTTTTGTGACTATTTCTGTTGCTATCGTAACTCTACACACAGAAAATCTAGCGTGCCGAACTGCAGTTATTGAGCAAAAGAAGTCAGATTCTTTAAACAGAATTATCTTTTAAAAATCAATGTTCTCTCCTACCGTCTTTAATTTTCTATGCTGGGTAGATAACATAGCCATTCACTAGTGATAAGCAAACTATGCAAGAGTTGCAGTCCAGGAAGTGAGAGGTGGTCAGACAAGAAACAGCAGATTTTGGAAGAGAATTCTAGGGGTATATGTATTAAAGCTGGGACCCTGGAAGGGAGAGTTAGCCTGAGGCCCCAGGCTAACAGAAGCCAGACATGTTTTTGTGGAACTGGAGCACAGGGTCACCAGAAACCAGAGAAGGGGGCACTGACCACAGGGGACAGGTCCCCCTGACTCAGCATGGCGGGGAGGGCACGGAGGCCCAGCACGGGAGAAGGGGGAGGAAGAGCAGAGGGGCTATAAACGCACTCCTGCTGCACGGTTTCACGTGGGTCTGCAGCAGAGGCTCCGGGCCTGGACCTGGGCGCTAAGGAGAATTATGTGGCCTTCCCTCCCAGTCACCATGAGTCAGCAGTTTTGGACAAGAATGTTGGCTCTGATAGGGCTCTCAGAGGTCATGTGGTCACAGCCTTCAATGTACAGAAGGGACCAAGTGACTCAGTCAACAGGAGCCAGCCAATTAGTAGGACAGCCAGGATTAGAACTTCTATCTTTGGTTGTTTATCCAGTGTTCTTCTTCTATAGCTCACCTACACTGGTGTCCGTCCTCTTAGTCTGGACACACCATTTTGGAAACCCCAAACCCTCAATTGGTGGCATAATCTGGACTAGAAACCAGACTGGCTTGTCAGCCTGTGGGAAGCCAAGGGGTTCAAACTGTGTTTGAAGGAAGCCTGGATTTGTGCACCAGGGCTGAGGTCGGGAAGGGGTGCCTAGGTCTCCTCTCTCTCTCCCGCCTCAACTGGAGCAAATTCCTTTTCATCTGCTTTGTTTGTTGGAATTATAAGATTTCATTTGCAGAGAAGTGTTCTGATCCTTAGGAAAAAGGGTCAGAAAGATTACAATCATTCCATGGAGAACCAGATTGTATCTATTGGGGCTCTCTCTGCTCATTTCCCAAATTTTAGTACCTTTCAATAAAAATTCTTGGAGACCTAGTCACACGTTCAGCTCTGTGGCATGTGCTAAGGGGCACAGAGAGGGAGATCATGCCATCCTCAAGGTACAGATCTACAAACGATTCCTGGGCTAGTCACTTGGAGAAGGGAAGCATTTTTAAAAAATTGTGATTTTTATTGAACTACAGTTGATTTACAATGTTTCAGGTGTACAGCAAAGTGATTCAGTTATATATATTCTTTTTCAGATTCTTTTCCATTAGAGGTTATTACAAGAGATTGAATATGGTTCCCTGCACTGTACAGTAGGTCTTTTTTGTTTGTCTATTTAATATAGAGTAGTGTGTATCTGTTAATCCCAAATTCCTAATTTATTCCCCCTTCCTTTTCCCTTTGGTAACCATAAGTTTGTTTTCTGTGTCTGGGGAAGCATTTTCGAATGATACTTCTGCTTGCCTATTTCTCGCACCACGTTCCTACCATCATCCTATTTAATCGCATCCCATTTCTTTGATGTCCTGGAGAAAGGTTGCAAAGGGATAAGGAGATAAGATCCTGGCATCTACACCTTGCTGACTTTCTGTCACTATAATAGGGATGATTGCTTTCCATGTGTGCACAGGAGCTCTATTTCACAAGGTTTCCAGATGATTTTCTGTACAGGGTAACATAAGGCAATAACTTCATCGCGGTAGGATAAGGAAGGACAGAACAGGATGTCCTAGGTTGATGTTCCTAAATTGGGCACCCCTTGTGTAAGCCCTGTTGGCTCCTGGGAACACTTGGAGGACAGGTAAAAGTTTAGATGACAAGAAGAGTTGAAGGAGGGAGTATGTGAGAGGAAACTGATAAGCTCCCACTGTATCCAGAATTCTTCCCCGGACCTAGTACCCACGCCCCCCAATTATATGATTAAAATGCTGCTTGGATATTATGGGGCACACATAAACCGCCGGTCTCAGCCCAATCCCTGGCCTGCAGCCTCACCAGAACATTCCTGACAATGCTTCTTTGGTTTGGGTGGGCTTGACCCAAGAACAGAGACTGGACACACTTCTAGGCACTGTGGGTCAAACGGAGGTGGGGTGGGCGGCAGAAGGGACCTAGTTCATCTAGTTCATTGCCTGTGAGCAGATGGGGGGCTCCATCCACACTCACCCCTGCATTTTCTTTTCCTCCTAAGCTTATACTGCCGTGTGATATTTGCTGCCCCCTGCTGGCTACACATGAGTGAAGACATATTTTAGTGACTGCGGGAGCCCTTGTTTACTATTGGAAGTTAGACCTTCATAGTAACCATCACCACAGTACTCTGGCCGAAACTATCAGTGGGGAACTTATAAAAGCATATCAGACACTGTACAAAGCTTTTTACATACATTGTCTGATTTAATCTTCAAAGTGATTTTGTGAGGTAGGTATAAATATTCCCACTAAACAGAGGAGAAACTGAGTCACAGAACAATTAAATGGCTTGTGCAAAATCCATGCTGGTAAATGGCAGGGCTTGGATCCAAATCCAGTTGTGTCGGACTTCAAAGTCCACAAACTGAACCACTCTGCAAATTCACGTTCCCAGCAGGCTATATCCTGGATGGGCTCACCTCTCCCATATTCGGTCAACACAGACAAGCCACAGACCCATGTGCCTTCTTACTCCATCCATCCACATCCTGGCAACCTCCCACATAGTTTTCTCCTCCATCACCAAGCCCATGACCATCCCAGTCTCTTCTTTCCTTCCTGGTCTTTGTACAATTTGCTTCCCTCCTGCTGACCAGAAACATCCACCCAAATCCAGGGAGCTCTGGATAGAATTCAAGAGGTCTCGGAACTTGGAGAGGGAAAAAAATTATGCTCTGCTGTGAATATAGAAAACAAACAGAAATGGTACCTGTGATTTTGTTGCTAAAAGAAATCACAGGCATTTCTGTATCATGTCACCATTGTCACAGATACCTCAAAATATCATTTAAGCACATCACTTCTTTGAAATTACAATAGTTACTAAACCTGTCTTCTTTGAAATTATAATAGTTACTAAACCTGTCATTAGACCTGTTATTTAATTATTAACTAAAAAGCATGTGTATTACTATATCACAGATTTGGTTTTTTCAATATTTTGATTAGCATTCTTTCAAAATTATGGAATTTCTTTGTTATACTGTGCATTTAATGTTATGTAGTAAAAAATTCTACTTAGATGGGTGTCCAAAGTCTTCTGCAGCCTGCCCAGGGGTCCTGGCATGATAAATGGTTAGGATCACTGCCCTTGATTCTATGCTAGGCTTTGGGACTCCTGACCCAGATCACATAATATAGCAGTGACAAGAGATAGGAGCAGTTGGAGTTCTCCAAATAGGATGACCATGTGAATTATCTTCCAAACCAGGACCCTTTTGAGTTGAAAGGGGCACTATTAATAATTATGCTGGGACAAGTGTAAACTGAGACACTTGGTCACCCCACCCGAATAGCATGCATTCTGGAAACTGAGGAATTAGATAAGAAAATGCCAGGTGATTAAATGTAACTTAGAAACATCAACATAAAAACTCACCCCATCTATAAATATTGCTGCTGATAAAACTAGATGATCTCTTAAATTCCAACCAGAAAAAAATATAACTAATATAAAGTATACTGACTTCAAAATAAGTAATTATAGTATGTAATAATAATATAACATAATAATGTACCCCTTACTGTAGACCAAGCACTGTCTGCCCTAATTGGTAGGTACTATTATTATCCTCATCTTATAAAAGAGGAAAACTTGGCCAGCATCACACAGCTAGAAGGAAGCTGAGCAGAGTCACAAATCCACACACACTGGCTGCCGTGTCTGTGCTCCAAGCCATGGCCTCCACTGCCTCTTTGAGACCTTGTAACATTAGGAAATTTCACGATCTGAATGTAATCCAGCAAAATAACAGATGGAATACAAGAGATTAGTCTTGTTTATCTCCAGCACTGTACAGGGTAGAAGCTGCTTTTATTCTAAATCACAAGATCCAGTTATTTGAAAGACATTCCCCAGAGAAGAAAGGGGAATCTGGAAGGTTCCCACAGAGCAATTCCTGTAAGACGTCTAAATTGTACGTAACTCTTCCCAGGCGTTCACCATTTTCCTTTGATTGCAACCGCTAGCTCCTGTTGGAGACGCAGTGATCAAGAGCATGGGCTTGAAGTTGAAATTCCGGACACGTATTACCAAGCTGAGCAGCCTTGGGTAAGTCGCGTAGCCTTCTGGCCGCACTTTTCTCATCTGCGGAATGGAAATAATGGTAAACCTCACCGGTGTTGGTGAGGAGTAAATGAGCCTGGTCAATATGTAATACACAGCAGCAATTATTATTATCATTATCATTTTATTCTAACCATTCTGTCCCCAAACGCATCTCTCTTTATTACTCTGAGTGTTTCCATGTGCTCTGGGGTCTTCAGCTTTACTTCCTCTTCAACTTGTTTTTCACCATTCTGTAGCTATCTTTGGGTGACTGTGAGAACATGCGCTTAGACAGCATTTGCACCAGAACTCATTTGGTTGATGCAACATAAACTCTGACAGCTGGAAGAGAGACCAGGGTGGACGTGCTCTCAGGTTTATCACATCTTCTCGATTTGCCCACTCCGCAATAGCATTTGCGCCTGAGCTCTTTATTTGCATTTTGCTGAGCCGACATGAATTTTTATAAGTTCAGGGGTGTCTGGAGAATTCTTCAGACAAAAAAACGGGATGGATCATTTGTCACCTTCGTGGAAACAAGATGATTTTCTGTTTTCAACTGAAATAAGAAATTACGAAAGATTGCTGGGCCTGACCGTGTGAAAAATTAAAATGGTAAAAAAGGAAGAAAATTCAAAATAAAAAGGGAAGACATAGCTTTGGAAATGTTCACATCAATGTGAAAAAGGGTTAATAAATATGGTTTTACAAGACCACTTTTTTTTTTTTTTTGTATATGTACCCTTCTGTTGAGAGAGATTTTTTAAAATTATTATTTATTTATTTATTTATTTATTTATTTATTTTTGGCTGTGTTGGGTCTTCGTTTCTGTGCGAGGGCTTTCTCTAGTTGTGGTGAGCGGGGGCTACTCTTCATCGCGGTGCGCGGGCCTCTCACTATCGCGGCCTCTCTTGTTGCGGAGCACAGGCTCCAGACGCGCAGGCTCAGTAGTTGTGGCTCACGGGCCCAGTTGTTCCGTGGCATGTGGGATCTTCCCAGACCAGGGCTCGAACCCGTGTCCCCCACATTGGCAGGCAGATTCTCAACCACTGCGCCACCAGGGAAGCCCACAAGACCACTTTTTAAAAACATTTTGTTTGCATCCTCCACGAAGAAAAATCACATTTTACATCATGACCCACTACATACATTGAAAAAAAAAATTTCACACACAAAAAACTCACTATGTGTGGAATGGTATTTTTATTTTTATATAATTTTCTTATATTTTATTTTATTCTATTCTAATTTTGTCACTAATGCTGGTCATGAGCCACTTAATCAATTTCATAATCTACTAATGAATTGTGACTTGCAGCTGAGAAACCAGTGATCGCAAGAGCTCTTATAAACACATTACTGGATAAAGAATATACGCAGATATTTTTATGTGTAAAACAATTTTTTGCAATTTTTAAAATATGGAAAAACCATTTTTAAATAGAGAAAAATCTCAGCCTCAGTACTCACCCAAGACATACAAATTATAAGCAATGATAAAATACAATTTCACCGATTAAATTAATAGTTATAGTAAAGGTTTTTCTTTAATGCAGTTATTTATTTATACCCCACTTCAATTCAAAACAAATTTGAGGTGGTTTTATGCACCCAAACTACCAAACACAATGGATGGTAGAATCTATCGATGCAATTTTGAGAAGCAATTTGGTGGTACATTTGTGGAGTCATAAAAATGTTCGTGCCCAAAAGTAATTTCACTTCTGGGAATTTGTCCCAGTGAAGCAGCTCAAAGACAAAGAAAAATCTCTATGCACAACTTTTTATATCATTACTTAAGTAGTAAAAAATGAGAAGCAGTCTAAATAGCCAAGAATAGCACCATATTTACATAAGCTATACTACATCAATTCAAAATATTTTGCAGCCAATAAGATGATAATTGTGACTATGAAGCAACATGAGTAAATGCTCATGCTAACAAATGCAAAAGTTATCAAACAAAACTCTCTGAGTGTTCCAGTTACTATGGCTGCATAAAAAATTACCCTAAAACTTAGTGGCATGAAACAACCATTTATTATGGATCAGAAATTCAGACAGGACACAGCTGGATGGCTTATCCGAGGCTCATTAGATGACATGACTGGCAATTGACACTGGCTGTCAGCTAAAGCCTCAGCTGGATCTCTTGGCTGGGATACCTACATGCGGCTTGAGCTTTCTCAGTACGTGGTAGCTGGGTTCCAACGCTGAGAGTCTCCAGAGAGGGAGCCCGGCAGAAGTCAACTCACCTTACATGACCTAGTTTTGGAAATTATGCAGTGTCACCTCCATCACCATTCATGGAGACAGTCACAAAGTCCCATCCAGTTTCAAAGGGGAAGGAAAAGAGACTCTACCTTGTCATGGGAGAGTGACCAGTTTCTAAACAAGCATGCAGGACTTGAAATGCTGCTGTGGCTGTTTTTCAGGAAATACAATCCGCTGAAATCTATGATCTGGTTAGAGCCACATAAAAGTCATAAAAGGATTAGGATTAAGACTGGGAAGAAACATGGAAAAATGAAATCTTGATTTAAAATAAATCCTGTTGGGACTTCCCTGGTGGTGCAGTGGTTAAGACTCTGAGCTCCCAATGCAGGGGGCCCCGGTTCGATTCCTGGTCAGGGAACTAGATCCCACGTGCGTGCCGCAACTAAGGAGCCTGCCTGCCTGCCACAACTGAGACCAGGTGCAACCAAATAAATAAACAAATATTTAAAATAAAAGAAATCCTATTATTGTTTTGGCAATGTTCTTTGGGTAATAAGTAAAAATTATTAATAAAATTATATGAACAAGGAATGAAGCTGACAAAGCTTCAGAAATTGTTCCCAGGAAAACCCCTGCTTCCCTTGACTCCTCCATTTCTAAAATTCCACTGTTCTCACTTGCAGCTGTCACAGCTTAACCCATTGCATCAACAATGCCCCTCCTCTTATGAGAAGTGGGCGTAAAGCCGAGGCCCAAGCATCCAGTGGGCAGGTGCATCCCCCTTGCATCTTGCCCTCCCAATCCTTCATCACCGGATGTGTCCCCAGTTGGGTAGCCTCATCTACAGGTGACCTCACTTTTTAGTTAGTAAAGGAAAATGGAAAGGGGGACATGTCTCATGTATTAATAAACACTTGTCTCCACCTGAGAACACCTGTGTCCTCACTTGTCTTCCTTCCTGGAGATAGAGGTCCCTGCTTCCTTCACCGGGTCAGTCTCTCCACCTTGTTCTCCTGATCACCTTTCTCATCTTCTCCACACGATGTCCTGCTCAACCATCACACTCCAGTGTCCTCTCTCTCTCTCTCTCTTTTTTTTTTTCTATCATCTTTAATCTTTTCTCATTGACTGGATCCTTTCTCTCTACCTACAGTCACACCCAGGTCCTTTTACTCCCATTCATGCTACCCTCTCATATTGTCATCTGATGTATTCTTACTTGCCTACCCCATTAACAAACCTTCAAAGGAAACACTTACTCTGGCTGTTTGCATTTCATCACTCACTCACTCCTTAACACCAGTGATTTACCTGACGGGTTTCTTTCCTGTCACTAGCTCACCTGGCCTCTTAAATGTCATCTTGATGTCCTAATTGTCAAATCAAATGACCCTTTCTCCATCCTCATCCTCCCTTCCCTTTGAAACACTAAGTTGCCTTGTTCACCATCGTCTCCCTATAACCCAAACTTCCAGACTTCCCAGCCCCACTCTCTCTAATTTCTCCCTCACGTCTTTGACCAAATTTTCTGCTTCTTCAGCTCACTGGTCTCATTCCACTCACATTCCTTGGCTACATCCAATTATTCCAGAGCTTCTACTACCACCTAGTCACTCCTCCATAGATCTGGATATTTAACTCATACTACGTCTTGGATGTGCAGTATTAAAAATTCAGTTTTCAATGAGGCCTGTAATTGATGAAGTTTAATCAGGCAGGATAACTATAAAAGCCCTTTAGGTGTCTTCAGTCCTTCTTGGTCTAAAATGCTCAGTCGTTCAGCTAGCCTGGCCTATCTCTGCTGGGAGAAGAGGCCCCCGGCCTGGGGTGTGCTGGTCCAGCTCTCCAGTGGGGTCCTTTGCTCTCCAGGACGATGCTTTATTCTGGCCTCTTATGTGCTTTTATGGCCTCAGATCTTGAATAGCTGCTGTCTCGCCTGAGTTCTGCTCATTCAGGGCCTGGAGAGGTCTTTGGATGACAGGGCCCCATCTTATTTATTTATTTATTTTATTTATTTTATTTTTGGCTGTGTTGGGTCTTCGTTGCTGCACGCGGGCTTCCTCTAGTTGCGGCGAGCGGGGGCTACTCTTTGTTGTGGTGCGTGGACTTCTCATTGTGGTGGCTTCTCTTGTTGTGGAGCACGGGCTCTAGGCGCACGGGTTTCAGTAGTTGTGGCTCGCGGGCTCTAGAGCTCAGGCCCAGTAGTTGTGGCACACGGGCTTAGTTGCTCCGCGGCATGTGGGATCTTCCCGGACCAGGGCTTGAACCCGTGTCCCCTGCATTGGCAGGCGTATTCTTAACCACTGCGCCACCGGGGAAGCCCAGGGCCCCGTCTTAACTGTCACTGGCCGGGGACTCCTTAGCCTCTGCCCCATCCTGCTTCTCCCTTAAATCTCCTGATCCAGAAGAGGGCAGGGGGGCATGCTTTTTCTATACCTCCCTTATGTCGTATTTACCCTTCCCCAGATTTCCACCTGAGCCTTAAAAACAGGGCAGGAGACTCACTGTTGATGAACCAGTGGGGAAAGAGGGAAGTAAAGGAATTTGGTGAATCCTCCCTCAAGATACTATCCTGGCTTGAAGACTCCTGTCCTGCCACATAATCGTATATCGAAAGTTGGAAGTTGACTGTCAACTTCGCCTTTCTCTAGGCAATCCTTCTATAAAATATTCTATCTCTAACCAGACATATGGCTGCCTTTGGCAGACCGTGTGTAAAAGTCATAGACTCATGAAGACAAAAGAGAAAATCATATACAATTTCAAATCATTCCAGGAGTTATATTCTTGAATCACTAGATCCATCCCAACCCCAGCGGCTTCTCCGACCTCTAGCTTTTACGATCTCACTGCCTATTGGACATCTGCAAACACCTCTAAAGCCAAACTCATCATTTTCCCTCTACAAACCCCCTGGGTTTGCTGGTAGATCCTCGGGCAAGTTACTTTGTCGCTCTGTACCCCAGTTTCGCCATCTATAAAATGAAGGCTATAATAATACCTTAGCACTGTTATGAGGATTAGGCAAGATAACATGTCCGAACAGCCCAGGGTGCTGCCTGGCGTGTGCAAGTGCTATGAAAATGCTTTGCATGCCTCAGTCTGGATGGTCGGCAGCTGGAATGATGGCTCCTGCACACACAGTCCATTGCATGGGCCCCAGGCCCTTCCCTGCCCATCTCGTGCCCTTCTGTGATAAGGCTAAGTTGTCAGGCACATCGTCCCTCCAGGGCAAGATTTCCAGCAGATGTCCATGGCAGAGATGTGCCTCACCGGGTGGACATGCCCCGTCTTGGTGATTGACTCATGGTCCCTCTGCCTGGAATAGCCGCCGCCCCACACCCACCCTTCCAAGTCCTATCCACCTGCACTGGCCATGTTTCCTCACAGCCCAGCCACAGGCTTCCCTTCCTCTGGGTCCAGGATGCTCGTGTCTGTATCACTCACTTGGCGACTGTATGTAAAAAGATACCAAGATCCTGGGTACCAGCAGGTCTAAGGCCAAGATGACCCCAGAAGATGGCCTAGCAGGGATGGGATAATATCAAGACTCAGATGAGGCTTTGCACTCAGGTATCATGCCAGCCAACCTCTGAGGCAAGCTTTGGAGTACCTCTGAGGGGAGCTAGATTGTTCTGTTTGAGAGTCAGAGCCTACCTGATGGGGACATTTGACCCAGAGGAAGTACATTTCTGCCAGGCCATTCTGATCTGTCCCACAGGCAGACCCCGCTGTGTCCTATGGGGCCGGCAGGACTGAACTGCTAACCCCAGCTGCTCGTGGCCACGGAGAGCCATGCCCTCCAGAGGACAGGCCTCCCCTGGAGCCCTCAGTTTCTGGAGTGGCTTGTCAGGGACCGTCTCTTTGGGCTTCTGTCTTTTCCTTCCACTTCCTCCTCTGCTGGCCTGGCTCCACCAAGGCTGCCTCAGGCCTACAGTTAGAAAGTGCCTGGGAAGGATTCCATGGACAGACACTACTGTGGCTTCATGGTCCTCTGGGGGGTCGGGTGCTGCCACAGACCCCTTCTGACCACTAATGTCCCTGCTTCAAGAGCCTAAGACCAATATTAAAGGGTTAATAATCAAAACATATATAGCAAAATGGCTAGTGGGCTATTTCCTTAAAGTACCAGGGCACCGGAGCAGGGTCAGATGCTGCTGCAGAGAGGAGAGACCTCACACCCCCAAAGTCTCCCCTGCCCCGCCCCTGACTCTGAGAACATTCTGGGGAGCTGAGCCTGCGGGGCTGCTTCTGCCGGTTGGGGCAGGATTCAGCGCCTCCTGCAGCCTCCAGGCTGGGATTTGCACCCTGCTGCGTGTAGGGCCCTGTGAGCTCCTGTCCCACACACGGATCTGAATTCACAGACTGACTGGAAAGAATTCCCTGGACAAAAAAGGGATGCAAATTCTAACCTCCATTGTGTCTCAAGAATGAAAAAGCATGTCCTAAAATTCGGGTGACCTCAGACAAAGCCAAACTGAAAAGCCCTTGGAAGAGACCACAGGGCACATTCTGAGAGAGGAAGAGAGTGGCCTGTGACCCAAGCCAGACCCTGCAAAACCCAGGTGCCCACGGGCCCAGGGGCGGCTGGAGTCTCAGCCACACCACCCTGCACACCGGCCTTGAGAGAAATGGCTGTGTGTGTGTGTGTGTGTTTGTATATGTGTGTATGTGTGTATGTATGTGTATGTGTGTATGTATGTGTATGTGTGTATGGATGTGTATGTGTGTATACGTGTGTGTGTATGTGTTTGTGTGTATATATGTGTACGTGTGTATGTGTGTGTATGTGTGTATATGTGTGTATGTGTATGTGTGTGTGTTTGTGTGTGTACATGTGTACACGTGTATGTGTGTACATATGTGTGTGTTTATGTGTGTATGTGTGTATGTGTTTGTATATGTGTGCGTGTGTGTATGTGTATGTGTATGTGTGTATGCATGTGTATGGGTGTATACGTGTGTATGTGTTTGTGTGTATATATGTGTACGTGTGTATATTGTGTATGGGTGTATACGTGTGTATGTGTATGTGTGTGTGTGTGTACATGTGTATGTGTACGTATGTGTGTGTTTATGTGTGTATGTGTGTGTATGTGTTTGTATATGTGTGTATGTATGTATACGTGTGTATGTGTGTGTGTGTGTGTGTGTGTGTGTGTGTGTGTGTGTGTGTAAAAGAGAGAGACACAGAAAGAGCCCTACCCTCAGAGCTGCAGCACCTGTGGCCTGGCCTGGCCCCCCCGGCTGAGGAATCCCCTGGGGGACGAGGACAAAGAGGCCACCAGCAGAGCCTCTCACCTCACGGGACTGTAGGCAGATCTGCTGAGGGCCGTTCCAAGGTCACAGGCACAGGCCATGGTGGGTTCAGGACCTCTGGGGGCCTCGGGCTGCCAGGGGCTTGAAAAGTGCTGGCAGCAAGGAGCCCCCAGGACTGAATCACAAACATTTGTGAGCACTTTTAGCAAAACTCAGAGATACTCAGGGTGAGGCCGTCTGCAGGAAGATCGGGCTCCCCAGACTGAGGGGCTGGGCTCAGGGGTGTCGGTCGTCATGTGACTGTAAGCTGCTCGGTGATCCCAGGTTGAGGAAGACTGGGGCCTGGGGTGAGCCCCCTGCCCGTGTTTCCGACCCACGAGGGTGACCCGCCCTCGGGCTCTGTGCTCCCCGTCCAGCCCCACTGACAGCAAAGCACCCTCCGCTCCCTGGAGAGCAGAGTTTCTGGCACGGGGCGCCTCTCCTCTCCTCCCACCCGCCCCCATGCCACCTTCCAAGGAGCTTCTGCTCAGTGGGGACGATGGCCTCTCCCCTGGGCTCAGTGAGTCCTCTCCGAAGCCACAGAAGGGCCTGGACTGGCCTGGCTTCCCAGGTGTCGGATGCCAGGTGGCCAGCTCTGTGGTCACGCACGGGCCTCCCAGCCTGACACCTGGGTCGTCAGGACAGGTTACTGCTCCTACTGGGAGGCTGAGATAGCCGGGTGGTGGGTACGGTTTCTACAGGCTCTAACCCTCGGTAATTCTGGGATGACTTGGACAGTAGCGCCCCAGGAGGCTGCTCAGGACTCCTCTGCCGGTGCCCGGCCTGCACGTGGCTTCACGGAAGGCCCAGGGCTGGACCCCTTCCGCACTGCGGCCGGGGCTTGGGGGGCCACAGAGGAGAGTGGGAAGCGAAGACACCAGAGGCCTGGGAGGCGGGTCCCACCAATTCTTCCCCCACCTTCAGTCTGTGCTCCAACCGCAGTGGAAATCTACACTCTAGTGGAATGGGTCTGTTTTTTTTTTTCTAAAACCTTTGTGCTTTTTTTGGTTCCCTAAGTTGCTGAGGAAAAGTTCCTTTTGGAAAATTCCAGCTCAGTCTCAGCTAAACAAAAAGGAAAAGGGGTTTTTCCACAAGGGGTTCTGGGTTGATAGGGGAACACAGAGCCTCCAGCTGTCACTTGTCTGAAAGCTGTAAAGAACCAGAAGCTGGGATGGGTAGGAAGAAACTCCTGGCGGGGGCCAGACCTGAGGTCAGCCTGACGACACCTTGCTTCCCCTCTACTGCATCACCTCCCCCAGACGGGGGAAGTCTCACACTCCGACTTGCTCTCCTTCTAAGACCCAGCACTTGGGTTTCATCTGAACCCTAATTATCCAACATATTAAATCAGGTAATAAGATAAAAGTACCCAGTTTGAATTTCTATTCCAAAAGGAAAACCCTCTGACAGGGGTTGGTCCAGGGAATCCTGGAACATTCTTTCACTTTCTCTCTACCCACGAGAGCCACTCTGATTTCTTCTCTTCTCCTCCTCCTCCTCCCCCTCCTCCTCTCTTCCTCCTTTTCTTCTCCTCCTTCTTCAGTAAGTATTCAAAGGCTTTAAAAAATTGAGATATAATTCACCATTTTAAAATGTACAACGGAGTGGCTTTTAGTATATTCAGGATTCCAGGTAGGTTTTTATCCCATTGACATCCCCCCAGGGAGAGAGAGGAAAGGAGCTGGGGCTGGAAGTTTCCCTGACGTGCACCAAGGCGGCCCTGGCAGCTGACATCCGAAAGGTTGCTCCAGCCTGGTGACACAGGCACACCCCTCTCTAGAATTTCTGGGGAACCTGTCTGTGGAGCTGGAGTCCTGCCATTAATGGGACAGGTGGGTTCTTAGCTAAAGTTTTCCAAGTATCGGAGCCTCTTACATCAGTGGTACCGGGATCAACCCATGAGGGGTTGGAGACCCCTGACCCCGTGATGAAGTCAAGCCCTGGGGGCGAGCTGACCAGGATAGGGCCCCAGATTGGGGGTCTTGGAGCCGATCGCTGTGGAAAGAGAGTCCTGGGATCCTGGCAGAGCATTCAGAGTCATGAGACTCAAGGCCCTCCTCCTACAGATGGGGAAACTGAGGCCCAGAAACCATAAGATTGCACAACCTGGTAACAGCAGACCCAAGACCCGGCTCTTCTGACTCTGGGCCAGTGTAATTCACTCAACAGTAAGTAGTCATTGAAACCCTCCTATGGGCCAGGGACTTCATTGGGTGCTAAACAGGGACGGCTGGAAATCCGCATTCAGGAAGCCCACAACCTCGCAGCTCTAGGAAGGGGACCAGGAAGTGCTGAGGGAGGTGGCCACTCCACAGTCAGTGGAGGGTTAGCCCCGGGAAGAAAACCCCTCAGTACGGCTTTGCCACCTGCCCGACATCTGCCTCGGAAAGTACTTTCCCAAGAGTTACTCCCATCAGCTCCTGTCAGCAGCCCCCTCTCCTGGCCTCCGTCTCCGGCCTTAAGTTAGTGGCAGAAGCTCCTTGGGGTAGAGTGATGGTGTGTTGGAAACTGGCTCATACCAGCTCACGAGAGCTGATTTTCAGGAATTTTGCAAGAACACACTCATTTTAAAAATTAAACGATACAGACTTATAATTAAATAAATTATATTTGAAACAAAGGTAATACTCAAAACTCATCATTTCCTAATCATTTTATTACATTTTACTATTACCTATGCTCTTGGGGTGATTTATGACTAAATCTGTGTGGTGAAATACTATAAGACTGTGCATTTCCTCTGTGTTCAGTGATGTCACATTGTGGCTGGAAATAGGCCACGGTGGGAGTATTTACACCATGGAAATAGGCAAATGCTACAAATGAAGGTTTGGTTTTGTTTTTACATTTACCATCCACTAAAAATTCCTCAGACGAGCAAACAAAAATCCCCATCCACGTATTCAGCCAGTTGCACATATAGGACTGTGTGTGTGTGTGTGTGTGTGTGTGTGTGTGTGTGTGTGTAGCAATCTGCTCAGGCATACCTCATTTTATTGCAGTTCACAGGTATTGCACTTTTTACAAATCGGTGGTTTGTGGCAACCCTGTGTTGTCAGCTGACGGTTACCATTTTTTTCATAAAGTATTTTTAAATTAAGGTAGGTACATTGTTTTTGTAGACATAATGCTATTGTACACTTAATAGACTACAGTATAGTGTAAACTTAACTTTTATATGCACTGGGAAGCCAAAAAAATTCCTGTGACTCACTTTATTGTGATACCTGCTGGATTGCCATGGTCTGGAACTGAACCCGCAGCTCTCCAAGGTCTGCCTGTATTCAGGATTCCCTTTCCCTTCAAGTTTCTGTCTGTTTTAAAAAGTGGTCATTCCTTTCCTGCTCATTGTCTTCATTTTCTCTTTTTATAGAATGAGCTCAGTGAGGCTTCAGGACTCCTTATTCATGGCTCTGGTCCCTTTTTTGGTCCCAAATTTTAACTTTCCCCCGACTCACCCAGGGTACTTGTTAAACATGCAGACTCCCAGACTCCATCCCCAGAGGGTCTGACTCAGTGGGTCTGGGGCAGGAATCTGCACCTTTACCAGGTTTTCCAGGTGATTCTGAGGCACGTGGTATAAGAACAGCAAAATATTTCCTCGTGTCACTGGCAAGCTGTAAACAATAGGGTGTTTATTGCTTTTCCCTCTATAGAGGATTCATTTCTGCTACTCCATTCCCACTCTCTTTGTCACCCTCACTAGCACAGTTGTTTGACGTTCCTCTGTGTTAGCGTGGCCAGTCCCCGTGAGCCGGCTCCATCAACCACGCTCTGATGAGCCGGGCCTTGGATCAGGTACAGCCTGGTAGATAATGAAGTTAATGAAAAACCAGCAGTCAAAGCGGTCGTTTGCAGTTTCACCACTTGGTGGCGCCATTGCTCCATTTTCCACTCTGGTCAGTTTTTTTGATGGGCGTCCTGAAAATTCCTGCTTAATTTTGCTGATGGCTTAGAGGGAATATTTGTTGTCGTTCTGATGTGTTTTTCGTCCTCTGTTATAATCTTTGATTCAGATAGACAGTGACACAATGAGGAGCCTAGAAAGAGGATTGCGTTTTGAAACTCTCACCCTCACCACAGGTTTTGGGGATACATTTTTGATAGAGTTTAAGAAGATGGTCCCA
Organism: Balaenoptera physalus; assembly: GCF_965194825.1. Classification (NCBI taxonomy): domain Eukaryota; kingdom Metazoa; phylum Chordata; class Mammalia; order Artiodactyla; family Balaenopteridae; genus Balaenoptera; species Balaenoptera physalus. Next base: position 105,553,193 of record NC_138887.1, on the reverse strand, counting down.
AAGCATCAACAAAGACCAGAATTAGTGACAACCAAGTCGGGAGGGGCGGACACACACGTCAGCGTCGTGGAGAATCATTCTTCTGCCTTCCCTCTAGGCCCTAACACAGAGCTTATGTATCCGTGTAAGGAAGAGACCAAATATTACTTGATTATCTCCTGTGGGCCAAGCAATTTTCATCATCTCGTTTAATCCTCACCATAATCCTGTATTTTATGTCTCTCAGGAGGGAAAATGGCAGGCCTGAGGAAGATGAGAATCAGAGAGATCGCTCCAAACCCCACACTCTTTCTGCACACAGCATTATCTCTGTTCATTCACTGATCAAACATTGATAACAAAGCAGATTTGCAAGCGATTCTATTTTGGACAAACCGATGAGGACTTGGGCCTCTGCCTACATTCAGGCAGGAAAATATTGAGCCCCCAGCTGCCAAGCAGTGGACACAGTGATTCACTTCTACTGTCAAGGGCGGAGCAGATTAAAAAATAAATGAGAGGAAGGGAAATGTGGGACTTTCTAACGAATGGGCAAACATAGTCCCATCAGCAGCTAAAATCAATGAAGCAAAATAGATGGCTTTTGAGTGAGCAAGAACGAAGCCCAGAGGCCCACCTTGCCTTCAGTTCCCTAAGGACACCTCCTGTCCCTCTCACACCTGCAGATCTCTGCCCCAAAAGGCACTGGAGGGGCGTCCAGCTGGAGCCACATGGGATAAACAAAACAGATGATGTCCAAGCTCTCTGTATCCATCCCTTATCTCTAATGTGGGTACAGGCAGGATGGGGTTCCAGGTACAGATAGAACTTTAAAAGGGCTATATTTGGGAAGTACATAGTGTCATTAGGGGGACAATTAAAAGCGGGTCTGATCTGGTAGGATGGAGTCTTGTCTGAGCAAAACCATGAGAAGTAAGATGTAGAGACTGTTGGCCTCAGGCCAATCCCGCAGAGGCTGGAGAAAGCACCCATGTGGTCCTGTTTAGGTGGGCAGCATATTTTATTTTCAATGCCTGCTGGGCTCTTTTGCCTCAGCCGTCTTCCATAAGCCTTCCGCACATCCAGCTGGCCACCTGACCCCACTAGGGGCAGCCTCTGAGACCGTATCACGCCCTTTCCTGAGATCAGCTTATGTTATTCACATCCCTTTCCTCTGCCTTATGGCAGCCCTACTCTCAGGACTCCAAATCTGCCTAAACAAGGCAAAAAGGGGGAAACTCAGCTAACCAACGACCAGTTTGGGTGATGTGCAGCTGAGTAACTATTTGATCAATTCGCTTAATACTAAACCGTGTATGTCAAGGTCATTTAACTGCAGCTTGGAAGGGTTGCACTATTTGGCCTCTCCGTGGCCACTCATGAGCTGGGCTTTTGCTTCCATGTATTGGTCGATGGCCAGATCCAGATGCAGTATCATCCTGTGGATCCGGCCCACGTGTGCGGGGCACCCCTGACACACTCCGTCACTCACGTGCTCCCCTGGACAAAGGCTGTTGAGTGTCTGCTCTGCGCCTGGCAGCCTTCTAGGCACCAGAGGTCACCATGGTGGGCCCGACAAGGGGGCCTGTGCCTTCACAGAGCTTGTGTTCTAGTGAAGGGAGACAAAGAATAAGCAAACAAACACGAATCAGGCGGTGATGAGAGCCAGGATGGAAGCAGGGAAACGTGGAGTGCCTGTGACCACGGGCTTGGCTGAGAGAGGGTGGGGTCTCTCTCTCTCTCGAGGAGCCATGGAGACCTTCCCCAGTAGCGTCCTTGCCTGGATCGACTCAGCGCTGGTTTCTGTAGGAGGAAAACCAAGGGACAGGCACCAGGGGCAATGGACGATGTCATTGCTTCCTGGTGATGCTGTAAGACCCTGGGGTGAGGATGTCTGAAGGCACCACGGCTCTCTCGCCCTGTGGAGAGGAGGCTAGAGATCGGGGCTGATCCTCTGTTTCCCTGCCTCACACACTACTCCAGGGCCAACCCTTCCCTTACGGGGGACAGAACTGAAGCTGGACAGGCAGAGGGCCTTCTCACATCACACAGCTGCCCATCACTTATCTGTCTTCCATTCCTCCCCGGGGCCCCCTTCTTTCCCGGAAAACTTGACAATAACTTCTTTGTTTTCCAGATTGCTGGCTCCCCTCCGCCCGCCACCCCCATACACGGCAGTGCTTGATTCGGCAGTGCTTGATTCAGCTTGGAAGAGAAGATTTCTAATGCTAATTTTGATGCAGCCCATAATAGGAGGCAGGCCTGTTGCTCTGCATTGGGAAGTGGGGCAGGACCGTAAGTGTCACGATAGCCACCGCTTACTGAAGGGCTCCTGTGACAGAGAACCGGGCATGAGTTAGTTATCTCACACCTTTACATCCACGCTTCAAGTTGGGAGCTCACCTGTGAGGAGTCTGAGGTTAAGGGAGGTTAAGTAAGTCACCTGAAGCGCACACGGAAGTAGTAGAATTGAGATTTGAACTCAGACCTCTTTGACTCCAAAGCTTTGTCTTTTCTCCTACAGCGTGCCCGGGAGAGCGCTGGGGAAAAGGCGAGTAAGGAATTAACCTGTAAACTTTACTCAAGATATCAAAGCCCTGCGACCGCATTGTCACGGTTTTCTGCGAGTCGTGCACTCAGATGCTGGCACCCAGCGGCCCTGCAGCCATGGCCCCCGGCTCCGCTCCCATAGGACGGCCTGGACGCCCCGCTTGGGCTGCTAACATCCCGTGAAGTGGGAAAGCATCAGAGAATGTCACTTACTGGCCCAAGTTAGTGGTGAACAGTGGAGCCAAAACCCTGCCTCCAAGCTCTTTCCCTCCTATCCAGTCCATTCTCCATACACCAGCCAGAGTGACCCTTTGCAGTGTCAGTCCCTTCACGGTCTCCATCAGGTTGAGAATGAACTCTGAGGTCCACATGAGGCCCCGGGCTGGCATCTGCTGGCCTCCAGGACGGCATCCCTAGAACTCTCCCTCTCTCTCACTCTATTGCGGCCACACGGTCTTTTTGCTGTTCTTTGAACACAGGAGTTACACGCCTACCTCGGGCCCTCGCAGATTTGTTCCCACAGCCTGGGGACAGATTTTTACCCTAGAAATCCCTAGGGCTTGCCCCCTTGCTGTATTTAGGTCTCAGCTCAGATATTGCCTCAGAGGAAGAAGCCTTTTCTCACCATGTGATGGAAACCAGCCCTCCCCTCTTGCTCTCCCACTTCACTCTGCTCCAATTTGCTTCCTAACACTTTTCATCACTAGCTATTTTTTTTTAATTAATTAATTTTATTTATTTATTTTTGTCTGAATTGGGTCTTTGTTGCTGTGCGCGGGCTTTCTCTAGTTGCGGCGAGCGGGGTCTACTCTTCATTGTGGTGCACGGGCTTCTCATTGCAGTGGCTTCTCTTGTTGCGGAGCACGGGCTCTAGGCACACAGGCTTCAGTAATTGTGGCACATGGGCTCAGTAGTTGTGGCGCATGGGCTTAGTTGCTCCGCGGCATGTGGGATCTTCCCGGACCAGGGCTCGAACCCGTGTCCCCTGCACTGGCAGGCAGATTCTTAACCACTGCGCCACCAGGGAAGCCCCACTAGCTATTATTTTATAACTTTTCAATTATGTCTTGAGTGCCTGTCTCTTCTGCTAGAGCATAAGCTCCCTGAAGGCAGGGATTTTATATATAATCTTTTTCCCACCATGGGATCCACGAAGATCTGCAGCGCCTAGTATTTTGCAGACTCGACAACTGCTTGTTGAACAAATGAATGAGGAGCAGAAGCTCATTCTCTCATGAAACACGATGGGTTCTGGAGAAATTGAACCCTTTTTGGAGGGAAACAGCCCCAGTCACTCTTTGGCTCTCCGGCTGCAGTGGGAGACCCTTGCTCATGGCCTCGCTCCTCTCCTCAGAACCTCTTTCCAAAGCCCACCTCTCAGCGCCACCTTGGAAGCCTGGTCCCTGAATGCCAGCCTGCGGCGGGATCTCACCTGTCTCTGAAGCCTTCCCACCCCCACCCGGCTTTCAACCTCCTCTTCTTCCCGCCCACCACCCTGGCAAGGGAGCTGCTTCCCCAGCTCCTGCTTTGGTTCAGGTCAACACCAGCTCCCAGAAACATGCGTCCATCCTAGACAGCTTTGTTCTAAATGTCCATCACTGATAACGAGGAGGAAGAGCCTCACATGGAAAGGCGGGAGAGGGAAGCACAGACCAGAAGGAAGTCATGTGGAGGTTGACTGCCCCTCTCAGACTCTTAGGATTTTTCCTTCTCTAACTAAGAAGGTGGCGTCACACTCTACTCCCTCCCTGGGGGCGGGGGTGGTTCCTGATGCGACCCCTTCACTCTTCAGGTTTCCTATTTCGGTCTCCAGGTCCCCCTTTTCAGAGGATGGTTCCTGATGAAGGCAAAGTCACCACAGACTCCATGTCCTTCTCCTTCAGGTGATGTCAAAGGTGACATTGAATGAATCTAGCAAAGGAGTATTTTATAAAGCTTTTGATTCTGAAATGGAATCATTCATAAAAGATTGAGCAAGATAGAGACCAGATAACCTAGTCTTCTCGGTTGATTAATGAGGAAACAGGGGCACAGAGATCCTAGTTGTCATGGAGCTGGTGAGGGGCACAACTAAGACTTGAAATCTCCTGACCCGCTGTCCAGCCCAGCTCTGAGGGTCCACCAAGATGATGCAAAGACAGTTTCTACCCTGTAGGAAGTCTCGTTTCCAGAATGCACATGGGTTCATTCAACCTTGCAAATAACTCCCCCAAATGGTCAAGCCTGCAAACATACCCCATCAGCCTAAATTGCTGCTTAAGGATCTGCCACATTGACTCCAAATTTTCATCCTCTTCCCCTCCCCTTCATTTCCTTTCATACTCTTTTCAAATCCAGCCCCCCTACGCCCAGGCTTTCAAACTGCTATTTAGAGTTTAGCGTCAGGCCCTCACTTGTACCAATTCAAGACCTGTGCCCATGTGACACCAGTTTATGGTTGGAGGTTATTTCTTCTCCCAGGGTCAGTGCCCTTCTCTCCCCACAGCTTCCCCTAAAGTCAGTAACTCCTGGGAGCTCTGGCTCTTAATCTGTGAAATCCTCTCCCCCTGGCAGTGTGTGAAGTGGCCATTGAACAGATGGCCTCACATGGCTTCGCTTCTACAAAGCCAGTAATAAATTGCATTCATGGAAAATCTGTATTTCAGTAGTCACATTATTTACATTTCTCATTTATTAATCCTATTAGGAATATTCCCTCCAGGAGAAGAATAAAGGTGAAACAAAAAAGCAAGACAAATGGACAACTCTGAAAAAAACACCCCATTCAAAGGCCTGCTGTTTCCCTTGGGCACTAGCTTATATATCACCTGTGTGCAAAGAGGACGTCTGACTTGGTGCAGATATGAGAACATCTGCTGCTCAAAGTGGCTTCTGAATCCCCCCACCAAGACCCTGTGATGTCCCAGCCCAAGGAGTCTATTTTTCAAGGGAAGCTGCAGCAAACATTTCTTTAAAATTTTGGTAATAGCCCTATCCAACGTTACAGGAAGTGTTGAAAAGACAAAATATGGTTAAAAAAAATAAACCAATGGAAGAGCAAGCAAGCAGGGGCTGTTTAGTTGGCTGGTGGGTGATAGTAAGTGTGCAGTTGGCTAAATATTGACCTGAATTCATCAGCAACACGTTGAATGCTACTGCCCTCATTTTAGCCCCGAGCCCGGCACTCAGTAAGCCTGGGATTATTGCTAGCCCACAAGCAATAATCATCTGTGGAGGAAACACAGCTCGTCCTTAGGGATCAGCGGCCTTTTCTGTTAAAGCATCCTGGCATCTGTGCCTGCTCTAAACTCCTGTTAAATGGGGCTCCACTTCTTTTCCCTAATGTTTGTTAGTTCTCTGCCTATTTTATATCCCTTATTGGATTGTTAGCTCCACAAGAACTGTGATTTTTATTCACCCTTTTTACCAGTCCCATGGCATTCAGTAGGGGCACAATAAATAAATGATGCAATCACGGAAGTTGGCAGCCGCCGTATTTTTTTGTTTCTTTGTTGGTACATTAGTTTAATTTCTGCTTCCTAACTCTCGTATTGTAACTTTAGAGGTGGGAGAAAGATGCTATAAACCAGATATGCATAGGGAAGGGAAATTCTTTTTCTCACTTGCCTTCATACTTCAGCCTTCTTGGGTTTTGAGAGAATAGAAAGGATCATGGTAAAAAAAAAAAAAAATCAAGAAATACAACCCATTCTTGGAATATAAAGTGGAGGCATAAGTTTCCAAAGTTACAATATTTTCACCTCTAAGATGAATTCCTATTCTAACTACCTCACAGGGCTATCGTGAGGCTCAAATAAGATAATATGCATTTGAAAGCTCTTTGCCAGTAGGAAAGCATGATATGGGTGGAAGGTATTATTATCCCTTTAATCTTTCTATTCTCATAATGGAGAAAATTTTCCAAAGACAAATTGGGAGCTTATTTCAGGCTCTCAGCTGCCTCTTGCTACATGATGCCCATGACAATTAACGCTGCAGAAGAGTCTGGCTGAATTCAAATAAACAGCACGTGAAGCACATTTGTCAGTCCTCTAACACTGCTGAAATCGGGTGGGATTCTCCTGCAGGCCTCTAGGACTCATCGTGGGCTGAGAACACCACAGATGCCATTCCAGGTAAGACCTTAATTTCATGCATTCCTGTTTTCTGCCCTTACCAGGCCACCAAGGGCCGTTCTGCAGGAGACTGTGGCTGTTCCCTGGGATCGTAGAACACAAAGTCCCCAGAAGTGAATTCGGGGAGCTCTGCCCAGACCCTCCGCCCCCTTTGGGACCGAGGGACCCGTTTCCCCAGCTGCTGGGAACCATGGGAGCTGATGGCTCTTCATTAGGTCCTGATCTGGGCACGGCCCTCGGCCTGAGAGCCCCTGTTCCAAGGCCACATCCCCTCCCATACCCAGTGTGTGGTCAGAGTGGGGAGGGGCAGGATAAAGGGCTGGCTCCCTTGTCTCAAAGTGGGACAACTCTGAAGGGCCGTCCCTCTCCAGAGCTCCTGGGTGGATCCACTGAGGGCTCTGGGGCAATTTTATTGTCACCCAGCTTCTCCCTTTGTCCAGCCCTGTATCCCTCCCCCTTCACAGTTGTCGTTCTTGAAAACACTCCTTAGTAAAGCTCCTGTGTGCTTATCTCCAAGCAACTCTACCTATGAAACGGCTCGAACGGTTTTATGGTGAATGGGTTACTGGTCTGCAGGGATTGGTCCTCTCAGCCCTTGGAGAAGCTAGGTGGGTCCCATGTCAACCCATGTCCCCCAGCGAGTTGCCTTGGCCATGAGCCGCATTCTCCATTTACCCTATGTCGCCAAACAAGCCTTATTTTCTAGGTCCTATGATACTAAAAAGGCTGGGAAGCACTAAAGCCATGTGTAGCATGCTCAGAAATTAATCTCTTTTAACACAGCATGGTTGCCTTTCCGATACCCATTCCCTGTCTTCTTTACTAACTCTACCCTCATTTTAATTCCAGGCTGTCATTTTCTCAGCCTAAAAACAGAGCAAAACGAGCTCCCCACATTTCCCAGCCTCCTCTGCAGCCAGGGAGAACCACAACCGTAGTTCTTGCTCAGCGGAGAGAAGCGGGCATTTGTCACCCCTCTACCTTCCCCCATAAGGGCATCTCCCCACTTGCTTTTTGGTCCCTTCTGTGTCTTCCTGCCTGGAACAGGAACGGGAGGCTGGTGAGCAAGAGGAGACCCATGTACTAGTGTATTCATCATCTATTGCTGCATTAAAACATTTACCCCCAAACTGGAAGCTTTAAACAAACATTTATTATCTCACAGTTTCTGTGGGTCAGAAACTATAGGGGAAGGGGTCATTTTTATATATTCTCAGGGTCCAACAGCCCAAAGGTGGTATAATGTGGGAGGGAACTACACAAGGCTGTAAATTCCAGGAGGCAGGGATCATGAAGGGCCCTCTTGGAGGCTGCCCAGCGCCATCACCAGCTGGTCCCCCGAGATACATCCATCCAGATGCAAAATATACTCACTCTCCCCCCGAATCTGCAGACATCTCATCCCACTGCAGCATCAACATACAGTTCAGAACCTCGTCCTTTAAGTCAGGTCCAGGTGTGGATGAGGCCTGCAGCTCCTCCAGGATGGTTCCACCCCACATCCCACGTGTTCTCTACGGCACAGCATTTCAGCCTCAAGCCTTACACATCAGTGTGTAAGGCAGAAGGGAAAAGAAAGATAATTTGTCTGTTATTTCAATCCTCTCTCTTCCTCCCCATCCATTGCATGCTAAGAATAGAGGGTGGCTGTATGAACCTGTACACACACACACACACACACACACACACACACACACACACACTTCCTGCAAAGCACATTGTGAGAAATGGTGCTCTAACCAAATAGGCAAGACAAAGAAGAGGGCACTCAAGCAGGGATACCAAAACTGATATTTTTGTGATGAGAACAAGACTGATCAGAAATGCTGCTCGCCAGTGGCTGATCCGGCAGAAGCCAACCGGGGGTCCAAACTCTTCTTCAACCCTCCCCGAAGCTCCCCATAGAAAGTGGTGATGCAGCAAGAGTGGGATGGCACGGGAGATGCTGGCAAGCTTAGGACTGAGGCGGTAAGAGTTGGGAGCAGGAAAGGAAAGGAATGAATAGTAGAGAAGTTTCTAGGGTGGTGTGCCTGTCTTGCTTTAACCTTCCGAGGTGTTCTGCAAAGCCCTTTGCAGAACACAGAAACACCCCTCGGTGAGACTATCTTTAGTTGCTGAATTGTTTAACTGTGACCTGAAGTCCTTCTTTCCTATCTCGTTGATGGCACATCTCTGGCATTGCATTAATTTCTGATAACTCTCTCAGGCACGGCCAGCTAAGCACTTTCTCCATTGTGCTGTCTGTGTGAAAAGTCACACTTACAGGTTCTCAGAGGATGATTCCAGGTACAGATATAAAAGCCAGCCCTGAATACCAATCTGTTGGCTTTGCTGTCTGTGCAGATGTTCCCAGAGATTCAATCACTCTCTCCGTGTTTTTAAAGTTCATTCTACAAAATTAACATTAATAACCAAGTGAAACTCACTTGTTTTTTTCAACTGAGGCCACCAAACCAGATTTGAGGTTCAATCTTTTTCATTCTGTACCCAAGTAGGAAAAATTTAAGAGCATATAGCCAGTAGCTAGTGTCAAATCACCTTGGCTATTAGTCTCTATCTGATCCTGGTCTCTCATTTCCAATAATTCTGCCTGCCTTGTTTCATTTGGCCATGGCTTTGCCGTGAGCCTCAGCTCCAACTGAATCCTGGCCTTGGTTTCAAGGACTTCAGCACATACAAGAATAGGATAACACCTTATCTTGCATCCTCCGAGGACTGAGGTCCCATTTTGGAACCCAAATTCTTGAAGGGAATTGTTGACTTACCTGGCAAAAGTCCCCCCTGGTGCCTACTTGTGCCAGACTTGGAATTTGGGTTTGTTGGAATCCTAACTGTTCCCAGGTCAAGGCTGGTGGTCTTTCAACCACCTCACAAGTGTCCCTCACTTGTCCGACCACCTATGAGAACCATGGCTTTCACAGCTGAAAGGGACTTTAAATGTCATCTAGTTCAACCACTGCAACCTATCTTGCCTGACAATAAACTCAGGAAATTATTCAAACAACTCTTCAAATTCAGAGCTCTCCCCTTGTCATACTGAATAAGAATGACTTAAAAGTCAAACATTTCAAAAAATTTCTCTCTAATGCCAAGGGCCAGGGCTGCCTTGGAGGTCTAGGGATGCTACTGGGTTGGCCAAAAATTTCATTCAGGTTTATCCGTAAGATGCTACAGAAAAACCCAAACGAACTTTTTGGCCAACCCAATATTTTTCAGATTGTTTTAATAACCGTCTAGCTAATGGGTAGAGGAAGCCTGACCATCATTGTCAGACACACGGAGCCAAGTTTCAGACAGCAAAGAGGGGATAGGCGTGCGGGGGAGGCAACCCCACACACTTTGGACTTCTAGAGCCATGGCCAGCTTGTCCTCTCTGAGATGGGCAGGGACTCCCCAGCTGCTCCTAATTCAGTCCTAGGATGAGGCCATCTCCTCAAATACTGTGGACAAGGCTCTTAACTAAAGAAGGAGGACAACCTTATGGGTTTCAGTTTTGCAGTTTGGGGATGATCTAGGAGTATGTGGACCTGCACTGCTCTAGATGGCCCTTTAAGATAAACAATAGCTTTCCTGACTCATGGTCAGCTCAGGAGCTATGGACAAGCTGTGCAAACAGGCCCCCACCTCCACCCTAAGCTTTAGAGCTTCTTTGCAACTCAACGACTCTCCCAGAATAGTCCTTGTAGGCTCCCCCTCGTTCAGTCATAGAGCTCAACACCAGTCCTAGACTCAGTCCTGGTCCCTATTTGTCTGAAATTGCACCCTTCCAGACCAGCCACGTCACAGGACCCCAGACAGGCTAGATGGCCAAACTCATTAGGGGAGGCTGGGGTGTGGGCATACTGCATTTTGTAGACGTGGAGAAAGCCCAGTCAACTAAATCTGGGAAACGCATGAAGTGTGGCAGGTTTGGGGCAAAGTAGAATCAACAGGGACAAAAATAATTCAGAAGACACCCTGCTGGGAGCTCCAAAGCTTCTAAGAGGAGGCTGCCTGACTGCACCAAAATCAGCTTGACTGTCCTGCAAGTCATGGGCACACTAGGTCATGGTGATGGCAATGCCCGGGCAGAGGAAGAAAGGCGTAGACCACACCACTCCGAAGCTTTGGCTGGGCCACTTCTAGAATATTTATTGAAGCAGGCGGTTTGGAGATGTCTAGCCAAATCATGTCAAATTACTTAGTTATTCAACTAGATGTAAATATATCCCTGGGAAAGGATGGGGTTAACCCAAGACTTTTATAGGGGCTGGGGGAGGGGCGGTGAAACTGTGCAGCTCTCAGCCAGCGTGTGGCCTGTCAGCACAGAGAGCCCTGATGTCTGGGGGCCAGGAAATTCCAGTGAGCCCCAAGCACGGGGGAGACTCTGCAGGGCCTTCTGAGACCCATGGGCGGAGCACGCTCCTTCCCACCGCTGGCACAGCAGGGCGTGGAATCGATGGGTCCCTCAGATCTGCAGAACGTAGCAGGGAAAGGCAATTCCAGAAGGAGAGAGCAGCCCTGATTAATGCGCTGCAGCCTTTGAGAAGATTAATGTGTGGACAAGGGGAAACCAACGAATGTAATTTATTTAGACTCTCAAAAAGACTCCACACTAAGGGCTATTTTTAAAAGTCACCGTGGAATCTCGGTTTTAAAGGACTAGCTTTTTGAGGTTAATGTGAACGAGACACCCACATTTTCCCTCTGCTCCTGCCACAAAATGTGGACGACTCGTGACTTTTACCCCATGGGGCATTTCTAAGCAGATTCCTACCTCCTCTGGCCCCTCCAGAAGTGATTTTCGATAGCTCCCTTAAGAATTCCCATCTGGTTCCTCTCTCACTTAACGCTTTCCACCTAACGTGTAATTGTATGTGTATATCTCGTCCCCCAATAGACTGGAACCCACCTGAAGACAGGGGCAGAGTCTTCCCATTTTTGCATCCTATCAGCCCTCTGACTGGGGTTCCCTCCCCCTGAATCAGAGAAGACACTGTGACCCCAGACCAGCAATCTCAACCACTACGGTTTACGTCTGGGGCTACGTCCCAAGCGCCTCAAATTCAGCATGGCCAGCCCTGCAGCCCTCGTCCCCAGCCCGTCACACAAGCTGCTCTTCCTGTGCCCCCTTTTGGTTAGTGGCATTGTTCCCCGCCCACCTGGCGGTGCCCACTTCTCTTCATCCTCACTGCACCCACCTTAGCCGGGACCCTCACTGCTGCACCTGTATTACGACACCTTCCCACTGGTCAAATCCTTCAAAGGCCGGTGCACAGGGCTCTCCACGTCCCCTCCTGATTTCCCGATTTCCCCTCCAGCCTCCCCTTCTGTCCTGTGTGTGCAAAGCTGGAGCCGCTGCCAGGTGGGGGCCCCTGCAGGTCCTTCACACACCTTGATAACTCCTACCGTCCTCCTGTTACCTCCTGCTCCTCCTTGCCTTGCTTCTCCCAGCTTCTTCCTGTAGTGAAATCCGCTTGTCCTTTATATACCAACTCAGGTGCTGTCTCCTCTGAGAAAATTTCTCCCAACCCGCCAATCTGGGTTTATTGTGTTTCCTATGTGCTCATTCGTTCAACTCAACAAACATTTCTCGAGCAGCTACTATGTAACAGGCATTATATTAGGCGAGGGTGATAAACCCACCCTCACAAAATGAAACATGGCTTACAGAGGTTCCTGCAAAGAAGTAACAGATTGAAGGTAATGCTAATAATGTAAGTACAAATGAATAAGAATTTTCTTCTGAACTGACGTTGCCTCATCCAAGCTCTTTGTCAACCACATTATGAGGTAAAAACAATGATTTAATCAGACCTGACAAGAAAACTGCCAAAAGAATACAAAATTATCACCGAGTCTTCTTGAAATATGGATTTGCATCCTCTGTCGTTAAGGGCAAACCTTGCCCTATTTATAATTCTCATCTTGATATCTTAGTTAATGGTGATAATGCATGTGTACAATTTATAAATAAATATACATACCTTGGAGTATATACATAGCTCTCTCTCTCTCTCTCTCTCTCTCTCTCTCTCTCTATATATATATATATATAGGAGCCTAGAAGGTTTTGCTTATTTATTTGTTATTTTCTAGTTAAGGTGTACAATCAAGACTTTAGAAACCATTTCATTCAAGAACTGAAAGAAGACAATATGGTAGAACTGGGGAGTAGAGGAGAGAAAGTAATCTAGCAAGGTAAGCAGGGCACATCTCTATTTTAGTACTTATCAGACTATTTATAATTGTTTATTTTAGGGATTCTTAACCTGGTATGTAGGGTTAAATTATACCCAATAATTTATGTGTATGAGTATTTTGTGGAGATGATTCATAACCTTCATACAATTCTCTAAATGTCTATGTCTTAGTAAATCTTAACTATTGATTTAGTTAATGGTCTGCATCTCCCAACTAAACTGTGTTCCTTGTTGTCAAACACCTCACCTTTATGATCATCATAATAACAGGTATGAAACAGGAATTCAATAATTATTGGATGAATGAACGATTTACTTATTGCTTTCTCCTCCAGCATTGGAAGACAAACCAGAAAACCACATGCAGCCAAAAGCAGTTCTTTCTCATAGAAAGAGAGTTTTGTAGGTTTTATTCAAAACACGCTTACATAGCACTTACTGTTCAGAGACTAGTCTAAGTCTTTGAGCAATATTAACTCCTTAGTCCTTGTAATTAAACGGAGGGGGAAGGTACTATCATTGTCCTATTTCTTGAGTGGTGAAGCTGAATCACAGAGAGGTTAAGTGGCCTGTTGAGGGAACACAGCTGGTAAGTGGCAGAGGTAGGGGTCAAACCCAAACAGTCTGGCTGCAGAGTCTGTGCTTGTGACCACCACACTGTGGCATAACCTGCATGTCAGCTCATGGGTAAAAGTGTCATGTCTTCAGAAGATACTCAGTGTAACCTGACAGCAAAGACACCGGCCGTAACCTCCCTTACTCTGTGGCAAAGAATGCCCTTCGAAAACAAAGTAGGAAAAAGCAGAGCTAGGTTCAAAGGGCTTGGGTTCCTACAGCTGTGAATGATGGGGCTTGAGTGGATAGATGTACTTTGTAAGATAAACTGCTGACAAAGTTGTGAGATTATATTTAACGTTTGATTGTGCAAATTCTCAAACATATCCAAGGGTGTAGAGAAAAATACAATGACCCTCCATGTACCCCTCACCCAGCCCAACAATTACCAACACGTGGCCAATCACATTTCATCCGTACTCTCACTTGCTCCCCCATTTTATTATTTTGAAGTAAACTCCTGATATTGTGTGATTTCATAGCGGGACTTTAAAATATTGTACTACTCACTTAGAAACTGTCTAACATGGAAGTCAGGAGACTTGAGTTTGAGCCTTGCCTCTACAACTTTCCAGCTGTGTCCTTGGGCAATAACGTCTCTGAGCCTCAGTTGCACCATCTGTAAATTATGGATGATAATACCTGTCTCACCGCATAGTTTTGAGGTTCAGATAATTCAACACATGTGAGAGTAATTTTTAAACTGTAAGGTCTTAATTGAACCTCAGTGTAACTCTGTTTCCATCATGCCCCACCATGAGAACTGTGATGATTAATTTTATATGTCAACTTGGTGAGACTATGGTGACCAGTTATTTGGTCAAATACCTGTCTGAATGTTGCTGTAAAGGTATTTTTAAGATGGGATTAACATTTACAATCAGTTGATTTTGAGTAAAGCAGACCACCCTCCGTAATATGGGCGGGTCTCATCCAACAAGTTGAAGGTCTTCAGAGAAGACTGAGGTTTCCCCCAAAAGAAGAAATTCTCCCTCCAGATTGTAGCATAGAAATTCTCCCTGGTTTTTCAGCCTTTGGACTATAGGCTGCAATGTTAACTCTTACTCAAACTTGCAGCCGGCCACTCAACTATGGATTTTGGGCTTGCCAGCCACACCGTCATGTTTGACTTCAAATTGGGATTTGCCAATGGGAGTCAACAGCAGGCAATTGGAGGGAGAGAGAGGTTGGGGTATTTATTCCCTTGGCTCTCTCCTGGTAGGTTGTTCCAAGCTGCTCTTCCAAAGTCGTCTTCTCCACTGTCGAGGTTCAGTACTGCTTCCTCCCCTCCCCTCCAGGTGATGGGTGACAATGCTCTCCCCACATTGTCCCCAGCCCCAGGTACTATCCCTTGTGGTTTCCTCACACTGTGCCCACATTTTGCAAATAGTCCCTTTATTAAACTCTTCTCAACTACCCATTTGAGTATGCCATCTGTTTCCTATAGGGACCCCGAGTGATACACATGGTAGAGAAAGCAGTTTAACAGACAATCACATACGAGGTATGTGGATTAAACAAATTCACCAAGAATTCCATTAGGAACACTTCAAGTGCTCGTCAGCATCACTTTTCCGGAGTCCCCAGACTGCCATGTTCCAAGCTCTCCAGCTCTCTGGGAAACTCAGCGAATGCCTCCTCCACCCCCTCCCTCTCCAAGGTGTTCTTTACTGGGAGCTGGCACTCAGATACCTCAAGTCTGCCCTTGACCTTTTACAGCATCTTAGCAGGGGTGAAACCAACTCCTCCCCTTTCCCACAGTATCACTTCATCTCCTTCCTTCCACGCCACCTGCATCCTCTTTCCCCATCCTCTGAGCCTTACTCCCTCTGGGACCAGCTAGCCCACAGCCTCTGAAACCAGCTCGGTCAAGGCCAGAATTCCCCATCGATGCCTAATGATCGCCTCCCCAGTTCACCTTCCCTCACATACACATACAAATACAAAAACACTTTGGTTATTTAAGTTGCTACTGTCATTTTTCTTCTAGATGTGGTGACTCAACAGTTCGGCCATTTCTACAGGACTACACGGTTAATTTCCACGCAGAGCTAATTGGATATCCTTTCATTTCCCCACTAGTCCCCTAGCCTGGCTCCTGCCACCCCTCACTCCCATAAATATTTATAACTTCACTCCAAATATTAGCAGTATGTTTTGAAAAACACATCTAATTATACCAGGAATCTGATATTACATTCGAAGCTAGTCACAGCCTTTCCTTCCTTGGCAGCTTACTTTGAAAACTGGAAAACAAGCTTTCTTTTTTATAAAAATATTAATAAATAAAAACAAAAACAAAAACTTGCCCTCTATTCCACCAACAGTGTGTGGAAATTTTGCTTTAAATAATTAAAAATATTAATAAACTACAAAGCAAGAGATATCCATTTTAAGGAGACATTGATACAATGTAGAGATTTTGATGTTCCCCTGATTTCATTAAAATGGGATTATGGGTGGGTGGGTGTGTGTAACCATAAGAACAAACTCAAAGACCAAAAAGTACAAAAGCTCTTTGAAAGCTGGTTAAAATGGCCTTCAGGATTTGGGGAGCAGCAATAAAGTCAACACCATCTCCCTGCCAACCGCCCTCTCTGTCACAAACATGCAGTTTGGATTCAGCCAGCATTTCTGCTTTTGGAGTGTATTACTCAGCTGGTGAATGGCCCTTGGACACGAACATTACCCACCTCAGAGTCATCAGTCAGCAGGGCTCTCTTTGACATCTTTCTCCACCCAAACCTCCATTAGACCATGGCACCTGGAAATGAGGGACCTTCCCCGAGCAAATCCACTCAGCCCGTGCAGCCAGGGAAGGCTCTTCTACTCAATAGTGGGGAGAAGTAGCGTGGGACAAGGCTGAGAGTCTCTGGGAACCAGGCCTGCTGGGGACCACAGCAGGGACCCAACCCCCCACCCAGCCTGACCCCCTCACCTGGCCTCACTCCCCACCTAGAAGAGGTGGCAGAAACCAGAAGGTCCCCACGAGCTTCACAGCTTTTAAGAGGCAAGTAGCTTTTCTTTGTCCTTATAAGCCATTAGCCTCCACACCTTGGGAGGCACTTAGACACAGTAAGTGAGAAGTAAAGAAATATGCCCAGACTTTCCCCTTCTGCACACACTTCACTATCCTACTGTCTAAACTCTTCTCCTCCAAACCCGCCTCCTTCACTCACTCCACCGTTTCTCTCAAACCCACTTTGAAAAAGGGTATCAAACAGCCAAAGGAAAGAAAGAGGTTTTGCATGGAAATGTTTGTCTTCCACATTTTCTCTCTGGAATTAAACCCCAAGGCTGTGTGATGAGTGTATCTGTTGAGATGTTCAGTTCTTTCTACTAGTCTGTCTTTGCATGTCTTAGGAGGGGCCTGGGCTTCAGGATCAGGTAGATCTGGGTGCTATTAATTACTAGATGACTTTGCAATAGTATTTAACCTTTCTGGGCCTGCAGTTCCTCATTTGTCAATAGAGCCTCATAAGGGGATAATTATGAAGATTAAGTTTAATTAATGAATACAAAGAAACTATGGGCAGAACTTAGAATATTTCGGGTCTTCAATCACATAAAAGATACCATGCTATATACCCAAACCATTACAGGGGCACAGAATTTGCATATTCTTTTCAGGTGAATAGTTAAGGCCCATTCTGAATGTAGACAGTATGAGACTTACCAAGGGGGAAGCCCCAGCCTGGAAACTCTGAGAAACAGGCAGAGCGGCTTCACCGCAATACTGCCATCTCCTAGGTTTCTAAATCTCTCTTGACAATTAAATTCTCCCCATGAGTTTGCATTCTCCCAGCTGCACTGGGCCCCAGTGTCTTCTGTTATTTAAATGGATCAGAAGTTCAAATGTGGACACGATCTTGTTTCTGTGTTTAGCTATGACACTTCTTCCCACCAAGTCTGCAGGACTTGCGTCAGGTCTCCCGGTTCCATTCTTGTCCCCACTACAGTCTGCACTCACAACAGTGGGAGGAAATTTCTTTTTTGTTGTTTTTTTTAACATCTTTATTGGAGTACAATTGCTTTACAATGGTGTGTTAGTTTCTGCTGTATAACAAAGTGAATCAATTACACATATACATATATCCCCGTATCTCCTCCCTCTTGCGTCTCCCTCTCACCCTCCCTATTCCACCCCTCTAGGTGGTCACAGAGCACGAGCTGATCTCCCTGTGCTATGCGGCTGCTTCCCACCAGCTATCTATTTTATGTTTGGTAGTGTATATATGTCCATGCCACTCTCTCACTTCGTCCCAGCTTATCCTTCCCACTCCCCACATCCTCAAGTCCATTCTCTAGTAGGTCTGCGTCTTTATTCCTGTCCTGCCCCTAGGTTCTTCATGACCTTTTTTTTTTTTTTAGATTCCATATATATGTGTTAGCATACGGTATTTGTTTTTCTCTTTCTGACTTACTTCACTCTGTATGACAGACTCTAGGTCCATCCACCTCACTACAAAGAGTTCAATTTCGTTTCTTTTTATGGCTGAGTAATATTCCATTGTATATATATGCCGCATCTTCTTTATCCATTCATCTGTCGATGGACACCTAGGTTGCTTCCATGTCCTGGCTATTGTAAATAGAGCTGCAACGAACATTGTGGTACATGACTCTTTTTGAATTATGGTTTTCTCAGGGTATATGCCCAGTAGTGGGATTACTGGGTCGTATGGTAGTTCTAATTTCAGTTTTTTAAGGAACCTCCATACTGTTCTCCATAGCGGCTGTATCAATTTACATTCCCACCAACAGTGCAAGAGGGTTCCCTTTTCTCCACATCCTCTCCAGCATTTATTGTTTGTAGATTTTTTGATGATGGCCATTCTGACTGGTGTGAGGTAATACCTCATTGTAGTTTTGATTTGCATTTCTCTAATAATTAATGATGTTGAGCATTCTTTCATGTGTTTGTTGGCAATCTGTATATCTTCCTTGGACAAATGTCTGTTTAAGTCTTCTGCCCATTTTTGGACTGTGTTGTTTGTTTTTTTTGATATTGAGCTGCATGTAAATTTTGTAGATTAATTCTTTGTCAGTTGCTTCATTTGCAAATATTTTCTCCCATTCTGAGGGTGGTCTTTTCGTCTTGTTTGTGGTTTCCTTTGCTGTGCAAAAGCTTTTAGTTTCATTAGGTCCCATTTGTTTATTTCTGTTTTTATTTCCATTTCTCTAAGAGGTGGGTCAAAAAGGATCTTGCTGTGATTTATGTCATAGAGTGTTCTGCCTATGTTTTCCTCTAAGAGTTTGATAGCATCTGGCCTTACATTTAGATCTTTAATCCATTTTGAGTTTATTTTTGTGTATGGTGTTAGGGAGTGTTCTAATTTCATTCTTTTACATGTAGCTGTCCAGTTTTCCCAGCACCACTTATTGAAGAGGCTGTCTTTTCTCCATTGTATACTCTTGCCTCCTTTATCAAAAATAAGGTGACCATATGTGTGTGGGTTTATCTCTGGACTTTCTCTCCTGTTCCATTGATCTATATTTCTGTTTTTGTGCCAGTACCATACTGTCTTGATTACTGTAGCTTTGTAGTATAGTCTGAAGTCAGGGAGCCTGATTCCTCCAGCTCCGTTTTTCGTTCTCAAGATTGCTTTGGCTATTTGGGGTCTTTTGTGTTTCCATACAAGTTGTGAAATTTTTTGTTCTAGTTCTGTGAAAAATGCCATTGGTAGTTTGATAGGGATTGGATTGAATCTGTAGATTGCTTTGGGTAGTATAGTCATTTTCACAATGTTGATTCTTCCAATCCAAGAACATGGTATATCTCTCCATCTGTTTGTGTCATCTTTAATTTATTTCATCAGTGTCTTATAGTTTTCTGCATACAGGTCTTTTGTCTCCTTAGGTAGGTTTATTCCTAGGTATTTTATTCTTTTTGTTGCAATGGTAAATGGGAGTGTTTCCTTAATTTCACTTTCAGATTTTTCATCATTAGTGTATAGGAATGCAAGAGATTTCTGTGCATTAATTTTGTATCCTGCTACTTTACCAGATTCATTGATTAGCTCTAGTAGTGTTCTGGTAGCATCTTTAGGATTCTCCATGTATAGTATCATGTCATCTGCAAATATTGACAGCTTTACTTCTTCTTTCTGATTTGGATTCCTTTTATTTCTTTTTCTTCTCTGATTGCTGTGGTTAAATCTTCCAAAACAATGTTGAATAATAGTGGCGAGAGAGAACAACCTTGTCTTCTTCCTGATCTTAGTGGAAATGGTTTCAGTTTTTCACCATTGAGAACAATGTTGGCTGTGGGTGTGTCATATATGGGCTTTAGTATGTTGAGGTAAGTTCCCGCTATGCCTACTTTCTGGAGGGTTTTTATCATAAATGGGTGTTGAATTTTGTCAAAAGCTTTTTCTGCATCTATTGAGATGACCATACGGTTTTTATTCTTCAATTTGTTAATATGGTGTATCACATTGATTGATTTGCATATATTGAAGAATCCTTGCATTCCTGGGATAAACCCCACTTGATTATTGTGTATGATCCTTTCAATGTGCTGTTGGATGCTGTTTGTTAGTATTTTGTTGAGGATTTTTGCATCTATGTTCTTCAGTGATACTGGCCTGTAGTTTTCTTTTTTTGTGACATCTTTGTCTGGTTTTCATATCAGGGTGATGGTGGCCTCGTAGAATGAGTTTGGGAGTGTTCCTCCCTCAGCTATATTTTGGAAGAGTTTGAGAAGGATAGGTGTTAGCTCTTCTCTAAATGTTTGATAGAATTCGCCTGTGAAGCCATCTGGTCCTGGCCTTTTGTTTGTTGGAAGATTTTTAATCACAGTCTCAATTTCAGTGCTTCCGATTGGTCTGTTTATATTTTCTATTTCTTCCAGGTTCAATCTCAGAAGGTTGTGCTTTTCTAAGAATTTGTCCATTCCTTCCAGGTTATCCATTTTATTGGCATATAGTTGCTTATAGTAATCTCTCATGATCCTTTGTATTTCTGCCATGTCAGTTGTTACTTCTCCTTTTTCATTTCTAATTCTATTGATTTGAGTTTTCTCCCTTTTTTTCTTGATGAGTCTGGCTAATGGTTTATCAATTTTGTTTATGTTCTCAAAGAACCAGCTTTTAGTTTTATTGATCTTTGCTATTGTTTCCTTCATTTCTTTTTCATTTATTTCTGATCTGATCTTTATGATTTCTTTCCTTCTGCTTAGGGTTTTTTTGTTCTTGTTTCTCTAATTGCTTTAGGTGTGAGGTTAGGTTGTTTATTTGAGATGTTTTTTGTTTCTTAAGGTAAGATTGTATTGCTATAAACTTCCCTCTTAGAACTGCTTTTGCTACATCCCATAGGTTTTGGGTCGTCGTGTTTTCATTGTCATTTGTTTCTAGGTATTTTTTGACTTCCTCTTTGATTTCTTCAGTAATCTCTTGGTTATTAAGGAGTGTATTGTTTAGCTGCCATGTGTTTGTATTTTTTACAGATTTTTTCCTGTAATTGATATCTAGTCTCACAGCATTGTGGTCCGAAAAGCTACCTGATACGATTTCAATTTTCTTAAATTTACCAAGGCTTGATTTGTGACCCAAGATATGATCTATCCTGGAGAATGTTGCATGAGCACTTGAGAAGAAAGTGTATTCTGTTGTTTTTGGATGCAATGTCCTATAAATATCAATTAAGTCCATCTTGTTTAATGTATCATTTAAAGCTTGTGATTCCTTATTTATTTTCATTTTGGATGATCTGTCCATTGGTGAAAGTGGGGTGTTAAAGTCCCCTACTATGATTGTGTTACTGTTGATTTCCCCTTTTATGGCTGTTAGCATTTGCCTTATGTATTGAGGTGCTCCTATGTTGGGTGCATAAATATTTACAATTATTATATCTTCTTGTTGGATTGATCCCTTGATCATTATGTAGTGTCCTTCTTTGTCTCTTGTAATAGTCTTTGTTGTAAAGTCTATTTTGTCTGATATGAGAATTGCTACTCCAGCTTTCTTTTGAGTTCCATTTGCATGGAATATCTTTTTCCATTCCCTCACTTTCAGTCTGTATGTGTCCCTAGGTCTGAAGTGGGTCTCTTGTAGACAGCATATATACGGGTCTTGTTTTTGTATCCATTCAGCCAGTCTATGTATTTTGGTTGGAGCACTTAATCCATTTACATTTAAGGTTGTTATTGATATGTATGTTCCAATTACCATTTTCTTAATTGTTTTGGGTTTGTTATTGTAGCTCTTTTCCTTCTCTTGTGTTTCCTGCCTAGAGAAGTTCCTTTACCATTTGTTGTAAAGCTGGTTTGGTGGTGCTGAATTGTCTTAGCTTTTGCTTGTCTGTAAAGGTTTTAATTTCTCCGTTGAATCTGAATGAGATCCTTGCTGGGTAGAGTAATCTTGGTTGTAGGTTTTTCCCTTTCATCACTTTGAATATGTCCAGCCACTCCCTTCTGTCTTGCAGAGTTTCTGCTGAAAGGTTAGCTGTTAACCTTATGGGGATTCCCTTGTATGTTATTTGTTGCTTTTCCCTGGCTGCTTTAAAAATTTTTTTTTGTATTTAATTTTTGGTAGTTTGATTAATATGTGTCTTGGCATGTTTCTCCTTGGATATATCCTGTATCGGACTCTCTGCGCTTCCTGGACTTGATTAAGTATTTCCTTTCCCATATTAGGGAAGTTTTCAACTATAATCTCTTCAAGTATTTTCTCAGACCCTTTCTTTTTCTCTTCTTCTTCTGGGACCCCTATAATTCGAATGTTGGTGCATTTAATGTTGTCCCAGAGGTCTCTGAGAGTGTCCTTAATTCTTTTCATTCTTTTTTCTTTATTCTGCTCTACAGTAGTTATTTCCACTATTTTATCTTCCAGGTCACTTATCCATTCTTCTGCCTCACTTATTCTGCTATTGATTCCTTCTAGAGAATTTTAAATTTCATTTATTGTGTTGTTCATCATTGTTTGTTTGCTTTTTAGTTCTTCTAGGCCCTTGTTAAACGTTTCTTTTATTTTCTCCATTCTATTTCCAAGATTTTGGATCATCTTTACTATCATTATTCTCACTTATTTTTCAGGTAGACTGCCTATTTCCTCTTCATTTGTTTGGTCTGGTGAGTTTTTACTTTGTTCCTTCATCTGCTCTGTGTTTCTCTTTCTTCTCATTTTGCTTAACTTACTTTGTTTGGGGTCTCCTTTTTGCAGGCTGCAGATTCGTAGTTCCTATTGTTTTTGGTGTCTGCCCCGAGTGGCTAAGGTTGGTTCAGTGGGTTGTGTAGGCTTCCTAGTGGAGGGGACTGGTGCCTGTGTTCCTGTGGATGAGGCTGGATCTTGTCCTTTTGGTGGGCAGGTCCGCGTTCGGTGGTGTGTTTTTGGGTGTCTGTGACCTCATTATGATTTTAGGCAGCCTCTCTGCTAATGGGTGGGGTGTGTTCCTGTCTTGCTAGTTGTTTGGCATAGGGTGTCTAGCACTGTAGCTTGCTGGTCATTGAGAGGAGCTGGGTCTTCGTGTTGAGATGGATATCTCTGGGAGAGCTTTCGCCGTTTGATATTATGTGGATCTGGGAGGATCTGGTGGACCAATGTTCTGAGCTCGGTTCTCTCACCTCAGAGGCACAGACCTGATGTCTGGTCAGAGCATCAAGACCCTGTCATCCACATGGCTCAGAATAAAAGGGAGAAAAAAAGACAGAAAGAAAAAATAAAATAAAATGAAATAAAGTTATTAAAATAAAAAATAAATATTAAAAATAAAAAAATTTTTAAGTAATAAAAAAAATAAAGAAAGAAAGAAAGAAAGAAGAGAGCAACCAAACCAAAAAACAAATCCACCAATGATAACAAGAGTTAAAAACTATACTAAAAAAAAAACAAAAAAAACGGACAGACAGGACCCTAGGACAAATGGTAAAAGCAAAACTATACAAACGAAATCACACACGGAAGCATACACATACACACTCACAAAAAGAGAAAAAGAGGAAAAAATATATATATCGTTGCTCCCAAAGTCCACCTTCTCAATTTGGGATGATTCGTTGTCTATTCAGGTATTCCACAGATGCAGCGTATATCAAGTTGATAGTGGAGATTTAATCCGCTGCTCCTGAGGCTGCTGGGAGAGATTTCCCTTTCTCTTCCTTGTTCGCACAGCTCCCGGGGTTCAGCTTTGGATTTGGACCCACCTCTGCGTGTAGGTCGCCTGAGGGTGTCTGTTCCCACCCAGACAGGACGGGGTTAAAGGAGCAGCTGCCTCGGGGACTCTGGCTCACTCAGGCCGGGGGGAGGGAGCGGTACGGAGGAGGCGGGGCGAGCCTGCGGCGGCAGAGGCCGGCGTGACGTTGCACCAGCCTGAGGTGCGCCGTGCGTTCTCCCTGGTAAGTTGTCCGTGGTTCATGGGACCCTGGCAGTGGCGGGCTGCACAGGCTCCTGGGAGGGGCGGTGTGGACAGTGACCTGTGCTCGCACACAGGCTTCTTGGTGGCGGCAGCAGCAGCCTTAGCGTCTCATGCCCGTCTCTGGGGTCCGCGCTGAGAGCCGCGGCTCGCGCCCGTTTCTGGAGCTCGTTTAGGCGGCGCTCTGAATCCCCTCTCCTCGCGCACCAGGAAACAAAGAGGCAAGAAAAAGTCTCTTGCCTCTTCGGCAGCTCCAGACCTTTTCCCGGACTCCCTCCTGGCTAGCTGTGGCGCACTAACCCCTTCAGGCTGTGTTCACGCCGCCAACCCCAGTCCTCTCCCTGCGATCCGACCGAAGCCCGAGCCTCAGCTCCCAGCCCCGCCCACCCCGGCAGGTGAGCAGACAAGCCTCTCGGGCTGGTGAGTGCTGCTCGGCGCCGAGCCTCTGTGCGGGAATCTCTCCGTTTTGCCCTCCGCACCCCTGTGGCTGCGCTCTCCTCCGCGGCTCCGAAGCTTCCCCCCCGCCACCTGCAGTCTCTGCCCGCGAAGGGGCTCCTAGTGTGTGGAAACCTTTCCTCCTTCACGGCTCCCTCCCACTTGTGCCGGTCCTGTCCCTATACTTTTGTCTCTGTTGTTTCTTTTTTCTTTTGCCCTACCCAGGTACGTGGGGAGTTTCTTGCCTTTTGGGAGGTCTGAGGTCTTCTGCCAGCATTCAGGAGGTGTTCTGTGGGAGTTGTTCCACATGTAGATGTATTTCTGATGTATTTGTGGGGAGGAAGGTGATCTCCACTTCTTACTCTTCCGTCATCTTGAAGCTCCTCCTAGAGGAAATTTCTTAAAAATAAATCAGACCGTGTCTCTCCTCTGCTCATCATCCCCCAGGGGCTCCCATCTCCCTCGGGGTAAAATCCCAATTCTCCATAGTGACCTGCAAGGTGCTCCATGACATGGTCCTCCCCCACCCCACCCCTGCTGTCTCTTCCAGCTCATCCACTCCAGCCACGTTGACACCAAACACACCAAGCACATGCCAGCCACAAGGCCTTTGCACTTGCTTCCCTTGATCTGTAAGGGGTTGTGTTTTTTTTACACCAGAAGTTTGTATGACTTGCACCATCACTTTTTTAAGACTTCTCAAGCATCACATCATCAGTGAGGTCATCCCTAACCATCTAAAATATAAAATAGTTTGCACACACACACACACCACACCACACCACACCATTACTTCTATACCTGTGTGTTGCTTTATTTTTCTTCATAGCACACAACATCATCCAACATACTATGCCTTTTCAAATGAATAGACTTTTTGTTTAGAACAGTTTAAGGTTTACAGAAAAATTGAGTAGAAGGTACATAAAGTTCATAGTTTACATTAGGGTTCACTCTTTGTGTGGTACAGTTCTATGGGTTTTGACAAATGCATAGGTCATGTATCCACCGTTACATGTTATATATCCCCCATTGTGGTATCATACAAATAGTTTCACTGCCCTAAAAATCCTTGTGCTCCACGCATTCATCTCTCCTCCTTCCCCCAAATCCCTGGTAACCACTGATCTCTGTTCTGTCTCTGTAGTTTTGTCTTTTCCAGAATGTCATACAGTTGGAATCATACAATATGTAGTCTTTCAGATTGGCTTCTTTTACTTAGCAATATGCATTTAAGATTCCTCCATGTCATTTGGGTGGCTTAATAGCTCATTTATTTTTTTTAAATCACTGAATAATATTTCATTGTATGAATGGGTCACAGTTTGTTTATCCATTCACCTATTGAAGGACATTGTGGTTGCTTGCAATTTTTGGCAATTATGAATACAGATGCTATAAACATTTGTGTGCAGGGTTTTATGTGGATATAATTTTCAACTCATTTGGGAAAATACCAAGGAGCATGATTGTTGGCTCATACAGTAAGAATATGGTTAACTTTGTAAGAAACTACCAAACTGTCTTCCAAAGTGGCAGTATCAGTTTGCCCTCCCACCAGCAACGAGTGAGAATTCCTATTGTTCCACATGCTCACCAGCATTTGGTATTGTCAGTGTTTTGGATTTTAGCATTCTAATAGATGTGTATGATACCTTGTTGTTGTTTTAATTTGCAATTCCCTAATGATATATGACATTGAAAAAGCCTCTGTATTTTTTTTCCTAGTTCATCAACCCTATGGTATCAAAGACTCCTCTGTTTCGCTCATTGCTATTTCCCCCAGGCCTCAGAACAGCATCTAAATAAGGTAGGCTCTTTGTGTTTGTTAAATTAATTAATTAATTTTAAGAAGAGCAGATTTTATAATTTTTAATTCTCAGTTGCACCTCATGTCCAAGATGACCCCCCAACATCTTGTGGAGACTGGCCTTCCACCCATAGACCACTGTGGACCTGACATTGTGAGACCGAGCACAGCTCCAGAAGGGGCAGGGTGACAAAGGCAGTCTTTTATATTTTTTAATTTTATTAAAAGAAATTTGTTTTAGTCTTTTTTATACTGGGGGAATGTGGTGGGCTGAATAATAGCCCCCTAACGATGCCCACATCTTAATCCCCAGAACCTGTGAATATGTTGCCTTAAGTGATAGAAGGGATTTTGCAGGTGTGATTAAATTGAGGATCATGAGATGAGGAGAGTAGCCTGAATTAGCCAGGTGGGTCTAATTAACCAAAAGGGTCCATACATAGGGGAGGCAGGCGGGTCAGAGTCATAAAGGTCAGTGATGATGGAAGCAGAGGTCAGAGTGTTGCAGGGCCATGAGCCAAGGAATATGGCAGCCTATAGAAGCTGGAAAAAGTGAAAAAAAAAGGATTCTCTCCAAAGCCTCCAGAAGTAACACAGCCACACCGACCTCCAGACTGGTAAGAGAATAAATTTGTGTTGCTTTTAGCAATTACGTTAGTGGTAATCTGTTTCAGCAGCAATAGAAAACCAACACGGGAGGCACCTGCATATAAGAAATAATGAAAATGTGTGAGAAATGCTAGAATCAAAACTCATCTCTGTGATAGACTGAGCTTGAAGATGAGGAAATGATTAAAACCTCTGTAGACGAAAGCATTGTATTTTCAACAGCGTGCTCAAAAGGCAAGGAGGAATAAGGGGTCAGTCCCCTGGAGCTCAGCCCACCAATGGTGCAGAGAAATTGAGCATTTGTTTCCCATAGACTGTGTGTTGTTTACCTCTGTACACCCAGAGCCTGCTGAAGCATGAGGCACAGAGTAGGTGCTCACTGAATGCGTCTGGAATGCGTGGAGAGGCAGGGAATGGAATAGAAGGGGAAACTGGGGCAGAGGTAGAGGTCTTACTGGAAATGGGAGAGATTTAGTTACTGGCAGCTGTCCAGGTGCCAAGACTCCTCTGAGCCTGTAGAGGCCCCTCCTGGAAGAGGGAAGGGGACAGAACTACAAAGAAGGTCAGAGGAAGTGCTTGTTGAGGTCTGTTTTGCTTCCATTTTCAGTAGTGCCTGAATTGTTCTGTAGTTCCTAAGCTGCACCTACCCTGACCTACAAACCTGTCTGAGCTCATCCTGGGCCCTGATGGGGCACATCCCCTTGGGCTCAGTTTGTATAATCAAGGACCAGGTAGGCTGCACAGGTTTGATTTCAGACAACGGACCTGGTATAGCTATGCAGATGGCAACTGGCCTGTCTCCCCTTCCTTTATCTGTTTCTGTGGCCTCTGTTTTGCCCAGACTCAGCATATGCACAAGGTCAGCCCCCATTCACTGGTTTCCATAAGAAATCCAAACAAACCAAGCATTTTATGGTTTTTAATAATATTAGTGAAGAAGAATCGCACTGTGTGACCCATGATCTCCCACCATCTTGGTATCTTATTCTTCCTCCTTTATACTCTCCTCTTTCCCATCTCCAAGACAAAATAAACACATAGATAAATAAGGTTTGCTTTCTTAAGCAGAGTAACTTTGGCTCTTTCCCTGAAACCTTGGCACCAGAGAACAGCTATGCTTCAAACGAATTGACTACACACGTGAGCTTATCAAGGCATTTTTTCTCAAAAAGGCAAGTCTCTTCCTAAGATAAATTCTTGTACCAGCTACTAAGAGGATAGCATTTTTTTCATCTCATTGTGCCGGGGAACTGCAGCTGAGTGGAGTAAGTCATCTGTCACACAAACCATCCCCTCCTGGCTCGGACCCCAGGTGCTCATGGCTGAGCTCTGCAATAAAAGAGCAAGTCAAATCTCCCAGAGTTTTTCATCATTATCGCCACAGGGCTCTGAGAACACAAGACACCGCCATACTGGTCCCAGCAGCTCTGCAATGGTGGAAGATAGCGCCAGGGACTTCAGAAGTGCCACATGAAAACTCCTTTGCTCAGATAGTTAGGCCTTCAAATCAGACATCAGCTAGTGGCAGCCGCAGTGAGGACCTAGGTGGAGAATTCATGCCTAGATGTTGCTTTTGGAGTTGACCCAATCTGGCATCATCCAATGAACAGGAAAAGGAAAACTGTACTGTGTAACCAAGATAACTAATGCATAGAATTCACATGAGACACCCTCACTCCAGGGTGCCTGGAATACTCTGGGAGGAATTTGAGCTTTAAAAAGATTAACTGCCTTAGATTCTCAGCAGGGGATAACAAGGGGACCCACTGGGGTCTCTCTGCTAGATTTCTATCACGAATGGGAAATAATCCATCAAATAAAACATGTGCTTTGTCAGTTTGTCTTCCATGGCGCATAGCAGTGTGGCTTGTCTTGTTCAAGTTCATTTAAGAATAACTGCAAAATGTGGAGGAAAGAGAGCTTGGCTATCTTGGTCCTCTCTTGCCTTCTCTAATGCTATCCTGTCTCTCTTTCTTCTTCCTCTCCGTGGGACACAGATATGGAGACAAAGCTTCTTTTTTGCTGATCCAGGAAAGGGCAGAGTTAGTTCCATCTCTGATTAAAGATACTCCTGAATTTTTATAACAAATTCCTTATCCCTCCATCTTTCCCACACCTCCCAGTCAACTCTGTTGATACATGTGAGCTAAGATCTTGGTACCTTTGCATAATGGATGCTAAAAGCTACTTCCGTATGGTTAAAAGTCCTGTTTCTATAAACCTCAGGTCAAGCCAGTGGCTTTATAGCCTGCTCAATCATATAATCATTGTTACAAAGTGTGAGGTAGAGCCCTTTCTTCCATTTACTCCACACTCATTATGTTGTCATCAGTATCCTTCTAATCTCTTTAAGCTGTAAATAGATGAGCCACAAATTGGGAAAGATAAGAAATCTACTGGAAGGGAGTTGAAAGTTCAGTGCTATTGTAAGCTTTACTTGGTGTCAATACCAATTTATTTCATCTAATGGTCTGCATGGGAATAAGCATAAAGAGTGTAAGCATGTTTGTGCTCATGGTTATAAATCTTATACTTGAGTTCACAGAGACCCTTTGGTCTGTGCCTGACTCTCTCCCATTGCTCAGGGCTGTTTGCGCCTTCCCACATGCATGGGAGCCACCAGACAGAGGTCACCCAGGCGCAGCAGGACCCTCTGACCTCATGCCATCTTCCCCTTCCTCCCCACAACTCTGTGTCCTCCCTAGCACACAGGAATGACGTCCTAACTGGCTTCTCAAAAGGCTGGATGGGGGCTTCCCTGTTGGCGCAGTGGTTGAGAATCTGCCTGCTAATGCAGGGGACACGGGTTCAAGCCCTGGTCTGGGAAGATCCCACATGCCGCGGAGCAACTAGGCCCGTGAGCCACAACTGCTGAGCCTGTGCGTCTGGAGCCTGTGCTCCGCAACAAGAGAGGCCGCGATAGTGAAGAGGCCCGCGCACCGCGATGAAGAGTGGCCCCCGCTTGCCGCAACTAGAGAAAGCCCTCGCACAGAAACGAAGACCCAACACAGCCAAAAATGCATAAATAAATAATTTAAAAAAAAAAAAAAAAGGCTGGCTATTTTAGCGTCAGCATCCTTTCTTTCTCCCAAAGCTGACTTGCCAGTGCTTCTCTGGACCATCCATTCTACCTGCCTTTTCTTCTTTACACCAAACTTCTATGGATTTTCTCTTCTGTGGGTTTATTAGTATTTTTAAACCAGCATTAATATGTATAGTTTTCCCCCATAGTGTACGTCATATAATTTATAATCTTTATTATTTTTATATTCTCTCTTCCTGCCCCATCACATGCATACAGTGAAAACATTATACCCCATACGTCCCCTGTTAGAATTCCTTTTGCCTACCACATTTATGTATTTTCAACTCATTTTCTACCACCCTGTGATGAGAAACTTAGACTTACAATGACCACAGTCTTTTATACCAAGTAATATTGGCTACCATTTGTCTAGATCTGTGTAATACCTGATATAGAGACCAGGAACTTGGGAGTCTGTGTTTAAGGGACTTGTTTAACATTAGACTGCTAGCAAGTGGAGGAACTGGGGCTAATTTCATGGTCTTTTTGACTCTAGAACACATTTTCTTAACCCATGGCCTGGTTACGGTACGGAGTATTTGAAATCAGCACTGATACTAACATTTGATTGTTGTACTACTCCCCCAGACTTTGAGACTCCCCATCTTTCCGTATAACACTTGTCATTTTAGGAAGGTTGGAGGGAACTTGTGCATTCTGTCCCACCTTTATTCTACTAGCCCCAGGCGTCCTGAGCCTAGTCAATCCCACTCAGCAGTTTCCCCAAGCCACACCCCCGATCATCAAAACTCCTATCCTTTCCTTCAGATGATGGATGAAAGCAGCCTGCTTTATTTTTAGACCTTAAGTATAAAACAAAACCTACTTGAGAATCATTCTAGCAGTCACTTTAGAAATTGTTTACAAATGGTAGTGTTTGTCCTTGAGCAATAAAGTTAAAATTTGAACATGACCTTCCCAATCTTCCAAGCCTGAAGATGAGAAAAACCTATGGACTGAAAATAACCAAAAGGATTTGAAATGGCTTGTGCATGCCAAATCCCATTTGTGATTAAAATAGACTTTTTAAAATAAATAACAAAATTCAGTAAACACATATGATTCCACTTGAATAAGATCCAGAGATATTTATGGTTTAGGGTTTCACTGTTTTTCTGGGCTCGTTGAGGGACATTGAGCAATTTATTTTCAACCTGTCTTTCTGTTATTTGATTTGGAGGTCTGTGCATCAAAGAGGCAAAAATATCTAGAGCTGGGGCTGAGTAGGTGTGAATTCCAGATTAATGACAATTATTACTTTAATAAGGTATCAGGTTGAATAAGGTCCTTTTTATACTGATGTCACTCTGCTCTCAAAATAGCTTTTCTTCTGAATCTAGACTGTTCTGATGAATTTAATATTATTAGAATGTTTTCAAAATGTTCTTAGCTACTCTCACCTGTTCTCCAGATGAACCTTGTAATTACATTGCCAATTTCCCCAAAATAGTCCCATCAGCATATTGATTGGGTTTTTAATAAATTGATAAACTAATCTGAGAAAAAGTAACATTTTTACAGTATTCAGTCCTGTTATATAGAAGTATGCATATGTCTCCATCTTTTTAAAACTTAAATTTATAAGTAGTGAATATATTTTGCTGTTTCACCTCCAAAACTATACTAATTTTATGCTATTTTTTAAAAAAGTGATTTCTGCTTTTATCTCTGCCATTTTATTTCTTGTGTTTTCCTAACATTTGTTTTAATCTTATTATTTATTTTTTTAATTGAAGTATAGTTAATAAATATCATATTAGTTTTAGGTGTATAGCAGAACGATTCAGTATTTTTACAGATTATACTTCATTAAAAGTTATTACAAGATAATGGCTATGATTCCCTGTGCTGTACACTATATCCTTGTTGCTTATCTATTTTATACATAGTAGTTTGCACCTTTTAATCCCATCTTGCTTCTCCCCCTTTTCCTCTTCCACTAGTAACCACTAGTTTGTTTTCTATATCTGTGAGTCTGTTTCTGTTTTGCTTTATACATTAATTTGTTTTACTTTTTAGATTCTACATATGAGTGATACAGTATTTGTCTTTCTCTGACCTATTTCACTAAGCATAATATTCTCTAGATCCATCCATGTTGCTGCAAGTGGCAGAATTTCATTCTTTTTATGCCCAAGTAATATTCCATTGTGTGTGTGTGTGTATGTATATATACATATTTTTTTCCCCACATCCTCTTTATCCATTTGTCTGTTGATGGACACTTGGGTTGTTTCCGTATCTTGGCTATTGTAAATAGTGCTGCTATGAACATTGGGGTGCATGTGTTTTTTCGAATTAGTGTTTTTGTTTTTTCCAGATATATACCCAGGAGTAGAATTGCTGGATCATATGGTTGTTCTAGCTTCAGTTTTTTGAGGAACCTCCATATTGTTTTCCATAGTGGCTGCACCAATTTACATTCCCACCAACAGTGTACAAGGGTTCTCTTTTCTCCCCATCTT
The DNA here is from genome assembly GCF_965194825.1 of Balaenoptera physalus. Lineage (NCBI taxonomy): Eukaryota > Metazoa > Chordata > Mammalia > Artiodactyla > Balaenopteridae > Balaenoptera > Balaenoptera physalus. The sequence continues at coordinate 105,520,998 of NC_138887.1, read as the reverse complement.
CACCATCATTTGTAATTTGTAGACTTTTTTGATGATAGCTATTCTGACAGGTGTGTGGTGATACCTCATTGTGGCTTTGATTTGCATTTCTCTAAGAATTAGCAACATTGAGCATTTTTTCATGTGCCTGTTAGCCATCTGTATGTCTTCTTTGGAAAAAATGTCTATTCAGGTCTTCTGCCCATTTTTTGATTGGGTTGTTTTTCTGACATTGAGTTGTATGAACTATTCATATATGTTGGATATTAACCCTTTGCCAGTAATGTAATTTGCAAATATTTTCTCCCATCTGTAGGTTGTCTTTTCATTTTGTTGATGGTTTCCTTTGCTGGGCAAAAGCTTTTAAGTTGAATTAGATTCAACTTGTTTATTTTTGCTTTTTTTTTTTTTTTTGTCTTGGGAAACAGATCCAAGAAAATATTGTTATGATTTATGTCAAAGAGTGTTCTGCCTATGTTCTCTTCTAGGAATTTTATGGTATCATGTCATACATTTAGGTCTTTAATCCATTTTGAGTTTGTTTTTGTATATGGTGTGAGGAAATGTTCTAATCTCATTGCTTTACATATAGCTGTCCAGTAACTTACTGAAGAGACTGTTTTTCTCCACTGTATATTGTTACCTCTTTTGTGGTAGATTAATTGACCATAAGTGTGTGGGTTTGTTTCTGGGCTCTCTCTTCTGTTCCATTGATCTATGTGTGTGTTTTTGTGCCAGTACCATGCTGTTTTGATTACTGTAGATTTGTAGTGTAGTCTGAAGTCTGGGAGGGTGACACCTCCAGCTATGTTCTTTTTTCTCAAGATTGCTTTGGCAATTCGGGGTCTTTTTTGTAGTTCCACATGAATTTTAGGATTATTTGTTCTAGTTCTCTGAAAAAATGCCATGGGCATTTTGATAGAGATTGTACTAAATCTGTAGATTGCTTTAGGTAGTATGGGCATTTTTAACAATATTTATTCTTCCAATCCAAGAGGACAAGATATCTTTCCATTTCTTTGTATCATTTCTTTGCATTCTTATTATTCTTTTTTTTTTCTTTTACAAAATAAAAAAATTGTTTGAGTCTCAGTTTATGTATTGGTAGTGCTTTGGCTGCCTTCCATTAGACTTTGTATCTTCATAGCTGATCTATTTTATTATTTTTCTCTTTAAACTTTTATTTGGGGTAAAAGAGGATGTGACCAAAAAATAATAACAATAGTAAAATTACCAATAGCTACTATGTATTGAGTGCTTATTATGTGCCAACCACTATAATAAGCTCGGTAAAACTCATTTTCTCCTCACAATATGCATAGAATGTAGGTATTATTAATCCTCACGTCTTACAGATTAAGGAACCAAGGTTCAGTTAGTAAGCCAGAATGTGATGCCGAAGCTTCTGCATTATGTCTTCAATCCACATAATTTCCACTCATCTGAATTTATTGAGTTTGTCATTATGGTCTCGTATTTAAGTTCAGCATTGGTAATGCAGCATAGGTGCTTGATAGAATGCTGTTGAAACTTACAAGCTTTGAAGTAGATCTATTATTGGACATTCTCTTTGTCCTTATTTATATTGCCTCCCTCATCAAAGACTAAGAGGTTTATTAAAGTTTCAGTGATCATGCTTCTCTTTGTCTCCTGAATGTGCCTGGAACAACTAAGCTTTTAAATTTAGTAAAGGCCCCATCACTGAGCCTATTTCCCACAGTTTCAATTCTGTCCTTTATTGCCTCCAAAGTGAATTTTTAAAAATTCTTTAAAAATGAATGAATGAATGAATAAATAAATAAACAAATAAATAAATAATTTTGCCTTTCGTTTCCCTGCAAGCCTATCTCCACTGTCTCCGTTTTTATTTCACCCTGTTGCCTTTTCATCTCAGTTTCTCCCATTACTTTATTCTGTTTTGTAGAGCCAATATCTTCTTACATACTACTAACAATATCACATTACCCACTAAAATTTTCCTCTGATTTCAGAGAACTGTCCTCCCACTGAGCCATGGAAATTGCATCCTTCTTTCTCCCCATGTTTTCTCTTTCTCTCTGTTTATTCCAAACTTGGTGCCTGCTAAGAGACAGGGCATGGGAGTATTGTTGGCCTTACTCTCTGCCCCTTTCCTGCTCTGTATTTGGCTTGAGTGTCAATGTGCAGAATCCCTTCCCTGGTTCCTAGGTCCTTCAGGCTTTTTGTGCTTAACTTTGCTGAACAGAGATGGGACCTCTGGCTCTCCCACTTCTCAACTTTCTGATGCTCTGACTAGTGTGAACAGTAAAATACAGTCTATGCTTTCATGATGAATAGAGCTCTTCCTGTCTCCACCTTGGCTTCCAACAATTTTCCTCAAACATGGATCCAGAAATCCATGAGTTCTAGGAGAGTCTTAAAATCCTGTCCTTTTATTTTTATGATAATCTAAAAGCATTTATTATTATAAAGATTAATTTCTGTTTCAGTAATAATTTGCCAATGAAAGATAGTTGCATAAAATTGGGTTTCTTTTTTTACATCACAGTTCTTAAAATTATCATGAGTCATTATTAGGATAATTAGCAAGATTGGATTAGATAATACTACTGTATCAATGTCAGATTTCCTGATTTTTGATAAATATTTTTTATAAAAAGAGGAAGTTCTTATCTCTAGGAAATAGACGTTGGAGTAATTATGAATGTGAATAAAGGCTGCAAACCCCTTTCAAATGGCTCAGTGAATGTGTGTGTGTGTTTGTGTGTGTGTGTGTCTGTAGTAGGTTGGTAGATAGATTGATAGATGAGCAAATGGGGCAAAATGTCAACAATACATTAACAATTGGTGAATGTGGGTAAAGGTTATATGGGAGTTCTTTGTATGTCTCACAATTTGTTTGTAAGTGTGAAATTATATAAAAATGAATTTTAAAAAAGCATCATGAATTTCATGGACCTTGGTCCACTAAGTGCTCTTGGAGTGTACAAGAAAAATTTTTTTCCCTTAAAAATTATTCAAGTTGAGAAACATGAATAAATCCTCCACTCTCCCACTAGGTTGATCACTCATTTAAAAGTTATTCAAGTTGAGAAACATGAATAAATCTTCCACTGTCCCACCAGGTTGATCGCTGGATAGACCAATTTTAGAAACCCCAACTATTTTACTTTCCTGCTTGGAATGTTCTGCTGGCTCCTGAGCACCGTGTTTCTAGCCTGGCCTACAAGACCCTCGTGACATAGCCCTTGCCCAGTCCCAAACGAGGCTACTCATTGCATTTAATTTACAAACAGTAGGTACTTGTGGCTTCCTGGGCAGACTCTGGTTTCACTCTTCTGTGCCTTTGGCCAGGTTACTAATGTTGTGCAAACTGCCACTCTCTAACTTGCTCCCCTTACACACCCTTCTCTCTTTAACGGGATAACTGTTAAGCATTTGTTAAAACCCAGTTCAGAGAGTTCTTCCTCCAAGAAGCCTTCCTTGAATCCTCCCAGGCTAAGCGTGTCCACTCTGGGCTCCAAGAGCCCCCCGTGGGACCCTCTGTCACAGTCCTCTTACTACTCTCTTGTCTCCAGTAGACTGTGAGCTCCAAGAAGGTAGAGAAGTCTGCTCTCTCAGTGCCCTCCACACCTAGCACAGTGACCAGGAACAGAGAGGACATCAGTTGACCTGAGGAGTAGAGAAGCTTAGCAGGTGGCTCCATTGGTGGGGTCCTGCCGTGTGTGCAGGAAGAGAACATAGCTGCTTTGTGATGGATGAGTTAAAAAGTTCCAGAAAAATCTGCCTCCTTCGAATGTCTTCTGTGGTCTTTTCCCCACAGTGTTCGAAATTTCCACGAATTTTCCACCAGTCCTTTGTTAGAAGTACTGGTTCTAGAAAGATAAAGTTTAGCTACACTTATGTTTTCTGGTATGGATAACTTACTAGTATGCATTATAACAGCATGAATTATCATCATTAATGAGTGTCCTGTAGGTTTGTAGAGCACTTTATGATTTATAAACGATGTAAGTTTCTTGAGGGTCTCAACTGTCTTTACATATATTTTTGTTTCTTCCAGCCAAGCAAAGTCCCTAAACATAGTAAGTGCTCAATAAAAATGTGTTGAATAAATAAATGAATGAACAACTTTCACACGTTATCGTAATAGATGCTCACATAAAAATGCAAAGCCAGGAGAGATCGTGACTACAAACCTCCTGATATCATTTACCTAAAGGAATGGTCTCTTTGGAGTCAGACAGGGGGCTACCCCGATGTGCCACACTTGTCTCATGGGTGTGCATGTTCGCTCACAAACTGGGGCTGGAGAGAGTAAACTCTTTGAAGAGGAAGGACAATGATGCATTTACCTGAGCCCAAGAGAGGTGCTGAGATACCTCTTCTGAATCTCGCCGATTCAGCAAGGGGTTAATGGAAGCTTTCAAGCTGGCTAGGTAATTAACAGGATTAAATCTCTACCTGTCAATTAAGCCAATATATTTGAGTATAATGCTATTTAATTCGGTACCAGGAACAGTGCAATAAATCAAAGTTTACAGATGTCTTCAGCAAGCCCGTGATGGATGAAACACTAACTCAGAGGTGCATAGAAAATCTCAAATAAGATAACCTCCCATGTGATTAATATAGCTGTCTGCATTGGCATTGGCTCCAGAAGGTTCTAATCCAAACATGTTTAACATCACCTACTTTATTGTGACAGATTTAGACACCTGAACTAACTAACCAGGCAAATGGTGCTTAATTATACTGACTCATTACGGACCTCAGCAATAAAGCTGGGACATAGAATTAGGTGTTAATTCCCATCACACAGAGTCCCATACAGCACAAGCAGCCCAGTGCCCAGAGGGCCTTACAGGGTCTGGTGCACATAGCACAGAGTAGGGGAGCAATCCGATTCCTCTAAGGGACACTTTCCTTCTCTCTGTTCAATGGTGCTTGTTTGCAGGCCTCCTCCAGACCACCAAATGCATATTACTGTTCGCAAGGGGAAAGAGCAAGTGGACATGAATGTGTCTATGAACACTTCCCCATTAAAAAACAAAAAGAATTGAGGTTCAAGTCGTTTTTTATAAACAAAAGACGGTATGTACATATGCATGACTGGAACTCTGTTGTTGAAGAGGCTAAACCAAATGCTTGTCAACCTTCTGGATTTTTTCTGGAATGCAATTCCAAAAGCATGGCCTTCTCAACAGGTATACAGGTTTGAGTTATCAAAAGTGGACTAGAAACATCCAGATACAAAACTCAACTCCCAGTCCTGTTTCTAAGCTTAACTTACTCAGAGGGGACCTCTCTCTGTCCCATATGAGTAGCAAAATGTGCACATATAATGTTAATTTTTCCAATAGGATCAGGTTTGATTCCATCTGTGCTAATGTCACAGTGTAACCATGAGGAGTGGGTCTCAGTCATTGCTTGCTGATTGAAGGATCAATCAGGTGTGACAAATGTGCAAAGATGGCATGGGACAGAAACGAAGCAGAACAATAGTCCCTGCTCTCAGGACATGCTTCATTTATTTGGGGAGAGCAGCTCAACACATATTAAGAATCAGTTGTGGTGTTGGCTATACCTGAAGTAAGAATTCGGGGAAGAGAGGTCAGCGTGGGCTGGAGTTAACCAAGAAAACCTTCATGAAGAAGGTGAGTCTGAGATGATTAAAGAAAGCGAAGGGTTCGGACAGACAGAGACAGTGAAATAGGATGTTCAAGATGGGAGATACAACACAGAAGTACGGAAGCAGGGAATGATGTGTTTGATGAGGGAAGCCGTGTGGAGAGCCACTTGAAGAGCGTGGGTTGCCTCTTAGTGGTGGATGGGGTCCATGTGATAAAACCACCCAGACAGGTAGAAGCACCCAGAGAAGTCTGCGTCTAAAACCCATGGCAAGAGAGAGACATTTGATGTAATTAGATAAAGATGTGACAACATGAGAAGCAGGTTTTAAGAACCTTCATCCAACAGGAGATGTGTACAGTGGACTGGAGAAAAACAAGATGAGCCAGAGCAGGCAGATGGGAAGTTATTGCAAATCTTGACCTTGGTAGTGATAGAAGAATTAAGATACAAGGGATCAACTCAGGAGAATCAAAAGAAAAAATGACCCAGAATGTCTGTTTCTGTGACTGCAAAATGGAAATAGAGATAATGTCTGTGATAGACTCCCCAACGTCCATTCCACCCAAATGCTCACCCTCTTAAACCTGGCCTAATTGTTCTCAACCAATCATGACAATTTTATCCTTCTCACCAGTGATAGCTTCAGGATTGGGCATGTAACCACTTCTGGCCAATAAGAAGTAGCTTCTGGGAAATGTTTCCTCTCTTAAGTGAGAAACACAAGATGAGACGATCTCTTTTCTTTTGGACATCATCCTGTATGGATGTGGTGTCTGGATCTGCTGAACTACCTCGCTATCAGCTTTGGAAAATAATCTGAGTCCTTGATAACGTGATTGAGTGCTGGATGGGCTAGCCCGGAGCCCCACAAAGCCCGCAGGCCCTCAGTAATGTGAGATAATTCACATCCTGACTATTTCAGCTAGTTTGGGTTGGGGTGGGGGGGTTTGCTACTTGCAGCCAAAAACATCCTGACTGATCCACAGTTCTATCTTCTTGAGCCGAGGATAGAAAACTTTTGTAATGCACTATAGAAGGAAAAAGGAGGGGAAAAAAGGAGGAGGAAGTAATGATTCAGAAGGTACAACATAATTTAAGACTTTTTAAAATAATTATTTATTTATTTATTTTTGGCTGCATTGGGTCTTTGTTGCTGCGTGCAGGCTTTCTCTAGTTGTGGCGAGCAGGGGTTACTCTTCGTTGTGGTGCTCAGGCTTCTCATTGCAGTGTCTTCTTTTGGTGCGGAGCATGGGCTATAGGCACGTGGGCTCAGTAGTTGTGGCTTGGGGGCTCTAGAGCGCAAGCTCAGTAGTTGTGGCGCATGGGCTTAGTTGCTCTGCGGCTCCCGGACTAGGGCTCAAACCCGTGTCCCCTGCATTGGCAGGCGGATTCTTAACCACTGCACCACCAGGGAAGTCCAAGACTTGTTTTTAAGTCATTTCATGAGTCTATTGCTAAACAAAACATAAAATTTTAATTATGGCACAACAAACTTAGATTCTTTATTCCTCAGATTCACTAAAATTGGTATCTTCCTTCCATTCCCACCAACAGAGATGCCACTAACTCAAATGGAAATTAGTGCCTTCCTGCTTACCTTGCGGGAGTAATTATAAATGATGGCAACTGATATTTTGATTATTCTTTACGAATGCTGTGGGATGGTGGCTGAGATTTTAACTTCTAATATTCTGTGTGATTTCAGTTCATTTTGAGAGTTGACTCTAGCTATAGCAAGCTAAAAGCCCACACTGTGCCAGTTAGGATAAGCTAGGTGAAGCTGCAATAACAACATGAATATCTCAGGAGCTTAACAATAAACATTTCCTTCTCACTCACACAAAGTCCACTTCGAATCTAGAAAACTCTCTGGGCAGCTGTCCTCCATGTGGTGGCTCAGTGGTATCAGATACTCTTATGACTCTCCTCACACAGGCTTCCAAGATCATCATGGTAGGAGAAAAGAGGGCTGAAGTTTCTCACCCCAGCAAATAAGCTTTCAGCCCTGGTGAATGACACCTCAGTTACAGCCCGTTGACCAGCACTAATCACATGGTCTGCCTAACCGCCAGGAGAGCAAGAACGTGAAACTCACCCACATGCCCCCAAAGAGAGGAGAACTAGGTATGAGTGAGCACCAGAGTCTCTGTCATACATCCTAACATGTGATGCACCCTACACATGCTCTTTTAGTTGTAAAGTTCTTTTTGAAATATTTTTATTTTGTAAAGATTTGTTTTATTGAAGTATAGTTGATTTATAATGTTGTATTAATTTCTGCTATACAGCAAAATGATTCAGATGTATATATACATTCTTTTTCGTATTCTATTCCTTATGGCTTATCACAGGATGTTTAATATTGTTCCCTGCGCTACACAGTAGGACCTTGTTGTTTATCCATCCTATATATAATAGTTTGCATTTGCTAATCCCAAACTCCTAATCCATCCCTCCCTGACCCCTCTCGTCCTTGGCAATCACAGGTCTGTTCTCTATGTCTGTGAGTCTGTTTCTGTTTTGTAGATAAGTTCATTTGCGTCATACTTTAGATTCCACCTATAAGTGATATCATATGGTATTTGTCTTTCTCTTTCTGGCTTACTTCACTTAGTATGATAATCTCTAGGTCCATCCATGTTGCTGCAAATGGCATTATTTCATTCTTTTTTATGGCTGAGTAGTATTGCATATTGTACTGTATATATGTATCACATCTTCTTTATCCATTCCTCTGTCGATGGACATTTAGGTTGTTTCCATGTCTTGGCTATTGTGAATAGTGGTGCTGTGAACATAGGGGTGCATGTATCTTTTTGAATTATAGTTTTGTCTAGGTATTTGCCCAGGAGTGGGATTGCTGGATCATATGACAACTCTAATTTTAGTTCTTTGAGGGCCCTCCGTGCTGTTTTCCACAGTGACTGCACCAATTTACATTCCCACCAACAGTATAGGGGGGTTCCCTTTTCTCTACACCCTCTCCAGCATTTGTTATTTGTAGGCCTTTTAATGATGGTCATTCTGATCGGTGCGAGATGGTATCTCATTGTAGTTTTGATTCGCATTTCTCTAATAATTAACGATGTTGAGCATCTTTTCATGTGCCTGTTGGTCATCTATGTGCTCTTTGGAGAAATGTCTATTTAGGTCTTCTGCCCATTTTTTGGATTGGGTTGTTTGTTTTTCTGTTATTAGGTTGTAAGAGCTGTTTGTGTATTTTGGAAATTAAGCCCTTGTCAGTCACATCATTGCAAATATTTTCTCCCAGTCTGTAGGTTGTCTTTTCGTTTTGTTTATGGTTTCCTTTGCTGTGCAAAAGCTTATAAGTTTCATTAGGTCCCATTTGTTTATTTTTGCTTTTATTTCTGTTGCCTTGGGAGACTGACCTAAGAAAACATTGCTATGATTTATGTCAGAGAACGTTTTGCCTATGTTCTCTTCTAGGAGTTTTATGGTGTCATGTCTTATATTTAAGTCTTTAAGCCATTTTGAGTTTATTTTTATGTAGGGTGTGAGGGTGTGTTCTAACTTCATTAATATATGCAGCTGTCCAAAAGTTGTAAAGTTCTGAAGGACATTGCCCCATCCTGCTAATTAGGGTCTGAAGAGAACTAAAAGGTCTTTAATAAAATGAACATGACTTGGGAATCTGAACCACTCCCATATAACTCTGGTCTTGATGGACTTTCAAAAGTGCTGCCTTTCATTATTATTAGGTCTCCTCACTTGAACAGTTGTCCATCTTGACTATTGTCTTCCCTGTGACTCCTAATTCCCTGACTTCAGTACCTGTATGGAAAATAGAATCAGGGAAACAGTAAAGACAAGTTGGAACTGAATCTAGCTTGAGTGGGAGAGGTACTGGGAATAACATACGCAAGGAAGTCAGATATCTCAGACTTTTAAAAGCTGTACCACGTGGGAAACGTCCTAGATTAGGCAGGCTCTGCTCCACATTCTCCTATTGACAAACTATGAAATGCTGTCGGATGCTTTGAGAATGGACGTAATGCAGTGTGGTAGATTTCCCCCAGATTTCTCAGTATTTGGAGCAAAGAAGCTGTTCAGAAAAAGTCACCTTTCAGTCCTATGGGCTTCAAGTAAGCAGGACAATTTCTTTAACCAAATTCTTGAGGCACAGCCTTCAAAATGTCACTTCTACTTGATAGTTAATTGGCATCATATTTTACCAAAATCTTTGAGTTTCCCTGGCGATCTTTCTTTAAGATGGTTAATAAAAATATAAAATAGTTCTCTCTGAGATTTGGGAGTTTTCACTATTTATATTTCTCTTAGAGTCCAATGGAAATGTTGCTCAGATGTGAGTGTGTGAATGAGCCAGATGGAGGTGGTAAGGGGGATCCCTCTGCCCTGCCCCCTCCTCACAATTTCACCTCTGACCTCTTTTGCTGCTCTTACTAGCTCCTCCTCCCCAAGGACTGACTGACCAGAGAATAGGACACTCACTGAGCTGCATATTGGGATATCTGCATCTTGAGCCAGTATTGTGGGCTCTACTATCTCTCCTCCTGATTCTTGGGGGCTTAACTAACCATCAATAAAGTGAAAAGCTGAGGGAAAAAAAGGCCCATCTTGATCCGTTCTCCCACTGCAAGCAGCTAGCCTAGCCACAGCCTCTACAGAGCAGGAAGTAGACAGAAAACTCCCAGAACAATCTCTAAAAAGCATCTAGTCTATGTTTAAAGAAGGGTAATCTGCTGGATGTGTCACAAGGATCTATTACAGTGTCTGCCACTTAATAGATGCTCGCTAAACACTTTTTAAAAAACAAATAGCTGAGTAGGTAAATTGGATTTGCATCTGATAATTTTTTTCTCTCTCTTAATGTAAACAAGCCTGTTTTGAATCCCAGCAGCACTTTGTGGCTTTGGGGAAATTATTTAGCCTCTCCAAGATTAGTTTTCACTTCTGTAAAGTGGAAATGAGGACGATGATGGTAAATACCTCACAGTGTTTTTGGGAGGACCAAATGAGGTAAAGTCTACAAAACTCCTGATAAGTAATCATAATAATGCTATGATAATAATGATAATAAACCTTAAATGAGCTCTCCACCCTCTTTCCACAATCAGTGGGTTTGGCTGGAGCACTTTTTGGTCATTCCTATCAGATATCCTAATAATAGCAGAGCACTAGGTTTATTAGGTGATTGTGAGTTTGCCCCACGTCCTTTGTTATTAGAATTTCAGTTCTGTCGTCAGTCATCTGGTAAACCAAGTTAGCTTCTATTTCCTAGCTACCTTTTCCAGTTTTTATTTGACAAAAGAAACCCAGGAGAGAGCTGGTCTTGGTTTTGTTTGTTTGTTTCCATTTTTAATTATTTTTAGGTAGATGATACATTGGGTCAAATATCAAAATGAATAAAAAGTCATACATTGAACAAGCTCATTCTCACCCCTGTCCTTGTCCACTTCGTTCCTCAGCTTCTGGCCTTCTCTGGTAATCATTTTTATTATTTTCTTGTATATTTGGGTTTTGCCCTTCCATATACAAATAGTAGCATACTTTATAAAGTGCTCTGAACCTTGCTTTTATCACCTAACAATATATCCTAGGGTTCTTCCATATTAAAACATACAGAATTTCTGGATTTATTATTATTATTGTAACAGCTGCATGGGATCCCACTCTGTGGAGGTACCATGGTTTATTTAACCCATACCCTACTGTAAACATTTATGCTGTTTCCAATCTTTTGCTCTTACAAAAAATACTGAAACAAATAATTTTGTACTTAAGTATTTCATGTGTATGAAGATAATCAGGAGAATAAATTCTTAGAAGTGGTTTTGCTGGCCCAAAGAGTAAATGTCCTTATCATTTTTTGTTTGTTTGTTTTGTTTTTTGTTTTTTGTTTTTATTTATTTATGGCTGTGTTGGGTCTTCATTTCTTTGCGAGGGCTTTCTCTAGTTGCGGCAAGTGGGGGTCACTCTTCACCGCGGTGCGCGGGCGTCTCATTATCATGGCCTCTCTTGTTGCGGAACACAGGCTCCAGACGCACAGGCTCAGTAATTGTGGCTCACGGGCCTAGTTGCTCCGCGGCATGTGGGATCTTCCCAGACCAGGACTCGAACCCGTGTCCCCTGCATTGGCAGGCAAATTCTCAACCACTGCACCACCAGGGAAGCCCTGTCCTTATCATTTTGATAGACATTGCCAACTTGGTCTTTATATGAATTCTACCATTTTCTACTCCAGTGTCTACAAGTGTAATGCAAGCAATATTTGAAGCAATTTAACGAAGGATAAGTGAGGATAAATAACAAAAGTAAGCAAGACCATGGGTAAAGAGAATTGGCACATTGTAGACTAAAATTGCACTATCTATTAGAAATGGGGAAGTTGTGTGTTGATTGCATGGAAGGTGAGGAGATGAGATTTACAGCCCAAGCAGCACTTATACCACTTTCTGTAACAGCAACAGCAGCTCATTTGTGTGGTCCATCACAGCCTGCAAAGCTCTCTGTATATATTAGCTCAGTTTGACCTTCACAACATCACTGTGGAATATTTGAGGCAGGCAGAATTACTATTCCTATTTACAGAAAGGTCAAGAACTTGTCCAAGTGAAACAGCTGGATCCCAGCAGCTCTGCGACTTAAGCCCCAGTCTTCTCATTCCAGATCCTGGACTCTTTCTTGAAAGAGAATCTAGGTGAAAGCCAAACACTCCTCCCACCACTAGTTCACACCCCCCCACACATATTTGCCACCCCCCATGCGTCTTCTCATCCAACTACTCACTGACTGTCCTGCCTGCTCTTCATGTCATTTTTTTCCTTGACCCACAACCATCTTAACGGTGGTGAAGCAGACCCTTTGATGTCCAGGTGCCATCCACTCAACCCACCTCTGATTTCAGCTGCCACCTTGGAGGAGAGTTCCGGTGCACACCGTCTCCACCATTCCCACTTCCAACACTGCCACGGATCTTTACTTTTTTGCCGGCTCTTTACTTTTTTGCTGGCTCTTTACTTTTTTGCCTTGGGGCATCTTCTGAAGCCACAGGATCTCACTCAACCTGGAAATGCAGGGGCAAAGCTCTTGTGAGAGATCCTCAACCAATGGGGGCAGGAGTTGGCAGATCAATACCCCAGCTGCCATCCTTTGGAGGGAAATCTGAAGTGCATTTCACATGGTTCTCTGGAGGACCCCCAGCAGGACTGAGCCCCAGTTGTTACATCTGTAATCAGCTTTTCTCCTTCTTCATCTCACTGTCTCTACACTCTTATTCCTACTTCCTGGGATCCCTTCCCAAAAGACCACCCACACCAGAGTCCTCGTCCAGGTTCTGATTTCAGGGCAATTTCAACCAAGGCAGGTCGGCTCGTGTTTCAACACACATCACAATGCATACTAATAAACTGGTGAGTTTTATGCATTAATAAACTGGTGAGTTTCTTGGGGTGGGAGGGTTGGATAGGGAGCTGTAGAAGCTTTGGACCATCCTGGGACAGGCAAAAGCATGACCAGGAGTCCAGTAAGTTGAACTATTCTTGGTTTGCCTCTAAATTGTTTTGTGATATTGCGCAAATCACTTCACTTCTCTGAGCCTCAATTTCCTTGGATGTAGTATGGAGATAATAAATATTCCCTGCTGGAACTTCCCTGGTGGTGCAGTGATTAAGAATCTGCCTGCCAATGCAGGGGACATGGGTTTGAGCCCTGGTCCGGAAAGATCCCACGTGCTGTGGAGCAACTAAGCCCATGTGCCACAACTACTGAGCCTGCGCTCTAGCGCCCGCGAGCCACAACTACTGAGCCCTTGTGCTACAACTACTGAAGCCCGCACATCTAGAGCCCGTGCTCTGCAACAAGAGAAGACACCGCAATGAGAAGCCTGCACACTGCAACGAAGAGTAGCCCTGGCTCACCGCAACTAGAGAAAGCTTGCTTGCATCAACGAAGATGCAACACAGCTAAAATAAACAAACAAACAAACAAACTGAAAAAAAATTCCCTGCTGCCTCATAAGGCTGTTAGTGGTGTTCCTGTCCCATTTAACTTCTGCGGGAGTTCAATGTTTTCTTTTTGCAACACCGACTCCACTCTACCCTTTGGGGAGAATGGTTGATCAAGTCAAAACTCATTCCTGGACCCTGAGTTGGAGGCAGGAATTCTTAGGAGGAGGGCAAAAATGTTAAAATTCTTCTTGTTTTAAAAATTTATTTTATTGAAGAATAGTTGATTTACAATGTTGTGCTAGTTTCTGGTGTACAGCAAAGTGATTCAGTTATACATATATATACATTGTTTTTCATATTATTTTCCATTATGGTTTATCACAGGATATTGAAAATAGTTCCCCGTGCTATACAGTAGGACCTTGTTGTTTATCCATCTTGTATATACTAGTTTGCATCTGCTAATCCCAAACTCCCAATCCATCACTCCCCCTTGACCACCACAAGTCTGTTCTCTATATCTAAAAGTCTGTTTTTGTTTCGTAGATAAGTTTATTTGTGTTGTATTTTAGATTCCACATATAAGTGATATCACACGGTATTTGTCTTTCTCTTTCTGACTTCACTTAGTATGATAATCTCTAGGTTCATCCATGTTGCTGCAAATGGCATTATTTTATTGCTTTTTATGGCTGAGTAGTGTTCCATTGTATATATGTACCACATCTTCTTTATCCATTCATCTATCGATGGACATTTAGGCTGTTTCCATGTCTTGGCTATTGTGAATAGGGCTGCTATGAACATAGGGGTACATGTATCTTTTTGAATTATAGTTTTGTCCAGATATATTAAAATTCTTTGTTTCTAAGTGGAGTGCCTTCTTTTGGGGATTGTCTTGCTGTCTTAGAACTGTTCTCACCTTGGATATTTTTTGGCTCTTCTTTTTCAAGATGGTCTTGTATTCTCTCCTCATGTCCCAGTGCAGTAAGACCAGGGGCTGTCCCTACTTGAAAGGGCCCTGCCTTTGGGAGCCTCAGAGGCCTAGGCCAGTGTCCCATGGAGTGGAGGCAGCAAGTGGCTGACCTGGGCCAGATCTGGTCTGGTCCCTAGGAAGAAGGGGTCTGAGTAGTACAACTCAGATGGCTAAGACCAGGGTGTATGCCTTAGGGAAAGGGGGCAGGGACACCCTGCAGCTGAATCCAAACTAAGCCAAAAGCTCAGGGTACTAATGGAGTCATGAACAGTCCCTCCTGGCCTGGCCCAGCTCACCAGGGAGGAAGAAGGGGCTAGAGCCATGAAGGGTGCACATCACTTCCTCGTTACTTGTCTTTCCCTAAGAGACACACCTAACAGTGAGAATCAGATGAGATAAAGAGCAACGGGGCCAAAAGTGGTGCAAATCTTACTATGGAACAAAAATGAGGAATCAGCGGGAGCTGTGCTCCATGGCCTGCCATGTTCTGCTGCCTGGCCCTGCCCCTTAACCCCTCTCCTTTTCCTGCTCGGGTCCCCACACCAGTGAGACCTGCCGAGCGAAAGGGCTGGACCGTGTTTGCGTCTTGACAGGTGGAAACTTGTGAATGATCTACGGTTTTTAATATCTGCATGTGGCCTTCAGTTGAGCCTGTGGTAACCCCACTGTCTTTCCATCCCTGTGACTTCTAGAGAGGGAGAGATGGGTGGCGTTTCAGCCTGAGGACCTGGAAGTGTGTGGGAACCCAGCCCAGCTTGCCCCAGCCTCAATCCAGGTGGGCAGCCAGCTGATGGACTGTTAGAATTGTGGGCATCTGGGAGGTGCACGGAGCTTTATTTAACCATCACATTTCGAGGAATTTCTTCAAAATCTGAGTCTGCCCTTGAGAGTGTCGAATGTGTGAACGCCGTTCGTCGTGTGTGTTATGGGCGGCTGCGGGGCAGGAAAAACTGAGAGCTACTGTCTTGGGGAAGGCTTTTTACATGACCTCTTTCCTATTTGGCTTGCTCAAGTGCCAGTGGCTGGACCACTGGGTTAGGGTACAGCGGAGACTGTGCCAAGAAGAAAACTAATGGGCGGCAGACTTCCACGTGAGGGAGTTCGTTCCTCTCTGAGCGCTAGGTCCTGGGGGGGGCTGGCCTGGTGGGAGGGGCCGCTCTGTTCCATGCACTTTCTCCCTTCTTGTTGCCCCCCAACAAGGCGTTGGGTCTGGATGGCCAAAGCTGGATCACCTCACCCGCACGCCAGCTTGCAGAAATTTAGGGAAAGCAGTTTTATTTTAAACAACCGTTGCAAATGTAGGGGGACAAATTGCAGTCTGCCACACCCACGCCAGCCAGCTATTCTCTACTCCCTTCTCCTTGGTAATTCTGCGAAGGGCCAACTCTACTGGTTTAGAAACAGCAGGAACCCAGAGTACTAGGGGTAAATATATTATCATAAATGCAGAGTGTAGCATTCGCCGTGACCAGCTGTTCTCCATGTGCCAGAGAGAACAGAATATAAAACATAGACTTAAAATTCAGTGCAGAGACACACAATTGATATAAGAAGGGACTGTCCTATTGGAGGGTTAAAACGTGCAAGCTGGGATATTGAAAAAGACTCTCCAATCATCCTTCCTGCAGACTCTTTCAGAACGCCATTGTTAGTGATCATTTCCGCCTGGAAACCAGAAGCTGAGCAAGGTGACCGCTTGAACTCCCTCCAGATTTATGATTTTTATTATTCTGGTCCCTAACAGGCTTGTCACTCCCTCCATACCCCACAAAAAAATCAACTTAAAAAATAATCTGTGTAAAAAGAAATGCTACCAGAGGGGGAAAAAAATCAATTCCTAGATAATTCATGTTAAGAAATCGCCTTCGTTTTATTGTTCTGATTTAGACCATTTGCATGGAAACTGAATCACCATGCATCCGCTCGTGCTATTTCTCTATGTGTCTGTGTTCTTGTCTGCTCTGGGATGTGACAATTAGTCACCATGGAGATGCCTGCGTGTGGCAGGAATAGGGAATGTCATCATTTCAGGTGTAGGATGACTCGCTCCATCCTTGGCTGATAGCTTCTGTGATAGTTCTGGCTCTTCAGCTCCTCTTGTAAGAGAAAGAAAGATCCCCTGTTGAAAAGAATTCTTTTGATGAATATTTTGAAAACTTATTGAATTCTTTTCTTATTCTCGACTCGCAGACACAGTGCCGTCACTGTAAAGTCGCCGTCACTTTACAGTTGTGACAATTCCAAATGTCGACTGAAGAATATCTCCTGGTTTGCGGTCTTGCAGAAAATAAGGTGATGATATACATCATATATGATGATATCATCATATCAACAACAGAATCCCCGGGGCTGGGAGTGAGCTGACATCTGGCAGAAGCCCAGAAGGTAACTTATTTCAAGGCTCTGGGTAGATCTCTGTCTCTCCCCCAAAATATTTCTCAATCAGCTGACATTTCATAATTGAAAATTCCTTCTTTGTTCACCTGCTAAAAGGCAAAAGCTGCCTTTGAGCCCCCATCCCCACCCAATTACCTGGAAAGGAGACAGGGAGTAAGGACTCTGGGGGGTGGGTTTGGAAGGGAAACACACGAAGCACAGGAAGAGGGGGAAAGGGGGCAGCTGGGAATACTGGATGAACGTCCCTTTCTTAGAGTTTTCCTTGAAAGCAAGAAGAATACATGGCAGAAGCTGATGGTGGCCCACCCATCTCTCCTCTGCCCACCTGAAGTCACCTGCAACTCAGTAGGAAGTTTCCATACGGGGTGATGGCTGACTCCCTCAAGCACCTGTTACTCTTTTTTATGTTTATGTTTTGTTTTAAATTGAAGTATAGTTGTTTTACAATGTTAATTTCTGCTGTACAGCAAAGTGATTCAGTTATACATATATGGACATTTTTTTTCATATTCTTTTCCATTATGGATTATCACAGGATATTGAAAATAGTTCCCTGTGCTCTACAGTAGGACCTTGTTGTTTATCCATTCTATACATAATAGAATAGGTAAACTGTTAACTCCAAACTCCCAATCCATCCTCCCCTACCCCCGCTCCCCCTTGGCAACCACAAATCTGTTCTCTGTGTCTGTGAATCTGCTTCTGTTTCCTAGATAAGTTCATTTGTGTCCTAGTTTAGATGCCACATATAAATGATAGCATACAATATTTGTCTTTCTCTGTCTGACTTACTTCACTTAGTATGATAATCTCTAGGTCCATCCACGTTGCTGCAAATGGCATTATTTCATTCTTTTTTATGGCTGAGTAGTATTCCATCATGTGTGTGTATATATACCACGTCTTCTTCATCTATTCATCTGTTGATGGACATTTAGGTTGTTTCCATGTCTTAGCTATTGTGAATAGTACTGCTACTCCTGAAGGCTTTCTCTGGCCTCATGCTGGGAGCACACTCAGCTTACTTGTGGGGAGGCCAGAGTGCAGGGAGTTAAAAGTCCAGGCACAAACTTCAAGCCAATAAGATGGAACTAAATAGATCAAACCCTCAGCTTTCTCATGCCTCAGTGTGGGACCGTCCTGAAATCTTATTCATGACTGTGTCACTGTTCATTGTCAAACTCCATTGGAATGCTTTAATTATGTTTGATAAATGCATGTTCATTCTCAGCCTTATTTCTAGACGCTTAACCGCTAGGTCCACCTGGAGTTAGTCTTCATGGACCATTCTCATGCTTCATCTCAAGCTAAATGTAAAGGGCATTTGCAAAGTTTGGATGAAATTCTGTTTACCCATTTTCAGTTAAGTATGAAGAAAAGTGTTGGTATGTTTAAAAATTGAAATTGTTCGTTTTGTGACTCATGATCAATTCCAAGAAGAAAAAAACACTTGAGTGTTCCTCAAGTTTCTGGGAGGACCCCAGCGGGATGAACCCCACTCGCCCACAGTGACAACCCTCTCGTTCACACGCTTTGCTGGCTTTCGCTCCTGCCGTCTCACTTTCCCACTTGCTCGCCATGTTTCCTGGGATCGCTTCCCAAATAAACTACTTGTACCCAATTCCCTACTCAAGGTCTGCTTTTGAGGGAACTCAAACCAAGACAGCATGTCTTCTCAAAACAGTAACTACTCATTTGTTTCCCATAATGCTACATAATGCTACCCTACATCAATTTCTCATAAGTGCCCACAGAGAAACATCTGCTTCAGTCACACCCTTTCCCTAGCTGTTCTCCCATGCCCACTCGGTCCTATCTCCACATCTTCCATCACAGTCTTGCCCTCCCTGGAAGGGTGTTCCAGACTTTATCCCTGCCTAAGTCCTTCAAGACCAGGAGGCCAGTCCTTGACATTTCTGACAAACAAAATGATTTGCCAACATTGTAAACTTTTTGATGACTTCATGTCATCAACTTTTCCTCATGACCATCTCTCTGTTCATTGCTTCATTAGATATAAGTCTGTGCCAGTGATCCTATCAGAAGATAGAAAAAAGAAATCCACCCTTGAGTTAACCTGATGACCGATGGTCCCTCTGTATACCTCAAAGGACAAACGTTAGTAGCAAAAACAGCTGCACAGACATAGCCTGATTAAAACAAGGTGGATTGTGCAGGAGGTGTGCATGATTCTCTTGGCAGAAGCAGTAGTGGGTTCTTATTTTCCATCTTAGTGGAAAATGGTAAATTTTACACTCTTGGAGAACAAATAGAATTATGACTTATGCTTCACAATTTATGTAACTGATTTCTTGGATTTTTGACAGTTCTATCATGCTTTCGACAAATATTTCTTTCCTCTCTAGGAAGTTAGTCATATGGTATTGGAAGGGGGTGGTTCAGGGGGCCCTGATTATTTTCCTTTCTTTCGATTGCAAGGCAGTTACTGCCTAAGTCATTTATTTGGCACTTAGCAGAAGCCATCTTGCATTTTAATTCCTTTTCTACCCACAAAAGCCTAGCTTCCCCAGGCAGGCATCTTGCCTTGTACTTCTCCCAGGATCTGATAATTGCCAGTCATCTAAAATTAGAAAAATAATTTTTTCTTGTTATTGATGAAAATGTTGACACTTTTCTGAAATATATTATGAAATTCTCTGCCTTCCTCAAGAGAGGTGTCGGCAGAATTGGCTCTCAGTGATTGCACCGTGTGCTGTTAGTCTTCTACACTGAGTTTAGATTTCTGCCTTCTTCTCCCTTAACCAACTCTTCTGCTCCCATGGCACCCACCCACCTCAAATGCCTCCTCTTTCTAAAGTCCCTTCCCAGTGTCCAGATTATAGTCTGCTACAGGCTAGCAATCCAGTATCCCAGCTGGGACTTGGCTTGAAGAGAAGAAGGCACCAGATGTCTGTCCTCTGTTCAGCTCCATGATGGACATATCCAGTGGTCAGAAACCATCCCCCTCACATCTCCAGGCTGGGGCTGTCAGTTGCAGAATACCTCCCTCTCTATATACTCAGGGCCTTGGGTGAGTCTCGGCAGTGCATGGTCAACATTAAATGCTGCAGAGAAAGGAGTAATTGACATCCTAAAAGCCAGCATGAAACCCCCTGTGCACGGCTGTGACTCATGCAACGTCACTTGGTTTTCCATGATTCCAGAACTGGAAAAAATAAGGCAACTCATTGATTGTTGCTTCGATTTCAGCAACACCGATTGATCAACAGCAGCTCTGCTCACCTAGAACAACCTTCAATGCTCCGCTCTATTAATTTGCTTTGGCCCATGGCTGGAAAACCTCATCCCTTACAGGCAACCTTGGGCAGCCATCTTGGATCCACTACAGAAACTAACTTCAGCCTGTGTCCTACTCGAGGTGATATGGTAGCATTAAAGTTCCCATTCCAATGGGAAAAGAAATGCAACATACATGGCATTTTAAAATGTTTGCTGTCTCTTTCTTTTCTACAAATGAATTACATTGGTTATACAGGCAACCTGCCGTTGCACACAGAAAAAGAGCCTGTCTAACTGAACAACTGGTCTTGTTTGTAATTCAGGATCTTGGGTAATTTGAGCTGCATCATTAGTGGGCATTAGGCTTCTCTGGTTTTTTTTTAATTTTTATTTTATATTGGAGTATAGTTGATTAACAATGTTGTGTTAGTTTCAGGTGTACAGCAAAGTGATTCAATTATACATATATATGTTTCTATTCTTTTTCAAATTCTTTTCCCATTTAGGTTATTACAGAATACTGAGCAGAGTTCCCTGTGCTATACAGTAGGTCCTTGTTGGTTACCTACTTTAAATATAGCAGTGTGTACATGTCAATCCCAAACTCCCGATCTATCCCTCCCCCCATCCTTCCCCCTTGGTTCATTCTCTAAGTCTGTGAGTCTGTTTCTGTTTTGTAAATAAGTTCATTTGTATCATTTTTTATAAGATTCTGCATATAAGCAATATATATTTGTCTTTCTCTCTCTGACTTGCTTTACTTGGTATAATAATCTCCAGGTCCATCCATGTGGCTGCAAATGGCATTATTTCATTCTTTTTTATAGCTTAGTACTCCATTGTATATATGTACCAAAGCTTCTTTATCCATTCATTCATCTGCTGATGGACATTTAGGTTGCTTCCATGTCTTGGCTATTGTAAATAGCACTGCAGTGAACATTGGGGTGCATGTATCCTTTAGAATCATGTTTTTCTCCTGATATATGCCCAGGAGTGGGATTGCTGGATCATATGGTAGTTCTATTTTTAGTTTTTGAAGGAACCTCCGTACTGTTCTCCATAGTGGCTGCACCAATTTACATCCCGCCAACAGTGTAGGAGGGTTCCCTTTTCTCCACACCCTCTCCAGCATGTATTATTTCTAGACTTTTTGATGATGGTCATTCTGACTGGTATGAGGTGATACCTCATTATAGTTTTGATTTGTATTTCTCTAATAATTAGCGATATTGAGCATCTTTTCATGTGTTTGCTGGCAATCTGTATGTCTTCTTTAGAGAAATGTCTATTTAGGTCTTCTGCCCATTTTTTGATTGGGTGGGCTTCTCAGTTTTAATGGACTTAGTCATCACAATACTTTATACACATGTACCCTCCTGCAGTGTCAAAACCCTGCCAGAAAAGCTTGCTCTGGCAGAAAGAGAACCGAGAGAACTTTGGTTCTCCTTTGATAGAAAATCCTGGGAAAGTGCCATTTTCATGGATATTTTAGGTGTTGCACATGCCCAATCAGAAACAACCCCTCTGTGCTGCCAGCGTGTGGGTAGTGAGTGTTGGTGGAAAGTTTCTGCAGTTGAGTGAAGTTAGCTAAAAAATGTCCCATGTCAACCATGGTCCAACCCAGGAGAATCATGGAAAATGGTGGTGAAACCAGCAATTCCTGGAGAAAATTCACCACCTTTTTGGTAGTCTAAAAGGGTATGCATGCATAACAGATAATTTTGCGAATTCAATGTTAGACCAAGGTGTTCTTGGAGATCCTGTGACTACAACACTAGCTGATGAGCAATATGGCACCTCAGGTATACTTTGTATGGACAAAGATGAGGCCAACAAGCTCTTGTTATAGCCGGAGGCTTTACCCACATTCATTTAGTCTCACAACATGCTGCATAGGTTCTGGGGTAAGTATTTTTTATTCCCATTTTATAAATGAGTCTCAGAAGATTAAAACAGTCAGACTAAGGTGACCCAGCTAGTAAGAATCGGGGTCAGCGTTAGAACCTGTGACTTTTCCACTGAAATTACATACACATTCTGAGGAAGATGCCTGTTTGGAAACAAAGTTGCTGGTGACACAAATTCTTCTCCGGGTGACAATCAAAATATGTAGCCACCCAAATGCCAGGGCACCAACCAATTGGAAGCTGGCCAGCAGTGAATTATGTGTATAACCATATGGGGGCATATCTGCTGAATATCCACCCTCGAAGTCCATGAATGAGATTCGGAACTCTCTGGGTGATGAGAGAAGAGAGCGTGGGTGGTCATTGTCATCAAAATATCTTTTGTTTCAAATAATATTTTCAATGATGAAGAAATGTAGACTAATTGCAAAAAATTACAAAACATTTGAAAGCACAAAAGAGAAAATAAAAATTGCATGTAATTCACCCACCCATACACTCCCACCATAAGTAAGATCTTGCCTTTTTTTTTTATTACATATGTTCCCATGTCTCTTAAAAAACCTCTGATGACACTATGTCTATAGCTGCTTAATATTTCATTTTAAGGATGTAACATAAGTGGTTTAATCTTCCTCTTCTTATTTGAACATTCAAATTTTGAATATTTCCAAGTTTTCATTTGTATAAACAATATTTTGATAAATATCTTTATGCCTGAAGCTCTGTTTGCATTTAAGTTTATATCCTTCAGAAAATTCTTAGAACAGTTGCTGGTAATCACCAGTATTATAAACCTGAACTCTAAACTGATTATTATTTCCTCAATTCACCTCCTCAATGAGGGAAATTTCCCTTCCACTCAATACAGTTACCACCCATGCTAATAATTATCATCATCACTATTACGGTTATTCCCTTTGTGTGATCTCTCACCTGGGACCCGATCACATTGCATCTCATACCTGCCAGCAGCCCTCAGTGGTGCCCCCACTGCCATCAGGATAAGGTTCGATCCCCTGCATGAGGTTTCTGAGGCCATGCATGGAGCTCACTTTGTCTTATCCTTCCTGTCTCATCTCTTGCTCTTCCACCCTTGAACTTCACGCTCTAGTAACATTACCTGACTTACCATTTCCTGAATGTACAGGGAGGGCTCCAGGACTTTGTATATGCAGTTTCCCCTGCCTGGACCACTTTCTTCACCACCTCCTTAACTCCTACTAATCTCTCCAGTTTATGGTTTGACATTCTTTATTCTAGGAAATGTCTGGGACACCACAGTGTGCCCCCTCCCAAGACTGGGCCACCTGCCCCTCCTAAGGCCCCCATTGCATTGTTCTGTGTCCACCCCATCATCCATCACATTGTAGTGTAATTGACTGTCTTCCCCACTAGACACTAAGCTCCTTGAGAATACGCTGCCTATTGTATCCTCAGTGCCTTTTGCAGGCCTGGCATATGGTAAGCAGGAAATAAATATTTGTTGAATAAATAGAACACCATCTATATTTAAAGTATTGGTTTGCTGCTCTGATTGAATGAATCAGAGAAAGTATTGTACTTAAGAGCTGGGCAGTTGTGGATCTTGAGGAGTTACCATTTTCTTGAAGGATTTTTCCTGATTAGAAAATGATACACTTCAGCAGAAATGGCAAGAAAGTCAAAGCCAAATGTGTAAGGCTCTGGTTAGTGGGAAAACATGGAGAGGAGGGAAGAGTGCATCCACCCCTCATCACACAGTAAATATAGATAGTAGATCTAAATGCTGACTTCAAGTTGGAAATTCCCCTTCTCACAGATTAACGGTGCAGGAATGGATGAACGATTTCTACTTTTAAAAGCCCAGCCACAATCTGGAGATGATAATCCCATCATGACCTGGAGAGCAAAAAGAACCAGGTTTAGGGAGGGAGCATCCTCAGACCTGCCATACCTGCTTTCCAGATACCAAAGGGAAATATCTTCCCATGTTTTTCCAACAGTTGTGAATCAGCCCCCTAACTTGTCCCATCACTTAGAATCTGGTTGAGCTTCTAGATTCCAGCACTTTCTAGAATCTTCAGAAGAGATGGACTTGTGGTGACTCATTTCTCCATGATCTGCCCATGCTCTTTTCACCCTTGAGCTGATGTGTCAGTGCAAAGACCTTGAGGTTGGTCAGCTTCCAAGCTACCAGAAGGCTTTATAGTGCAATGGAAGAATACAAAATTGGACATCAAATAACCTACATTCTGATCTAAGTTTATAATTAACTTGGTTGTATATTTCTTTATGTGTCTGTTTCCTTGCCTCGAAATTGAAGTGTTTGGGACCAGGTCACTTCTGAGATCCCTTCCAACCCTAGATTTTTCTAATTCGACTCCTGCATAACCCTGTGCTTGGCATTGTTGGGAACTGGTTAAATATAAAAAATGATTTCAGTCTTTTGGCAAACTTGGGGAGAAAAGACTACCTGGAGTCTTACTGGAGACTACCTTCACTTATTTTCCCATTTGTGTGAATGCCAAATAAAGGGTTCCTGCCACACTGTCAGAGACAAAGGAATGGCTTCAGGAATGGGTGAGACTTGAGCTGGTCTTTGAAGTGAACCATTCAACAAAGGCATCTGGCAAGAAACAACCTCTGTGGTGAGCTAGAGGCAGAGCATGTTATAGCATTTACCCTCCATCAGGGTCCTAGAGGCTCTCTAAGAGGGGTGTGTGCTCAGGAAAGCTTGTGGGATGGGATGGGACAGGTATATTCATGTCCAATCTATGCTTTACCACCATACTTGGCTATAATTCCTCTTTCAGAGACTAAGTCTCTTAGTGCTTTTCTCTGTGGAACCACTACTAATAATACTTTAAAAAATAGCTTTAGCTCAGCATAGGTATGGCATGCTTATATTTGCAAAAAGTGTTGCCATCAGTCCATGGAAATGGAGTCTCCATCTCTGACCCTTCACCTGGCAGGAAAGAGGGAGAGCAAACTGAAGCTAGTCAGGCTCTGAGTCTGGATTAGACTGCACAGCCCTCCTGTGACCTGGCCCTCTACCTACCTTTCTCCCCATCTTGGCCTCCTGTTACCCCAATGAGTCATTTGCTGCTTCCCTTGTCTGGTAGGTTGGCTGCCTGATGAACCATGGGATTTTAATGGCTGAGAAATTTTCCTACTGTTCACCGTGTCCAGCTTTCACATAAGATCATGCCTCCCTTCCTGTGTCTAAATTTGGATTTCCAACGGGAAAAAAGAGCACAGAGAAATGGAGGAAAGGAAAAGAGAGGGAAAAAAGGGCAGAAAGGACGTTCTGGAATTGTTTATCTGGCTTGGATAGGGGACTGAAGTGAAACCAGTGGAAGATTATCTCTGTGCCACTCCCACCGACCCCCAAGTCCAATCTCAGGCTTCAAGCCTCCCTTCTGTACGTGGTTGCCGGGAGCTGCAGCACTGTAATCTGTAAATCACGTCGTGCGGATTCACTTTCTCAATTGCATTTTTCATAGGCTATTAAAACAAATTTGGACTTGACCTTATTAAACAACAGGGAACGATCACAGGTTCTTAGTCAAGGGGAATACTTGAATATAGCAGCTTACGTTTTGTATCTGCCAGAATCGTGGCAGGAAACAAATGGCATGTTCCAAGTGGGTGCTTGAAGAATGTTCATTAAAGAGACTAAGTACAATGGTGTGGGCAGAGAATGGGGAAGCCAGCAAGAGAGAGTGCAGGAGACCAGAAACGGTTACTGCAACAGGTGACTGCCTGCTGGAAGCTGTGGCCTCTGGTGGAGGAGCCCCTGGGGGAGGAGCCGAGTGTAGCTGGAATGGAGGGAGCGGGAAAGAACCTGGCTCTCACCCTCCAGTCTCCTGCGAAAGCCTCCCATTGGCTAAGCCCAACGTGAGACCCAGTGAGAGGGCAAGGAAGCCCACAGACACCACCCATTCAGGTCAGCTTCCCAGGGTCGGAGCAGGGTGGGGACACGAGGTGCTGGGTCTGCAGGGGCAAACAGAGAAGATCTAGTCTACATTTGTGTGGTGTTTTATGACATCCAGAGATAGAGCTACCTAGATCTGGAGACAGAGATGATAGAGATCTATTGAAAATGGTTTTAAAAATATTTTACAGAATTTATTTATTTATTTATTTATTTATTTATTTATTTATTTATTTATTTATTTATTTATAGCTGTGTTGGATCTTCGTTGCCGCACAGGCTTTCTCTAGCTGCGGCGAGCAGGGGCTACTCTTTGTTGCAGTGCGCGGGCTTCTCACTGTGGTGGCTTCTCTCATTGCAGAGCACTGGCTCTAGGCACACGGGTTCAGTAGTTGTGGCGCTAGGGCTCCGTAGTTGTGGCTCACGGGCTGTAGAGCACAGGCTCAGTAGTTGTGGCACACGGGCTTAGTTGCTCTGCGGGATGTGGGATCTTCCCAGACCAGGGCTCGAACCTGTGTTCCCTGCTTTGGCAAGCAGATTATTAACCACTACAACACCAGGGAAGTCCCCAGAATTTATTTTAAAAACTTTTTTACTTTATAGTGGAGTATGGTTGATTTACAATGTTGTGTTAGTTTCAGGTGCACATCAAAGTTATTTAGTTATACATATACATATATCTATTCTTTTTCAGATTCTACTTGCCATATAAGTTATTACAGAGTATTGAGTAGAGTTCCCTGTGCTATACAGTAGGTCCTCGTTGATTACCTATTTTATATATAGTAGTGTGTATATGTTAATCCCAACCTCCTAATTTATCCCACACCCTCACCTTTCCCCTTTGGTAACCATAAGTTTGTTTTCTAAGTCAGTGAGTCTGTTTCTATTTCATAAATAAATTCATTTGTATCTACTTTTTAATCTCATTTGATCCTCTCAACAACCTGTAGGATATTCATGATTTTCCAATAAGGTAACGGGCTCTCAGAGATCAAATCATCAACCAGACAAGAGAAGGTATCAAAGTGAGGACATAAGTCCAAGATTTTGACCCTTACAGATGTCACTCCCTGCCTGTCTCTTTTCATACTCCCCTTCTTCTCACCTACTCAGGGTTGACCTGTACTTCAAGTTCAAACTCATATGAATGAAGTAAGTCCATTGATCCACCCCTTCTGACTGCTGAGAGCCCTTGGTGGTGATCAACTACACACAACTTAGCAACTATTTGTTTATTGACTTTGTATTGTCCTGGGGTATTGGTCCCTGAGCTGCAGAGTCTCTTTTGTTAAGATCAGTAGAAGATTCCTTTGGACGTCAACTTCCGACAGCAGGTGGCACATTCTACCCCTAAGCAGATGACCGATAAATACTTCCCCAATAGAAATCAGCGGTGTGGGAAGGCAGCCAGAAATACATATATGTATGTGAGTGAGCATACGTGAGTCAGGCAGGAAACAGAACCACTCCTGCTGAAAGGGACGGAACGTAGGGAATCAGGCACTCCCGAAATCATCGGGCAGGCAGAATAAGGGGCCACCTTTTGACTATTGGTTTCAAGATCAAATTACTCCAGCTGTGATTCCCAGGTCAGGAAGCTGGTATCACTGATGACACCACACAGTCACCTCACAGCTCTGTCTGCTTCTCCACTCTTCATGGAAGTTCAGCTCACTGGCACAACAGGGAACAACCACAGGTTCTTAGTCAAGGGGAGTACTTGAATATAGCAGCTTACGTTTTGTATCTGCCAGAATCGTGGCAGGAAACAAATTGCATCTAGAACCCTAGCTCTAAGAAAGAATGAGAAGGCAGCTTCCATGTGCTGCCGTCATTCGGAAATCAAGAGAGTCATGGCTGGGTATCTAGGAATCAGGAGGCTGGGCAAGGTGTATTCTTCTGAGGTATTTTAGATTGAGCACTTTTCTTCCAGTTGGTGAAATTTGATGGGGGTCTTCAAGATCAGCCTTGGAGGGACGTGATGTCAAAGAAAGACAATCTGTAGCACGAAGGGGTGTGTGGAGAAAAAAGGCAAGCATCCTTCCCTTAGAGCCGCCAGGGGTGCAGTGAGGTGCAGCCAGCAAACCAGAGGCTTTTAGGTATGTGAACCAACTGCTCATTAAAATCCCTCTCCCGGAGCCTTCTACCACCACCCCACCACGCCCTCCACCCCACGCACTCTGGCTGCCATCTTGAGCCTTTCTTGATCAACAGGGCCCCCTAGTGGCATGGCTAAAAACACTGACATTTTCTGTAGCCTAGCAACAAATTAGCTTGGTTTGAACTCAACTTTTACATGGAGGAAAAACACAAATCTAAACTGAGACAGTGAGCAAGTTGGAACTGGAACTCAAAAGGCTTAGCTCCCGGAAACTGGGGCAGGCCCTACCTCTCCTGATGTGTCAGGCTGACTCCAGCCAGTCCTGACTTAGCACAGTGGTTCTCAGCTGGGGGCTGTTCTGCCCCCCAAGACACATTTGGCAATGTCTGGAGACATTTCTGATTGTCACAATTCTGAAGAGGGGCTACTGATATTTAGTGGGTAGAGGGGATTCTGCCTAAACATCCTGCAGTGCACAGGACAAGAAAAAAGTATCTGGTCAAAAATGTCAGTAGTGCCTCAGCTGAGAAATTCTGCCTTTAGAAGAAGACAGTTGTCCCCTCAGGATACTCCTCAGGGTGTCACCAGGCTCAAACCCTCTGCACTACTCACAGTTCTCTTCAAACCTGAGACACGACAACAAGGACCTACTGTATAGCACAGGGAACTATACTCAATATTTTGTAATAAACTTTAAGGGAAAAGAATCTGAAATATATATATATATATATGTATAACTGAATCACTTTGTTGTACACCTGAAACTAACACAACATTGTAAATCAACTATACTCCAATAAAAATATTGAATCAAATAAATAATAAAGTACCTCTAGAAAGAGGAGTTTAAAAAAAAAACCTGAGACACGAGAGAGATGCAAAAAATAATGGATAAAACCCCACAAACCTCACACCCATTAAGATGGCCATTATTTAAGGAAAAAAAAATCAGGAAAATAACAAACATTGGTAAGGACGTGGTAAAACTGAAGCCCTCATACAATGCTGGTGGGAATGTAAAATGGCACAGCCATTGTGAAAAACAGTATGTCAGTTCCTCAAAAAGTTAAACAGAATTACCATATGATCCAGGAATCCAGTATGTACCCCCAAAGAGCTGAAGACAGAGACTCAGATACTTGTGCACCCATGTTCATAGCAGCATTATGCACAGTAGCCAAAAGGTGGAAACAACCCAAATGTGCACCAACAGAAGAATGGACAAAGAAAGTGTGTTATATGCATACAATGGAATATTATTCAGCCTTAGGACGTAATGAAATTCTGATAGATGCTACAACATAAATGAACCTTGAAAACATTATGTTAAGTGAAGTAAGCCAGACACAGAGGACACATATTGTGTGATTCCACTTATGTCAGGTACCTAGAAGAGGCAAATTCAAAAACACAGAAAGTCGAATGGTGGTTGCCAGGGGCTGGGAGATAGGGGGCTGGGAAGTTATTGTTTAATGGGTAGAGTTTCTGTTTGGGAAGATGAAATAGTTCTGGAAATGGATGGCGGTGACGCTCACACAACACTGTGAATGTACTTAATGCCACAGAGTTGTATGCTTGAAAATGGTTAAAATGGTAACTTTTATATTATGTATATTTTATCACAGTAAGAAAACCTCACAAACTTGGGGCTCTCAGCTCTTTTAGACCGAACAGCAGCCATAGTCAGCAGGGCCCCCAGCTGGCCAAGACCCTCTGACAGTGACCCACAAAGGCCCAAAGTGTGTTTGCCAGGACTTATGCCAGGTCATGACATATTAGCTGAGGACTGGCTGCACATGGCTTTGATTACCCCGGGCTCAGCCTGGATTTCATGGGAGCGGGGAGAGCTGGCAGCCACGTGACCGCTGCTTAAGCTCACCAAGATGGCATTACTTAAAAGTCTGAAATGCGGCTCCTCAGAAGCCCTTCTGGCTTCAGTTGCAGAGTCAGCAGGACTGTCTTTCTGTGGGAAAGAAGATAAAAGAAAGGGGCTAGAACTCGTAGGAGGAATGAGGATGTTGCCAAATCCTTCTGGCTGTTCTTGATTCTCTGCTTTGCCTGGGAGGTGCCAGCTCGGCTCAAGACAGGGCTACATTACTTACCTTAGTCCATTTCTCTGTGGCATCTCACTGTCTGTTTGTAGGTGTGCATGCAGGTGTGTGGGTACAGCCATCAGCGGTTTATTTAACATTTTCCTCTAAGCTAGTGATCTCAGTCTTTAGAATACATGGGTGATGGGTCCAAGGTTGTTAGGTTCAATTCCAATTATAAACCAGCTAGCATTACACAGTGAAAACTGTTTTAGGTCACAGAGTACCCTTGCCTCAGCTGGCCAGCTGGCACAGAAATAGGTAAAGGAATAGGATGACTCTGGGCAAGCCATCCACATGCAGCCATGCCCAAGCCCTCCAGGAAACAGAAACCCTTGTCAAGCAGTGAGTGGTGCTGAAGGACACCGGTCACTGGCATATAGCACATGCTGTCATTCACCCAGAGGATGCTGCAGAAGCCAGAAATACCCCATAGCTGATATCAGTCACTACCACCAACTGAATAAGCCTCAAGCAGCATGATTTCACAGTTGTCTTTTTGTTTTGTTTTTTTCAGGTAGATACTTTTTTTTTTTTATACAGCAGGTTCTTATTAGTTATCTGTTTTATACATATTAGTGTATATATGTCAATCCCAATCTCCCAGTTCATCACACCACCACCCGCCCCCCACCACTTTCCCCCCTTGGTGTCCATACGTTTGTTCTCTACATCTGTGTCTCTATTTCTGCCTTGCAAACTGGTTAATCTGAACCATTTTTCTAGATTCCACATATATGCGTTAATATAGTGTATTTTTCTCTTTCTGACTTACTTCACGCTATATGAGAGCCTGTAGGTCCATCCACGTCTCTACAAATGACCCAATTTTGTTCCTTTTCATGGCTGGGTAATATTCCATTGTATATATGTACCACAACTTCTTTATCCATTCGTCTGTCAATGGGCATTTAGGTTGCTTCCATGACCTGGCTATTGTAAATAGTGCTGCAATGAACATTGGGGTGCATGTTTCTTTTTCAATTATGGTTTTCTCTGGTTATATGCCCAGTAGCGGGATTGCTGGGTCATATGGTAATTCTATTTTTAGTTTTTTAAGGAACCTCCATACTGTTCTCCATAGTGGCTGTACCGATTTACATTCCCACCAACAGTGCAAGAGGCGTCCCTTTTCTCCATACCCTCTCCAGCATTTGTTCTTTGTAGATTTTCTGATGATGGCCATTCTAACTGGTGTGAGGTGATACCTCATTGTAGTTTTGATTTGCATTTCTCTAATAATTAGTGATGTTGAGCACCTTTTCATGTGCCTCTTGGCCATCTGCATGGGGTATTTGTGGGGCCATCTTCTTTGGAGAAATGTCTATTTAGGTCTTCTGCCCATTTTTGGATGGGGTTTTTTTTTTGATATTGAGCTGCATGTGCTGTTTATATATTTTGAAGATTAATCCTTTGTCCGTTGATTGGTTTGCAAATACTTTCTCCCATTCTGAGTGTTGTCTTTTCATCTTGTTTATAGTTTCCTTTGCTGTGCAAAAGCTTTTAAGTTTCATTAGGTCCCATTTGTTTAATTTTGTTTTTATTTCCATTACCCTAGGAGGTGGGTCAAAAAAGATCTTGCTGTGATTTATGTCAAAGAGTGTTCTTCCTATGTTTTCCTCTAAGAGTTTTATAGTGTCTGGTCTTACATTTACATCTTTAATACATTTTGAGTTTATTTTTGTGTATGGTGTTAGGGAATGTTCTAATTTCATTCTTTTGCATGTAGCTGTCTGGTTTTCCCAGCACCATGTATTGAAGAGATTGTCTTTTCTCCACTGTATATCCTTGCCTCCTTCGTCATAGATTAGTTGACCATAGGTGTGTGAGTTTATCTCTGGGCTTTCTATCCTTTTCCATTGATCTATATTTCTGTTTTTGTGCCAGTACCATACTTTCTTGATGACTGTAGCTTTGTAGTATAGTCTGAAGTCAGGGAGTCTGATTCCTCCAGCTCCATTTTTTTCCTCCAGATTGCTTTGGCTACTCGGGGTCTTTTGTGTCTTCATACAAATTTTAAGATTTTATATTCTAGTTCTGTAAAAAATGCCATTGGTAATTTGATAGGGATTGCATTGAATCTGTAGATTGCTTTGGGTAGTAGAGTCATTTTCACAATACTGATTCTTCCAATCTAAGAACATAGTATATCTCTCCATCTGTTTGTGTCATCTTTGATTTCTTTCATCAGTGTCTTTTAGTTTTCTGAGTACAGGTCTTTTACCTCCTTAGGTAGGTTTATTCCTAGGTATTTTATTCTTTTTGTTGCAATGGTGAATGGGATTGTTTCCTTAATTTCTCTTTCTGATCTTTCATTGTTAGTGTATAGAAATGCAAGAGATTTCTGTGTATTAATTTTGTATCCTGCAACTTTACCAAATTCATTGATTACCTCAAGTAGTTTTCTGGTGGCATCTTTAGGATTATCTATGTGTAGTATCATGCCATCTGTAAACAGTGACAGTTTTACTTCTTCTTTTCCAATTTGTATTCTTTTATTTCTTTTACTTCTCTGATGCCATGGCTAGGACTTCCAGAACTATGTTGAATAATAGTGATGAGAGTGGTCATCCTTGTCTTGTTCCTGATCTTAGAGGAAATGCTTTCAGTTTTTCACCATTAAGAATGATGTTTGCTGTGGGTTTGTCATATATGGCCTTTATTATGTTGAGTTATGCCCACTTTCTGGAGAGTTTTTATCATAAATGGGTGTTGAATTTTGTCAAAAGCTTTTTCTGCATCTATTGAGATGGTTTTTATTCTTCAATTTGTTAATATCGTGTATCACATTGATTGATTTGCATATATTGAAGAATCCTTGCATCCCTGGGATAAATCCCACTTGATCATGGTGTATGATCCTTTTAGTGTGTTGTTGGATTCTGATTGCTAGTATTTTATTGAGGATATTTGCATCTATATTCATCAGTGATATTGGTTTATAATTTTCTTTTTTTGTAGTATCTTTGTCTTGTTTTGCTATCAGGGTGATGGTGGCCTCATAGAATGAGTTTGGGAGTGTTTCTTCCTCTGCAATTTTTGGGAAGAGTTTGAGAAGGATGGGCATTAGCTCTTCTCTAAATATTTGATAGAATTCACCTGTAAAGCCATCTGGTCCTGGACTTTTGTTTGTTGGAAGATTTTTAATCACAGTTTCAATTTCATTACTTGTGATTGGTCTGTTCATATTTTCTATTTCTTACTGGTTCATCTTGGAAGGTTCTACCTTTCTAAGAATTTGTCCATTTCTTCCAGGTTGTCCATTTGATTGGCATAGAGTTCATTGTAGTTATCTCTTAGGATGCTTTATATTTCTGTGGTGTCTGTTGTGACTTCTCCTTTTTCATTTCTAAATTTCTTGATTTGAATCCTCTCCCTCTTTTTCTTGATGAATCTGGCCAAAGGTTTATCAATTTTGTGTATCTTCTCAAAGAACAAGCTTTTAGGTTTATTGATCTTTGCCATTGTTTTCTTTGTTTCTATTTCATTTATTTCTCCTTGGATCTTTATGATTTCTTTCCTTCTACTACCTTTAGGTTTTGTTTGTTCTTCTTTCTCTAGTTCCTTTAGGTGTAAGGTTAGGTTGTTTATTTGAGAATTTTCTTGTTTCTTGAGGTAGGATTGTATTGTTATAAATTCCCCTCTTAGAACTGCTTTTGCTGCATCCCATAGGTTTTGGATTGTCATGTTTTCATTGTCATTTGTCTCTAGATATTTTTTCATTTCCTCTTTGATTTCTTCAGTGATCTCTTGGTTATTTAGTAACATATTGTTTAGCCTCCATGTGTTTGTGTTTTTTACGTTTTTTTCCCTGTAATTCATTTCTAATCTCATGGTGCTGTGGTCAGAAAAGATGCTTGATATGATTTCAATTTTCTTAAATTTCCCGAGGGTTGATTTGTGACCCAAGATGTGATCTATCCTGGAGAATGTTCCGTGCGCACTTGAGAAGAAAGTGTAATCTGCTGTTTTTGGATGCAATGTCCTATAAATATCAATTAAATCTATCTGGTCTATTGTGTAATTTAAAGCTTCTGTTTCCTTATTAATTTTCTGTCTGGATGGTCTGTCCATTGGTGTAAGTGAGGTGTTAAAGTCCCCCATTATTATTGTGTTACTGTCGATTTCCTCTTTTATAGCTGTGAGCAGTTGCCTTATGTATTGAGGTGCTCCTATGTTGGGTGCATATATATTTATAATTGTTATATCTTCTTCTTGGATTGATCCCTTGATCATTATGTAGTGTCCTTCCTTGTCTCTTGTAACATTCTTTATTTTAAAGTCTATTTTATCTGATATGAGTATAGCTACCCCAGCTTTCTTTTAATTTCCATTTGCATGGAATATCTTTTTCCATCCCCTCACTTTCAGTCTGTATGTGTCCCTAGGTCTGAAGTGGGTCTCTTGTAGGCAGCATATATATGGGTCTTGTTTTTGCATCCATTCAGTGAGCCTGTGTCTTTTGGTTGAAGCATTTAATCCATTCGTATTTAAAGTAATTATCGATATGTATGCTTCTATTACCATTTTCTTAATTGTTTTGGGTTTCTTTGTGTAGGTCCTTTTCTTCTCTTGTGTTTCCCACTTAGAGAAGTTCCTTTAGCATTTGTTGTAGAGCTGGTTTGGTGGTGCTGAATTCTTTTAGCTTTTGCTTGTCTGTAAAGGTTTTAATTTCTCTGTCGAATCTGAATGAGATCCTTGCTGGGTAGAGTAATCTTGGTTGTAGGTTTTTCCCTTTCATCACTTTAAGTATATCATGCCACTCCCTTCTGGCTTGTAGAGTTTCTGCTGAGAAATCAGCTGTTAACCTTATGGGAGTTCCCTTGTATGTTATTTGTCGTTTTTACCTTGTCGCTTCAGAAAATTTTTCTTTGTCTTTAATTTTTGTCAATTTGATTACTATGTGTCTTGGCATGTTTCTCCTCGCGTTTATCCTGCCGGGGACTCTCTGCACTTCCTGGACTTGGGTTGCTATTTCCTTTCCCATATTAGGGAATTTTCGAGTATAATCTCTTCAATATTTTCTCAGGTCCTTTCTCTCTCTCTTCTCCTTCTGGGACCCCTATAATGAGAATGTTGGTGTGTTTAATGTTGTCTCAGAGGTCTCTTAGGCTGTCTTCATTTCTTTTCGTTCTTTTTTCTTTATTTTTTTCTATAGCAGTGAATTCTACCATTCTGTCTTCCAGGTCACTTATCTGTTCTTCTGCCTCAGTTATTCTGCTATTGATTCCTTCTAGTGTAGTTTTCATTTAAGTTATTGTATTGTTCATCTCTGTTTGTTTGTTCTTTAATTCTTCTAGGTCTTTGTTCAACATTTCTTGCATCTTCTCGATCTTTGCCTCCATTCTTTTTCCGAGGTCCTGGATCATCTTCACTATCATTATTCTGAATTCTTTTTCTGGAAGGTTGCCTATCTCCACTTCATTTAGTTGTTTTTCTGGGGTTTTATCTTGTTCCTTCATCTGGTACATAGTCCTCTGCCTTTTCATTTTGTCTATCTTTCTGTGAATGTGGTTTTCATTCCACAGGCTGCAGGATTGTAGTTCTTCTTGCTTCTGCTGTCTGCCCTCTGGTTGATGAGGCTATCTAAGAGGCTTGTGCAAGCTTCCTGATGGGATGGACTGGTGGTGGGTAGAGCTGGGTGTTGCTCTGGTGGGCAGAGCTCAGTAAAACTTTAATCTGCTTGTCTGCTGTTGGGTGGGGCTGAGTTCCATCCCTGTTGGTTGTTTGTCCTGAGGTGACCCAGCACTGGAGGCTACAGGCTCTTTGGTGGGGGTAATGGTGGACTCTGGGAGGGCATATGCCAAGGAGTACTTCCCAGAACTTCTGCTGCCAGTGTCCTTGTCCCCTCAGTGAGCCACAGCCACCCCCAGCCTCTGCAGGAGACCCTCCAACACTAGCAGGTTTGTCTGGTTCAGTCTCCTATGGGGTCACTGCTCCTTCCCCTGTGTCCTGATGTGCACACTACTTTGTGTGTTACCTCTAAGAGTGGAGTCTCTGTTTCCCTCAGTCCTGTCAAAGTCCTGCAATCAAATCCCGCTAGCCTTCAAAGTCTGATTCTCTGGGAGTTCCCCCTCCCATTGTCGGACCCCCAGGTTGGGAAGCCTGACATGGGGCTCAGAACCTTCACTCCAGTGGATGGACTTTTGTGGTATAACTGTTCTCCAGTTTGTGAGTCACCCACCCAGCAGTTATGTGATTTGATTTTATTGTGATTTCGCCCCTCCTACCATCTCACTGTGGCTTCTCCTTTGTCTTTGGATGTGGGGTATCTTTTTTGGTGGGTTCCAGTGTGTTCCTGTCGATGATTATTCGACAGTTAGTTGTGATTCCAGTGCTCTAGCAAGAGGGAGTCCACAGTTCTCCTTTTGAAGTTGTGGGTGATGTCCACTGTGTAAACCCAAGATTTTCCCGCTGATCCCTTTGGGGCCCCATTGAGAGGAGCCAGTGAAAGTAGGAGCTGAGTGAACATGGTTCCTTAGCTGTCAGGACTGGAGATATCTATATGACCAGACCAGCCCCTGCAGAATCCACAGACCCTGAGGACACCCTCTTGGGAGGGTCTTGCCCAGCAGTGCTAGAATTACTACATTCCAGAGAAAAGCACTTTCACCATAGAAATGGGTATAGGGTCAGGAAAGCCATGGACCTTCTAAAGCCTACATGTAATGGTAACGTCATATGGCCACACCCTGGGGTCAAGCAGTATCCCTGTCCGTAGCCTATTTGTGAAGGGTTTATGGCAATATGAGAAACAGCCTATCTCTTAAATATCTTTGCTATACCTCCCCACCTGAAATTCTCCCTGAATAGGATGCCTTCCCATCCCCACTTCTTTGTAGAATCTTCCCCAGTTTCTACCCATCTTTATACATCATATTATTTAAGCAAGTCAAAGCAAACCTTCTTACAAACCATTTTCTTCTGGAGCCTTTTATTTGCAACTCCAAAATCTGCCACCAGGTGGCGGTGGCACGTCACGTTTTGCAATTCCGGTTCCCAATGGAACAGAAACCTGCCAAGTGTCGGGCACTGCGCCGGGAGTGATCCCTGCATGATCTCCCTTTATTCTACAAGGACCCAAGATATTACCATCCCCATGTTACAGATGAGGAGACTGAAATTCTGAGAGGCTGACTAACCGGCCCAAGATCACACCACTCATTGGAGGCAGACCTGGAGTGTTGAACCCCAGTCTGGATGCCTTCCAGCCCACAGGGTGTGCACTGAGCTTTGCTGTCAGGGCGGAGCTTCCTGAACAGCCTCCTTACTATGTGCCTGCCGCCTTTTCTTCTAATTTTACATGCCGCACGGGTTGCCCACCAATCAAGGCCGCATCTTGTTTGGCTCTCACCTGGGGACTAGATTGCCGGTTTCCACGTTCTGAACCTCCTGACCTTTCGAGCTAAGTGAGACTCACAGAGTGGGTTCAGCGCATTTTGAGGGCTCGCCTGAGCTCTCAGCGTGGGGGTGGGGTGATTACTGAACTTTACCTGTAGGGGAGGGGGGCTGCCAGACATCCCCATCATGAGGAGGAGATGAGCAAGGCTGTGCCTGAGGGTTAGCCCGCCAGGGCAGCCTAAAGCAGCTGCGGTCCAGGCCCAAAGGGTGATGCAAAGACCCCCCCCACACACACACACACACCGGGATCCCCATCTTCCCTTGGGTGCCCACAGCTCTTATGAGCTGTGTGAGTCACACTTGCTTAAGGAAGTGTCTCCGGAGAGGGGTGAAGGAGGGAGAGAGAAAGTCTGGGGCCAAAGAGGCGTTGAGAGAAGGACAGGTGAAGAAAGCAAGGAGGAGAGATCAGAGAGTGCTTGTCAAGGCTCTCGGTGTTCCTGGGGCACCGCCAACGGGAGGTGATTACATCAGCCGGAGGCAGGGCAGTGGGAGCAGCTGTGAGGAGAGGGCGCTGGGGAAAGAAGAGCCCGGGATGTGTGGGAAAGTGGCAGAGATCCCAGTCGGTGTCCTGGGCATGAAGAACACGGCGAGTGGGACCTCTTCCCGTTCCTGTCCCTACGATCCTCTCGGGCCCAGAGGCTTCTTTCTTGGTTCTGGGTACCGTTCCTGTCCAGATGATCCTAAACAAGCATCACTTGTTCAAGTCTCCCATCTCCCCAGAGGAGGGGCAGAGAGGCAGCTAGCTTGATGGGGGCTCCTGCAAGGCAGGTGCACGATGTTTTTCACTAAGTATCTGGATGATAACAAAAGCCGAGGAGCAAATAGAGGCCAGAGCCCAGTTCTGAGCAGAGCATGGAGATCCAGGAGGTGGAAGGGGGAGCTTACAGGCAGGCACACCGGACTGAAAGGACAAGAAGCGGAAAAGAGGTCAGAGGATGGGGCCAGGAGTCCACAGCCAAGGAGGCAGGAGCAGGGCACTGGCGGGAAACAGGGAGGGTCCAGCCCTGCCTCCAGCAGGTGCTGTTGGTCTCACCTCCTTTTAACGTGGCTCACGGGGCCTGTTGCCGGGGAAGCTCAGCCAAGTGTGAGAGGCAGGTGGGACCCCATGAACGGAAAACGAGGCTCTGGGGGTCAGCCTCTGACAGTGGCCTCCAATCCTCAGAAAAATCTCCCGAATCCAGCCCCCCCCAATTGTACCTGAGACACCCCACGCCTCATGATGTACCTCCGTTAAAAGTGGCCCATGATATAGGACAGCAATACCAGAACATGCTGCTGCGCTAGGGAAACCTCAAGAAGCCACCGGGCTTCCGCAGTGGCCGGAACGGGATTTAGCTTGAACTAGATGATGGCGCAGGGAGCGATTTCTTATGAACCTTTTGAAGTAACTGCATGGGAAACAAGAGGAGGGGGACCTGGGTGAGTCTGGGAACTTCGGGAAACCTCTTTGGATACTTCTGTAGGAATTCTCGGGGACAGAGGTTCTGAGGAGCGGGAGGAACGTCGCAGGGCGTTTACAGAGTCCTCACCTGGTCAGGAAACCAAAGGCAAAGCACTGGAAAGGAAAAGAGCACAAACACCGAACAGGACACACACACCCCGACTCACTCCCACCTTGTGCCACCAATCCCGTCACCAAAAGAGACCCCCAGAACCCCTCGTGACTCCCCAGCCCTTTCGCAGTCAATAGCCCTGTTGCCAGAGAAAGAATACTTCGCCCCTCAAAGCAGAATCTCTGATGAGAAGCCGTACTGTCCGCGCGGCTGGCGTGAAAGCATCTCTTACATCATTTCAGTCCTACAGGAAGGGGAAAATCCCCAGCGTGCCCGCAGGCTCCGGGGTCTGGGTGTAGTTGACCTCTGCCTGCCTCCTGACAATTCACAAAGCCCTTTCACATATGGAATCTCACTGGACCCTCACAACAGTCCCGAAAAGGGGACTTATCGTCCCTGTTTGATGACTGAGAAAACTGAGGCTGAGAGACAGACAGTACCTCTCCCCAAGCCATGGAACCATGGGTAAGTGGGTCCGGAGTTGAGCCTTGAGCCAAATCTTTTAATCTTTTAATTCCAAATAAACCGCCCCCCCACTTTTTTTTTTTTTTTTACAATCGGGGGCAAATGATAAAAAAAAAAAAAATCAATCTGGGGAGTTCCTAAAAAGCTACATTTTTCATTTTATAAGATTGTCCCGTATTCTGTGATTTTTTCCTTCCTGTATTTTTTGGCATTAAAATGTGTTTTCTTCATGAAATGATTCTAATTGTGGATGGAAGATTAACATTTTTTTGTCAGGTTTACTTAACCAGATTGAGAAAAATGACAACCCTATGTTAGCCCCCAAAATGTGTATTGGGGACCTTGCCTGGTGTTTGACATCGGAAAGCCCAGGAACCAGCAGCCTGCAGTGCGCTGTTTGCAGAGGGCTGCTGAGTCCGTTTACACTCCCTGGTAACCACTAGAGGGCAGGCGTGTTATGTTACGGCTGAGTATCCAGCCCATGCCTGAGGAGTCTTCCCGGCCAAGGCCAAGAGTGGAAGCAACATCTTCTTATGAACGTAGGAAAGCTCCAGAGACACCCACCCCCGACCCCACCCCAAATGTGACGGGCTTTGGAGTATCCCTGGCACCTGAATGCCTTAAAAACTTATTCCTCTCTCCAGAATGTATGGGTCTATATCGAATTAGCAGCAATTCTTCTTACTGCCAAGGGAAATTTCCAGGTCTATTTTTACATTGTAACACTTTGGCAATCAAAGTTATTCAAAACTCTTTAAGCTCTGGGAAACCTTGAAACTGTGGAAGAAGTAATTTTTCTTAAATTTCAACAATCAAAGCAATATATTTTAATGAATCTCTGAAAGCATCACTCTGAAGGTGAAAATGGGGAGACATAGTTACCATTTTTGAACAATTGTGTCTATTCTCGGCTGTGTGATGCTTACTTGATTGGCACTCGTTGACTGTATACAGTCTAAACAGCCCATGGAAGATGGTGGGCAAGCATCCGTCAGCAGGTCATCACGGGGCGGGCTTTGCCAAGCCTGGATTGGAAGACATTGGTCTGTCCACCAAATCCACATCCACTGTTGTTTGTAGAAGCTTATGGCAACTTCACTGATTATATCAACTTCCTCCCATTTTAAGTTGGAAAAGAGCTGATACGTGTGGTAACATCACTTCCAAGGGTAAATGTTATGCAGTCAATGACAAGAAAAACTGGCAAAACTGACATCCTTTTATGAAACAGAAGTTATCAAGATAACAGCTGCTCAGGCACCCCCTCAAAAGCCACCAGCCAAGATCATTGCTCTCCCCTTCTTCTTTCTTGTGCCTGTAACTTAATCAGCAAGTTGGCCATGGTGCCCTCCTGACAACTTGTCTGGTCCTGAGAGTGGGCTGAATGTAAGGCTTTATCATCAGCCAGATTTATTTTGCCTTAAGCTTCTCACAGTCAAGGAAAAGAAACGCTCGGGCCATACTGCTTTCTGGCAAATAAGGAAGCAATGTCCACCAGAGGAGCCTTTCTGGACCCTGTGCTGTTTTTGTGTTTTTATGATAATATGGCCCTGGAATGTTTAGTGACATCGTTGTGTCACCTACCAAACCACACAGAGCATGTTACCAGCAAAAATGCAAGATTCTTTTTATAAATAATCTTCAGTTCGCTTTGTGTGAATATTTACATAGATCTGGGGTGGCTTCCTACCTTGGACGAGTGGAATTACATGTATTCTACATTCCACAGGACCTAGCCCTGTGCCTTATGCCAAACAGGTGCGTAAGAAATGTTGCACTAAATCCTGGATGGGTTTTAAGTCAGCACATTATAGAATGCCCCGTGGGGCAGACTCCCTAAGAGAATTTCTTGTCATGTTAGAGTTTGGATCTATAGGAAATACGGATGCAGTGTTCCTGAACCATGCCTTCCATCTAAGCATGCAAGAGGAACTTTGAAGATGATCAGAGGAGATTCATATTGGTGAAGGAAATGAAATCATCTGAATTCCGCTTGGCAGTTCCAGAAATGTCAGTTACTCCCAGAGTATATATAGCCCCAGAAGGTTCTAATCCTAACACACCCTAGAACAAGTTGATGGGTTCTGGCTTCAGGATGAATCCAGAGAAGCCAACAGAGCAACTCTAGCACTAAGCACATAAATATTGAATGTCGTGTGCCTATAAGATGCTGCACAAGTGGAAAAAGAATTTTCACTATTTTGATCAACCATTGCTGAAAACTGCGGCTAGTAGCCTAGAGGAGACATAATAATTTCTTCATGGTTCACAGTTTACAAAATACTTTCACATACCATATCACATCGAATCCTTCTAACAACCAGGTGAAGTAGTTGTTATTTTCAGAGAAGGAACGCTTAGAAATGTTGCAGTTTGCCCAGGCTGGGTGGGAAAATAGTGTCTCAAAACCAGGATATTTGACTCCCAGACTAGTTCTCTCCCACTAGGCATGGATTTAGATCATCTGACCCTATGCAACTTACTTAAATGAATCAAAAGGACAATCTGAGCGCAAACTCAATTTGGTTTAAAGGTATTATCTTACATGTTAGTAATTCCAGTGCATCGTGGGATTGTTTTGTAGCCTTTCTTGCCTTTTTAGGGAATTCTATCAAATTTTCAGAGTTCCTCGTGAGAACTTTCAACCCTTTTCTTCTCTACTTATAATTTGTTCCCAGTGAGTGATTCCTGATCTGCCTTATTTGTAGTTGCAAAATATTGGAGCAAACAAAACGTCCAGCCACAAAGGGTGTGTTAGATCAACCTCAATAACTTGGCTTCTCTGCTAGAGTATAGGGAATTCTCTCTGTGTTCACTCAGCTGTGATGTTCTGGAATGTGAGTTCCAAAGCCCTCTGGTCTCAGGAACCCCTGCTCTCTCAGGCTCTGGAGTTCAGGGGTCACGTGACCACAGGAGTGACAGACTCTCTGCTCAGAATTGCCCCTCCCCACTGCTGGATGGGGGGAAGCCACTGGTAACATGTGTCACTAACACCAAATATTAAGTGCCACACGGTGATGGGCTAATAAAACATTAAATTGTAAAACAATAAAAACATCCACCCCTTCCCTTTACTAACTTCAGCTGTAGACCAAAGCGATCTTTTTTATCCTAAGCAAGATTTCATACACTTTTTCTCCTCTCCTCTCCTATCCCCATCCTATTGCATCTGTGTGTTGCACACACACACACACACACACACACACACACACACACACACACACACACTCATTTCTGAGGCCCAGTCCTCACATGACCAGAAAGATCTAAAATGAAAAAAGGTGGGGGAGGGATGGTGGAGGAAAAGAAACAAGCCAGCTAGATGGACGGGCCTCCAAATCTCAGGGGGACTGGCTAATGTTACTGTAGCTTAGAGACAGCCTAGTCATTTAATGAAACACAGAGAAGAGAGAGATTCATTTGCTATTCTAAAAAGCCACAAGTCAGTAAATGCAAATGTGCCCTATTGGAGAAAACCAAATTAAAGGAACTGCTGGGAATTCTCTGCATAGTTAAGCAGAACAATTTTCCCCCTTCAAGGCCATGTTTACCCTTCAGAAATCACATACCCTAAAGCACAGAAACCTAGACATGCATCATTTTCAGGAAGGATATGTTGCATTAGCCCGGCCCTGTCCTTCAAAGACAGAAACACAAAATCCATCATTGCCCTGAATGGCTTCTACAGTGCTGCAGCTGCAAAGAGAGAGAAGTCCAGGGCTCACATCTAACTCTGCTTCCAGGTGACCGGTGTCTGGGTGGTCAGAGACTTGGCCTTCCTCAGCCACAGCTACATTCCAGCATGAAGACAGTTGGAGAGACTGTAGATCAGAGAAGGGCCCTCCAAAGCCAGAGACAGGTAACAGGCAAATCAATGGGGATGTGGAGAGCTCATGCCCCAGTTCCTGAAATTTGTCACTGGGTCAGTTGCAGCGAGTAGTTCAAGATGTATATTTTTTGCTTAAATTGCTAAGGAAATTTTTTCCAATTGTTCTGTCTCTGTCTCCAACCAGCCCCTGTTGGTTTTAGGTTATAGAAGTGCACTCAGCCTAGCCCAAGCTAAAAGGGGATTGGTGTGAGGATTCTGAGATTTTATAAGGAAAAACAAAACAAAACCAGAGCGAGCAGGGGTGTATCTGCCTCTCTCTGGGTTTCTGTCTCTCCACAACTGGGTCTATGTCACTGTTCTTGTGGGAGTCTCTCCTCTTGATTTCTCTTCTCTGGCAAGAGACTCGTTCCCACAGCTCCCGGAGGATTTGTTTTCAGTGCAGGCAACCAGCAGAGACTGACACCATCTCTGATTCTCAGTTCCAGATTCCTAGAAAATAGAAACTTGTGAACAACAAACAAAAAAATTACCACCAGCCTTTATGGAGTTATAATTTAGTAGAGAGGAAAAGATACTACCAAAATTGGCACATAAATTTATAAATTACAAAATGAGAGGAAGTAGTATGCAGACGTACAGACTGCTATGGTAGAGAAGAATGGTTGGGGGGTGTGCTATAGACTGAATGTTTGGGTCCACCCCCCAAATTCATATCTTGAAACCTAGCCCCCAGTGTGATGGTATTAGGAGGGGCCTTTGGGACGTGCTTAGGTCACGAGGGTGGTGCCCTCATGAATGGGATTAATGCCCTTATAAAAGAGACCCCAGAGAGCTCCCTCACCCCTTCCACTGTGTGAGGACATGGTGAGAAGGTGGCCATCTATGAACCAGGAAGAGGGTCTTCACCAGACACAGAATCTGCCAGCTTGATCTTGGACTTCCTGGCCTCCAGAGCTGTGAGAAATACATTTCTGGTCTAAATAAGCCACCCTGTCTATGGCATTCTGTTATAGCAGCCTCAACAGACCAAGACTGGGGTGTTATATAAATTGGTGGTTCAAAGTGCTATCCTGAGGGAGTGACATTTAAGCTGAACTCTGAACAAGAAGTAGAAATTAGTCATTCAAAGGGAAGGGAAAGAATATTCCAGGCCAAGGAACCACATGAACGAAACCCCACAGCAGGGCAGAGCTGAGTTTATTTGAGAACCTTACATGCCAATGTGGCCAGAGGCTGAATTGGGCTGTCTCAGGACTCAGCTAGATCTCACAGGTGTGAGCTGGATCTCACAGCCAGGTTGAAGTATTTTACTGGCAGTGCAATAGGGCACAATGACAGAGTTTTAAGCAGATGCATCATTTTTTGGTTTAGTTTGAAAGATCATTCTGGTGGCAGCATGAACTGGTTACTGGGAAGGAACAGTGGAAACAGGGAAGTCAGTTAGGAGCAACTGAGGGTCCAGAGGAGAAATGTGCTGGCTTCTTAATCCAAGGTTATAACAACAGAGATGAAGAGAAGAGAAGGAA
This sequence comes from Balaenoptera physalus, assembly GCF_965194825.1. NCBI lineage: Eukaryota > Metazoa > Chordata > Mammalia > Artiodactyla > Balaenopteridae > Balaenoptera > Balaenoptera physalus. Next base: position 105,476,071 of record NC_138887.1, on the reverse strand, counting down.
AGGATTCAAGATAAATTTGGGAGACAGACATAACGGGTGTTGGGATGTATTTTATTGGGAAGAGGGGTGGTGAGATAAAGGGTAGAACCGAGAATGCTCCCCAGATTTCTGGTCTGAGCAACTGGGTGGGGGCAGGTGCCAGTACTGCGACCAGAGCCCTGGAGCAGGAGCAGATGGGGCAGGAGGGGAAAACTGCTCTGCTTCGGACACGTGAAGCATCAGCTGCCTCTGAGACGTCAGAGTTGAAGAGCAGGTCATTGTACATATGAATCTAGTGCTTAGAGAGGGCTCTGGCCAAGATGGATAAATTTTAGAGCCATCGGGATAAAGAGGATTTTAAAATCACAGCAGTGGGTGAGTTCACCCAAGGAGAAAATACAAAGCGAGTGAGAACATGGCCCAGGGCTGAGAGTGAACAACTCTAACATCTAGAGCTTAGGTAGGGGAAAATCAGCTAGGAAGTCTGAGAGGCAATGGCTGGAGAGTAATGAAGAAAACCAGACAAGTGAGCTGTCACAGAGCAAGGAAAGGGCAGGAGTTAAAAGCTAGAACAACAGCTGCTGATATAGTCACCTAAACCAACACCAGTTCAAGGCCTATGCATGGGGGTGGTGCTGCCAGTGCCCCAGAATTTGTCTATTACACATAGCTAACGATGGCACTATCCATATTTTCCTCCCAGCCCCTTCCTGCTTTACGGCTATTCTAGGTAAACTTTTAACTGTAAACATCCAGTCATCCATCTGCCTACCTATCCATCCATGAATGCATCCATCCATCCATCCACCACCCACCCAACCACCTATCCCTCCATCCACTTACCCATCTATCCATCCATCCATCCACCTATCCCTCCATCCACTTATTCATCCATCCATCCATCCATCCCTCAGCTCCTCCTTCCATCCAAGTCCCAGACTTCCCACTAAGGTGCAGGTCACACAAGGGTCCACAAGGAGAAGCCCTCAGTCCCCTTTCTTTTCATTTTTCCTTTTCCTTTTCTACTAGTTTTTGTTTTCTGCCTCTGAAGGAATTGTGCAATATTTGCCTCACCTTCACACCATGATATCCATCCTGGTGTTTGGTCTTGGTAAAGCACCTCGGATCCCAGTTTAATTATTGAGTTGAGTTCGCAGTAGTAACCATAGCAATAATAGGAACACCATGATTGAACAATCTTCCTCTTAATGAAGAGAAGGAGTATTTCTAGCTTCCAAATTATGCACACTGTGTTTTCACACAGCCTAGATTGCCTCCAACCAATTTAAGGCTCCTCACCCTCAGTTCACTCAGTTTCTTTCAACATTTGCATTTTCTTTCAGCCTGTCAGCATGAAACACTCTTCTGTAGCAATGCCTGAAGGGTCAGCATAGTACCTTCACAGAGACTGATGAATCTCTTTCCTGTTGTGCTACACATGATAGCAAGCCTCATTCTCCCCTTGCAGCAGACACCGTCCTGGCCTAGCCGGCATCCCTGCCCGCGGCCAACGTCTTCCCTAATTGCTGCCACCACTAGAACCACAGGTTCTCCCTTTCCCAGGAGGTCCCTTCCTCTTTCTACCACCTGGACTTGCCTTTTTATAGATCATTCATCCATCCAGCTTTGGAATGATGGCAGATTTCACTTGAACTTCCCCACATAGACGCACAGATTCCTTAAGGACCCTCCGTGTCGCAGGTTATCAACTAAGACCCTAAAATTTGAGGATTACTTCCTCAAACCTTCTACTGTGTCAGAATTTACCTATTACCACTTTCTTCTTTCCCTAGACTATTTCAAAGCAACTTACAAATGGTTCTTTCACTCTGCACCTGCTATAGCCCTGGGACTCTCTCTGCTCCATTCCAATTATGCAAAGTCCAGCCCAGATGTTCACACACTGAGGCCATCCTTTGTCGTTCTTTAGGGCAACACATCACATAACGGTCAGCGTTTTTACATTCTCTTTTCCCTAAACTCTGAGCCAACTCCATCAGAGGGTTGCCTCACACACATTTTGGAAGTATGTAGGGGTGTAAATTCTTAGAAAAATAGACCCCCTCAGCTTGTGTTTGCTGTGGCAGGTGATGAATTAGGGGGATTAAATCTCTGCAAGCGAGAGTTGTTAACACTGCAATGGCTCTACCAAAAAGAGGTTTCTGAGTGTCTTTCCCTGGGGGTCTTTCAAAATAAAATGAACCTGCCTTAGATGATATAGGGGGACAGATTAGATAACTTTTCAAAATTCCTTCCGGTCCTGAGTTTCTACTATTCATTTCTCCCCAACTCTGCCCTCTGATTTCAGAAGTTATGCCCTGATGGACTGCACCCATCCCCCTACCTGTGTTCTCTGTTGCCCCGATTTTATTGATGGGGTGAGGTGGACATCCTTGTAAATCCATCAGAAACATATCTTGAAGCATACTCTGGGGTCCATATTAAATCTAAGAAACTTATATCCCTTTTATTTCTGTCCCTGAACAACAGTTAAGCATCTATTCCCATGCTTGACCATATCTTGGATTTGCTGATTTGCTGATTTTCCTTGCCTGTTCATCATTCTAAATTTTGAGTGAATGGGCACTTCTGAAAGGCATTGAAGGTCTCCTGAGATAGTTAAGCCATGGAATGCTTTGCTTGAGAGGGTAACTATGAACTGAGAAGCATATTCCTGTGAAGGCTTCTAAATTTAAAAGCCAAAGAGGATTGACTCTCGCCATCTCGCTCAGCACAGGTGCATTGTGTGGATTAACTGGGTTCGTTCTACTCCAGCAATTCACTTGTGCGATGTCCAGAGACATAGCCCAGTGTTGGTGGTGCAGTGGTGAGCACAGCTGCCTTCCCAAGACATAGCATCTTCTATAACAGAGGAAGAACAGAGTGCAGGGAGAGGGAGAACACATGGACTCTGGAGCCAGATACTCCTGCGTTTCTACCGCTTCTACCTTCCTTCACCGCTTCACATCTGTATGACTTCACTAAATTTGCTGGCGCCTTCATCTTGGGTTTTCCAGCCTCCATAACGGTGAGAAATAAATGTTTGTTGTTTAATTTTTTTTTAAATTTAAACCCTGCTAAGGCTTGGTTTCTTCCTCTGTGAAATGGGGATAAATGTAAGAATGCTGTAAGGGTTAGGTGAGCAAATGAACATGAAGTGTTCAACCACTGTCACCAGCGTCCAGGGCACATTAAACATGTCAGGATTACTCCTGTCCCCTGAATTTAGCTGGGTTGTTTTGTTTAAGGCATGTCTCAGTGCAGGACTGCATTTGAAAGAAATACCAATTCTGTCACAGAAAACTGTGGAAGGTAATATATGCCTTTCCTGAAAGTGTCTTAAGGAGGCAGAGAGAGAATTGCTTTTTCTTTTTAATTTTTTTAAACTTTTTATACAGCAGGTTCTTATTAGTCATCAATTTTATACACATCAGTGTATACATGTCAATCCCAATCGCCCAATTCAGCACACCACCATCCCCACCCCCCACCCCCGCAGTTTTCCCCCCTTGGTGTCCATATGCTTGTTCTCTACATCTGTGTCTCAACTTCTGCCTTGCAACTCGGTTCATCTGTACCATTTTTCTGGGTTCCACATACATGCGTTAATATACGATATTTGTTTTTCTCTTTCTGACTTACTTCACTCTGTATGACAGTCTCTAGATCCATCCACGTCTCAACAAATGACTCAATTTCGTTCCTTTTTATGGCTGAGTAATATTCCATTGTATATATGCACCACATCTTCTTTATCCATTCGTCTGTTGATGGGCATTTAGGTTGCTTCCATGACCTAGCTATTGTAAATAGTGCTGCAATGAACATTGGGGTGCATGTGTCTTTTTGAATTATGGTTTTCTCTGGGTATATGCCCAGTAGTGGGATTGCTGGATCATATGGTAATTCTATTTTTAGTTTTTTAAAGAACCTCCATACTGTTCTCCATAGTGGCTATATCAATTTACATTCCCACCAACAGTGCAAGAGGTTCCATTTTCTCCACACCCTTTCCAACATTTGTTGTTTGTAGATTTTCTGATGATGCCCATTCTAACTGGTGTGAGGTGATACCTCCTTGTAGTTTTGATTTGCATTTCTCTAATAATTAGTGATGTTGAGCAGCTTTTCATGTGCTTCTTGGCCATCTGTATGTCTTCTTTGGAGAAATGTCTATTTAGGTCTTCTGCCCATTTTTGGATTGGGTTGTTTGTTTCTTTAATATTGAGCTGCATGAGCTGTTTATATATTTTGGAGATTAATCCTTTGTCCGTTGATTCATTTGCAAATATTTTCTCCCATTCTGAGGGTTGTCTTTTCATCTTGTTTATGGTTTCCTTGGCTGTGCAAAAGCTTTGAAGTTTCATTAGGTCCCATTTGTTTATTTTTCTTTTTATTTCCATTACTCTAGGAGGTGGATCAAAAAAGATCTTGCTGTGATTTATGTCAAAGAGTGTTCTTCCTATGTTTTCCTCTAAGAGTTTTATAGTGTCCGGTCTTACATTTAGTTGTCGAATTCATTTTGAGTTTATTTTTGTGTATGGTGTTAGGGAGTGTTCTAATTTCATTCTTTTACATGTAGCTGTCCAGTTTTCCCAGCACCACTTATTGAAGAGGCTGTCTTTTCTCCATTGTTTATTCTTGCCTCCTTTATCAAAAATGAGGTGACCATATGTGCGTGGGTTTCTCGCTGGGCTTTCTATCCTGTTTTTGTGGCAGTACCATACTGTCTTGATTACTGTAGCTTCGTAGTATAGTTTGAAGTCAGGGAGCCTGATTCCTCCAGCTCCGTTTTTTGTTCTCAAGATTGCTTTGGCTATTCAGGGTCTTTTGTGTTTCCATACAAGTTGTGAAATTTTTTGTTCTAGTTCTGTGAAAAATGCCATTGGTAGTTTGATAGGGATTGGATTGAAGCTGTAGATTGCTTTGGGTAGTATAGTCATTTTCACAATGTTGATTCTTCCAATCCAAGAACATGGTATATCTCTCCATCTGTTTGTATCATCTTTAATTTCTTTCATCAGTGTCTTATAATTTTCTGCATACAGGTCTTTTGTCTCCTTAGGTAGGTTTATTCCTAGGTATCTTATTCTTTTTGTTGCAATGGTAAATGGGAGTGTTTCCTTAATTTTTCTTTCAGATTTTTCATCATTAGTGTATAGGAATGTGAGAGATTTCTGTGCCTTAATTTTGTATCCTGCAACTTTACCAAATTCATTGATTAGCTCTAGTAGTTTTCTGGTGGCATCTTTAGGATTCTCTATGTATAGTATCATGTCATCTGCAAACAGTGACAGTTTTACTTCTTCTTTTCCAATTTGTATTCCTTTTATTTCTTTTTCTTCTCTGATTGCCATGGCAAGGACTTCCAAGACTATGTTGAATTATAGTGGTGAGAGTGGACATCCTTGTCTCGTTCCTGATCTTAGAGGAAATGCTTTCAGTTTTTCACCATTGAGAATGATGTCTGCTGTGGGTTTGTCATATATGGCCTTTATTATGTTGAGGTACGTTCCCTCTATGCCCACTTTCTGGAGAGTTTTTATCATAAATGGGTGTTGAATTTTGTCAACAGATGCTTCTTCTGCATCTATTGTGATGATCATATGGTTTTTATTCAATTTGTTTTTTTTTTCAATTTGTTAATATGGTGTATTACATTAATTGATTTGCATATATTGGAGAATCCTTGCATCCCTGGGATAAATCCCACTTGATCATGGTGTATGATCCTTTTAATGTGTTGTTGGATTCTGTTTGCTGGTATTTTGTTGAGGATTTTTGCATCTATATTCATCAGTGATATTGGTCTGTAATTTTCTTTTTTTGTAGTATCTTTGTCTGCTTTTGGTATCAGGGTGGTGGTGGCCTCATACAATGAGTTTGGGAGTGTTCCTTCCTCTGAAATTTTTTGGAAGAGTTTGAGAAGGAAGCATGTTAGTTCGTCTCTAAATGTTTGATAGAATTCACCTGTGAAGCCATCTGGTCCTGGACTTTTGTTTGTTGGAAGATTTTTAATCACAGTTTCAATTTCATTACTTGTGATTGGTCTGTTCATATCTTCTATTTCTTCCTGGTTCAGTCTTGGAAGGTTCTACCTTTCTAAGAATTTGTCCATTTCTTCCAGGTTGTCCATTTTATTGGCATAGAGTTGCTTGTAGTAGTCTCTTAGGATGCTTTGTATTTCTGTGGTGTCTGTTGTAACTTCTCCTTTTTCATTTCTAATTTTATTGATTTGAGTCCTCTCCCTCTTTTTCTTGATGAGTCTGGCTAATGGTTTATCAATTTTGTTTATCTTCTCAAAGAACCAGGGTTTAGTTTTATTGATCTTTGCTGTTGTTTTCTTTGTTGCTATTTCATTTATTTCTGCTCTGATCTTTATGATTTCTTTCCTTCTGCTAACTTTGGGTTTTGTTTGTTCTTCTTTCTCTAGTTCCTTTAGGCGTAAGGTTAAGTTGTTTATTTGCGAATTTTCTTGTTTCTTGAAGTAGGATTGTATTGTTATAAATTCCCCTCTTAGAACTGCTTTTGCTGAATCCCACAGGTTTTGGATCATCGTGTTTTCATTGTCATTTGTCTCTAGGTATTTTTTGATTTCCTCTTTGATTTCTTCAGTGATCTCTTGGTTATTTAGTAACGTATTGTTTACCCTCCATGTGTTTGTGTTTTTTCCGTTTTTTTCCCTGTAATTGATTTCTAATCGCATAGCGTTGTGGTCAGAAAAGATGCTTGATATGATTTCAATTTTCTTAAATTTCCCGAGGCTTCATTTGTGACCCAAGATGTGATCTATCCTGGAGAATGTTCTGTACCCACTTGAGAAGAAAGTGTAATCTGCTGTTTTTGGTTGCAATGTCCTATAAATATCAATTAAATCTATCTGGTCTATTGTGTCATTTAAAGCTTCTGTTTCCTTATTTATTTTCATTTTGGATGATCTGTCCATTGGTGTAAGTGAGGTGTCAAAGTCCCCCATTATTATTGTGTTACTGTCGATTTCCTCTTTTATAGCTGTTAGCAGTTGCCTTATGTATTGAGGTGCTCCTATGTTGGGTGCATATATATTTATAATTGTTATATCTTCTTCTTGGATTGATCCCTTGATCATTATGTAGTGTCCTTCCTTGTCTCTTGTAGCTACCCCAGCTTTCTTTTGATTTCCATTTGCATGGAACATCTTTTTCCATCCCCTCACTTTCAGTCTGTATGTGTCCCTAGGTCTGAAGTGGGTCTCTTGTAGACAGCATATAATGGGTCTTGTTTTTGTATCCATTCAGCAAGCCTGTGTCTTTTGGTTGGAGCATTAAATCCATTCACGTTTAAGGTAATTATCGATATGTATGTCCCTATTACCATTTTCTTAATTGTTTTGGGTTTGTTTTTGTAGGTCCTTTTCTTCTCTTGTGTTTCCCACTTAGAGAAGTTCCTTTAGCATTTGTTGTAGAGCTGGTTTGGTGGTGCTGAATTCTCTTAGCTTTTGCTTGTCTGTAAAGCTTTTGATTTCTCCATCGAATCAGAATGAGATCCTTGCTGGGTAGAGTAATCTTGGTTGTAGGTTCTTCCCTTTCATCACTTTAAGTATATCATGGCACTCCCTTCTGGCTTGTAGAGTTTCTGCTGAGAAATCAGCTGTTAACCTTATGGGAGTTCCCTTGTATGTTATTTGTCGTTTTTCCCTTGCTGCTTTCAATAATTTTTCTTTGTCTTTAATTTTTGCCAATTTGATTACTATGTGTCTTGGCATGCTTCTCCTTGGGTTTATCCTGTATGGGACTTGCTGCGCTTCCTGGACTTGGGTGGCTATTTCCTTTCCTATGTTAGGGATGTTTTCGACTATAATCTCTTCAAATATTTTCTCTGGTCATTTCTCTCTCTCTTCTCCTTCTGGGACCCCTATAATGTGAATGTTCTTGCGTGTACTGTCGTCCCAGAGGTCTCTTAGGCTGTCTTCATTTTTCATTCTTTTTTCTTTATTCTGTTCTGCAGCAGTGAATTCCACCATTCTGTCTTCCAGATCACTTATCCATTCTTCTGCCTCAGTTATTCTGCTATTGATTCCTTCTAGTGTCATTTTCATTTAAGTTATTGTATTGTTCATCTCTGTTTGTTTGTTCTTTAATTCTTCTAGGTCTTTGTTAAACATTTCTTGCACCTTCTCCATCTTTGCCTCCATTCTTTATCCGAGGTCCTGGATCATCTTCACTATCATTATTCTGAATTCTTTTTCTGGAAGGTTGTCTATCTCCACTTCATTTAGTTGTTTTTCTGGGGTTTTATCTTGTTCCTTCATCTGGTACATAGCCCTCTGCCTTTTCATCTTGTCTATCTTTCTGTGAATGTGGTTTTTGTTCCACAGGCTGCAGGATTGTAGTTCTTCTTGGTTCTGCTCTCTGCACTCTGGTGGATGAGACTATCTAAGAGGCTTGTGTATGTTTCCTGATGGGAGAGACTGGTGGTGGGTAGAGCTGACTGTTGCTCTGGTGGGCAGAGCTCAGTAAAACTTTGATCCACTTGACTGTTGATGGGTAGGGATGGGTTCCTTCCCTGTTGATTGTTTGGCCTGAGGCAACCCAACACTGGAGCCTACCTGGGCTCTTTGGTGGGGCTAATGACAGACTCTGGGAGGGCTCACGCCAAGGAGTACTTCCCAGAACTTCTGCTGCCAGTGCCCTTGTCCCCACAGTGAGCCACAGCCACCCCCCACCTCTGCAGGAAACCCTCCAACCCTAACAGGTAGATCTGGTTCAGTTTTCCCTGGGGTCACTGCTCCTTCCCCTGGGTCCCGATGCGCACTGTACTTTGTGTGTGCCCTCCAAGAGTGGAGTCTCTGTTTCCCCCAGTCCTGTCGAAGTCCTGCAATCAATTCCCACTAGGCTTCAAAGTCAGATTCTCTAGGAATTCCTCCTCCCGTTGCCAGACCCCCAGGTTGGGAAGCCTGACATGGGGCTCAGAACCTTTACTCCAGTGGGTGGACTTCTGTGGTATAAGTGTTCTCCAGTCTGTGAGTCACCCACTCAGCAGTTAAGGGATTTGATTTTACTGTGATTGCACCCCTCCTACCATCTCACTGTGGCTTCTCCTTTGTCTTTGGATGTGGGGTATCTTTTTCGGTGGGTTCCAGTGTCTTCCTGTCGATGATTGTCCAGCAGCTAGTTGTGATTCTGGTGTTCTCGCAAGAGGGAGTGAGAGCACGTCCTTATACTCTGCCATCTTGGTTCCTCCTGTGTGAGACTTGCTCTTTTTTCTTACAGAAAGATGTTATGGAAAAACCCAAATGAACTTTTTGGCCAACCCAATATAATTAAGAGATTGCCGGGCTCCCCAACCAGTCTGGTTACATCCCTCCCTCCCCTGAATCCTACTTCTTATTCAAAGACCCTGCCTCTCTACTTCTTATAAATCCTCCTCACCCACCCCTGCCCCCTGGCTCTCATGCTTTCCTCTTTACTTCCAAACCACCTCCAGCTCACCCCAGCCACTTTCCTGCAACTAGGAAATCTCCTACAGGGGCGTCCTGTGTTGGTTTTAAGCCATGCTAGACACGTGTCAGCATTTCTAAGGACTGTGGAGGCCATTAGCTTGAGGGAAGTGATTTTTCCCGTTTGTGTTGAACAAGACTTGATTGTAAGCAGAAAAATCTATAGGAGAATCCGAAAGGATGGAGGAGAAAGCAGGAGAAAGTGGAAGGCAAATTTCTCCCCTGCTTCGCAAGACAGAATGACACCTGTCCTGCCAGGGCAGGGAGGGCATAACTGCTCAGTACACTTACTCAGGAGGAAAGAAGTGTCACAGGTCACAGGGAGGTAGGAGTGGCTTGTGTTCCAGTCCTCCGCAGAGCCTGTGGTTACTCCCCAGCAGCACCACGAGAGCAAGGCTTCCTGCAGGAGTTCTGAGAATGCCATTGAGCACCCCACACCTCTCTCTTCTCTGGGACCCAAGGTGGAAGTGCACGTGCCTGACCAGGCAGCAAGCATGGAAGAGAGGCGTGTTTGGTCGCTTCACTGATCATCCAGGCTCCCCACACCCAGGTGAGGCTGACTTCCCCAAGGTCATATCACATCTCCAAAGCGGAATGAAGCATTAAAGGATCTGGATTCTAAATGGAGTTGGTGTGCAGTGAGCAGCTGCCCAGAGCCCCCTGGGGTCCCCGAAGCCTCCTGAGGCTGTGAGTTTGATCTGGCCACCGTGAGACCGGGTACCTGGAGGCACAATCAGCAGCAGCTCTCTCACGCAGGAAACAGAGCCTTCTCCATTAACCTCGGCTGTGCATTTCATCTGATGCTTCTTAAGGTGGACAGAGGGTGGAAAGAGGTTAAAGTTAATTGAGTTCATCCCATGTGCTGGGAGCTTTACATATGTAATATCACTGAATTCTCGGGCTTATAATAGATGATATTATTCCCTTTTACTGGTGAAGAAACAGAAGCTTCAGGTTTTTAAACAACTTGCGTAACGTCACAACACCTAATAAGAAGCCGACTCAGGGTTTGAAGCCAGCATCTGATTCCAAATATGTGGTTACTTTTCCCATAACTCCACACAGTTTCCCCTTCTTCAGTGTTTTACGTTAAAATTAGAGCCCATTAACTCTTATAGACCAACTTTACGTTCCTAAATTAAAGCTTGATAGAGAGAGCCTCAAAAAAATCATTTGCACACAAAAAAAATTACACATACTGAACTCAATTAAAATTATCCCTCCACCCAATGCTCAGAATGCTGCCCACATCCTGCCACTTTCATCTCTGGGTTTATTTACCTCTGTGCATGTTCAGGAAGACATCTGACTGTGACATCTGACATATAAATCAGATAGAATTTCTCCGCAAATGGAGCAGGACATTCTCTTTTAGAGAACTTTATGGTCCAGGTTTCACCTCAGCACAGGCTCACCGAGGAATCCACAATGCCCAAATCACACTGAACTTTCAACTCTGTCATTCACCATTTCGGGAGCCAAAATAAATCTATCTGTGTAATTTTTTTTTCACAAAATGCAGCCTCAAACAGCAAATAGACCTAATTCCTTCCCTTCTAAAGCACATTGCCCAATGGGCTCCCTTTGGCTACCCGGTTAATGAACTCTCCACACTGCCAAGTGAAGAACCGAAAAGAAAAAAAGGATATCTTTGATTAAAAAGAAAGAAGAGGGGTCCCTTCATCCTTACCCACTTAGTGTGGAAAGTCTGCACAAAGCATCTGAGGTGGCTCCATTAATGCTTTCTTTCAGAAAAGGTACTTCTTAACTGGCACCTGGCTTTTTTGGTCTTGTATTTCTAATTTGACCTTCTCAAATAACATCTGGGTCTGTAAGAAGATGGCGGGAGGGGGGAATCCTCAAAGAGAAGGAATAATTTGCAAATCAAGGGAAGTTAATGGGCTCCAGAAACTGTTCTTTTATCATTTCTTCTGTCCCTCATAAGTGGGACCAAGGGGTCTGCCCTTGCTTGCCGAGCTGTTGGACAGAGAAAACCTTCTGCAAAAATGAAGCGGAGTATCAACTCTCTGAATATCCAAGGCAGTGTTCAGGAGACGGGGAGAAAAAGCCAAGCCCAAATGTCCTCTCTGTCACGCAGCCTCACAGCATGTCCCTGGAGGTTTTGTGTCTGAGACTGGTCCACCCCCCTCCCCTATCACTTCCTGGCCACCCACAGCATATGCTCAGTAAATATTAGCAAAGTGAGTTTACTTGATGTATCTTTTCGGTGTCTCAGAATAAGGGAACCTTATACATTGCACATGTAGTTTATGTCTGCAGCGTGTTCTTAATCTCTTAAAATTCTTACCCTTACAATAGTCCTATGGGATACACTAGTGAACTTCTCTCCAATTTATAGATAGGAGCACTGAGGCACAAGATTACACCTCAAGGAAACTTCACATTGCAGGAACCAGATTTAAAGCTAGATCTCCTGAAATTTTAGAACTATCTTGGGACCCATGGTCATCTCCTACCGGAGTCCAAGTTTTATGTCTATAAGCTCCTTGCCTTCTACTTTGCATAAACTTGTAGAAAGTTGTAAAGGGATTATAAAGAAACTTTTCATGCAGAATTGGATATATGTATAAAGTAATGATCTCATCCTAGGGAAATCTATAAATCCAGGCCAACTCCCCCCTGCTGCTCATCACAGGTACCTGAAGTCTCTGGCACAGGCTGTTTGCACAATGTATACTTCGACTGGCTGTATGTCTCTCTGTTCCAAGTAGCCAGGAGAGTGGAAGAGGCGCTTTGCTGCTGTGCTTTTTCTGCCTTCCACCTGGTTAAGAATCTTAATGGCTGGTAATGTGTTTTCCAACCTAAGTTTTCAATGATTGTCCTCAACCTGTAAGTTGCTAAAGCATCAAGAGGATTCAGAGGTTTCTCCCCTCTGGTTCCTTTATTGGCAGGTGTCAGCATCCTTTTCATTTTTTGTCCTTAATGCAGAGTCAACAGTATGCCAGGTAGCGATATGGGGACCTGGAGGAGGCGGACACCATCCTTGGTGGGGGCCTCACGAGAGTTGCATAGGAGATTTGAGAAGCAGAACAAGCAAGTGACTTGTTGTCTTGGGAGATGAGGCCGCCATATGCTACTGGTCATGTGGGGAGCCTCTGAAACCACTTCATTTAATCAAGGGTGGAGCAGCCATAGACACAAAACCTCCAGGGACGTGCTGTGACGCCGTGTGACAGAAAGGACATTTGGCCTTGGCTTTTTCTCCCCATCTCCTGAGCACTGCCTCAGATAGTCAGAGCGTTGATGCTCGGCTTCATTTTTGCAGAAGGCTCTTCTCTGCACAACAGCTCGGCAAGTAAGGACAGACCTCTTTGTCCCACTTACAAGGGACAGAAGAAGTGATAAAAGAACAAAGTTTCTGGAGCCTATGACTTCCCTCAATTTGCAATTATTCCTTCTCTTTGAGACCCTCCTTCCCCCTCTCTCCTTATAGATCCCGATGTCATTTGGAAAGGTCAAATCATTTTGGGAAGGTTAAGTGTAACATCCAATGACATTACTGCTGCTGGTGATGCCACAGTGGATGGAACAGGTAAGCCCCTTTCCTGAAGGAACTTACGTTCTAGTCAGAGGAGACAAAATATGTGATATATGATATGATATGATATGATATATGATATATTTCGAGTGTTGATAAATACGCCTTAAAAATAATGAAGGTAAAGGGCTGGAGGGTAACGAAGTGGCGAGGGTATTGCTATTGTAGAAGGGTCGCCAGATGCAGCCTGTCTACAATTTGGCATTTAAGCAGAAAGCTGAATGCAGTGAGGAGGTCAGTCATGTGGATATTGGAGGAAGGAGCATTCTAGGCAGAGGGAACAGCTAAAGGCAAGTCTCAGCACTGCTCAGCATCACCGTCAGAAAAGGGACAGAGATTTGCCTCCTCCAGTGAAGGCTGAGAAAGCTGAGGTCCAGAGAGAGAGACAAGGGACTCTGCCCAATTCCTGAGGGTCCAGGGTCTGGAGGGGAGCAAGGTAGAGACCCAGAGGTCTGGCTGTGGTCCCTGGTCCCTGCCGCTCCGGCAGGTAGCTGACAACCTGAGCCTGTGTTCAGAGCTGAGCTGTAGCAGCCTCTGTGGTTTTCTGAGACCTGTATTTCTCGGACTAGGAAGGTTTTCTTTTTTCTGTAAAACAGGGTTGAATTGTGTGTGTCTCTGAAAATGGCAGCAGAATACTTGGTAAGTGGACTTACTTATACAAAGCAACCCTCTCGTCCACCTCCACTCTGCCCGTGAGTAGGCAGCAGGCAAAACATAACCAGGGCTCTGCACTTCATACACAAAGTGCCCATTACCCTCTCACTAAGTATTATTTTTTTGCAAAAGCTTTAGCTAAATTACAAGCCGCGTTATAGCCTGAATACACCCCACTGTAGGGTATATATTATACTGAGCTATAAAATGTGTTGAGGTTTCTTGGGACGGGAATAGGTATAAAATTACAGTCTATTATTATTATATATTTCTTTTCATTACTCGTTGTTGTATTTCTTAGGTCTAACCAAAATAATTCTTACTCTGCTGACTGTTTGCAACCGTCAGATATGAGTAGATGGTCCCCGAGTTCCCCCAGATCATCATTTACGGGTCTCCACCATTCAGCTCTTTTAATCTTTCTTCATAAATCCAGTTTTATAAATCCTCCATCACTCTTGTATCTTTCCTCCCAACACTCACCCCATTTGTCGGTACCCGGCTGGTAATTAGATGCTCAGAGCTGAGCACAGTCTTCCAGGTGGGGTCTCAGCAGGGTCGTCTGTTACTCCAAGTATTGCTTTGCAAATCCATTTCTTTTTTTCCCTGGGCCTCACATTTCACTCCAGACAGGATAAGCCAAAGAGAGCACAAAGGAGAAAAGCACAAATATTATCCAGACCCGTTGAATGGGTCCTGGGAGGGAAGATGACAAAGCTGGGCTGAGTTCTACTTAGAGCCCAGAAGCAGTCACAGGGAGATGGTGTGAGGAGAGCAGGGATCCATTTTCTCCTCCATCTTCAGCAACAGAGACATTTTGTCTTAAATGTTATTAAACTCTGAACGGGGCTGAGCTTTCTGAGGTCTCTCCTTCCAGAAGTCACCAGAAGCCTCCTCTACAGTGAGGTGAGATGCAGGGAGGAAGGTCCCATCCCACAAGCACGCTGAGGGCACCACTCAGCGTTGGCCACGCCCCTGACCTCTGCACCTGCTCCCTCCTCTCCAAGGCACCTCACGGGCACTTTCCTAGCTACTCGCTCACCATGATCTGGGATTCATTCATTTTTTTCATCAGCAGGAGAGAAAACCACATCAGCAGATAGCCTGGATGAGTTCGTATGAATCAATCACACCTCTCTGGCAATTTTTTTAGCTCTGTTTTTCCTCTTCTTGGGTGCCCACCACAGCCCTGTATGTAAAATTTATCACAGAGTAGGTGTCTGACAGACACTTGGGAGATGGCCCACAACCGTGGATTAGAATGTGTTTTTAAACCAGACAGCACTGGGCTTGTCGCCTCATCCTCCTATCAGCCATGTGATTTGAAGTAGGTTACTTCACCATCCAGGCCTCCTTTTCCTCATGGATAAGACAGAAGCAAGCATCTCACTGGGATTCTATGAGATGTGAGAGGGCATAAGTAAAGCCCCTGATACATAACTGCCATTTATGCAATTTTAGTTTCTCTCCCCTGGAGGGAAACCCGATAACAGTGGCTGGCTCTGGTAGACCTCACAATCCCTCACGCTTACAAAATTTCTGTCATCATCTCTACTTAGGGAAAGTTAGTGTTTGGAAAGGAAAAAAAATTCAAAGAATGCAGTTAGTCTAATCCATTAGCAAGACAGCACAGAAGTTCATAACCTAGCTTTGATCTGCAATTTGGAGGAAGGAGTTTCCAAATACTTGAGGGATCATTTCTCCCCCTTGATGTGATGTTGGAATTCAACTCCCATTAACCATTACAGGCTTAATGAGTCTCATCCAGGGGAAACATACCTTCTAGTGCTTAATGAACACAAAATAAAACATTTCCTTTTATCTTTGACATCTACCAGAGGCATTTGAATAATGATATTCATATTCATGATGCATAAGACCCTTCCATCAGCTCAGAATTGTCACTAAGGCTTCTATAGAATGCCAATCAGGACGCCGAGATCTTTATGATGATACTGTGGTATGGAAGCTGTTGATGCAGATGAATCACAGGGTCCCAGGTCAATAGAAGGTAAAAAACATTCTACAGTAGCTGTGTCTTTCCACTCAAACCAATGGAATTTGGTGGCCTTGAAATGATAACCTCCAAATAGAGCCCAAGTCACCTATAATCCAGCAGGGACGCTCTACCACCTGATAAGATAAAAACAGGACAGTGGCAATAGTGAAGGCCATTCCTCAAGCATGAGGTTCTGCAGTTTGCCTAGCTGGGACTAGAAGGGGCAGACTTGGGGGTTTAAAAAGGACTGGGGAGGGACCAGCGCAAGTAAAGACACAGAGGTGGTACAGGAAGTGGGGGTAGATGGTTCTAGAACAGTGCTGTCCAATAGAACTTTCTGTTCTGTTCTAATGTTCTGACAATGGAAATGTTCTCTAATCTCTCCAGCATGGTAACCACAAGCCACACATTTCTATTGAGTACTTGGAATGTGGCTAATGTTACTAAGAAGTGAGTTTTCCATTTTATTTATTTTTAAATTCTTTAAATTTACATAGCCACACAGGGCTAGTAGCTACCAAATTGGTCAATGCAGTTCTAGAAGAAAAAGTGAGGGGAAGCGTTCACAGCAAGAGGGCCACAGATCTGATACTATGCTTTGGACATTGTTCTGTGGGTGATGGGAAGCCACTGAGGAGTGTTAGTCTTGAAACGACTAGTGGTCAGATTTGCGCAGCATTGTGCAGGATACACAAAGCACGGGGTGCCACAGGGGCTTTTTTTTTTTTAATTTATTTATTTATTTTTGGCTGTGTTGGGTCTTCGTTTCTGTGCGAGGGCTTTCTCTAGTTGCGGCAAGCGAGGGTCACTCTTCATCGCGGTGCGCGGGCCTCTCACTATCGTGGCCTCTCTTGTTGCGGAGCACAGTCTCCAGACGCGCAGGCTCAGTAGTTGTGGCTCACGGGCCTAGTTGCTCCGCGGCATGTGGGATCCTCCCAGACCAGGGCTCGAACCCGTCTCCCCTGCATTGGCAGGCAGATTCTCAACCACTGCGCCACCAGGGAAGCCTGCCACAGGGGCTTTTAAGCCAGAGTCCCAACTCAGGATGAGGTCGGGGGAACTGCCTGGAAGATGAGGTCACACCTGAGCAGAATTGAAGAAATGAGCAGACATTTGCCAAGTGGTTCTAAAGCGAGGGCTTTGGAGACAGAAATAACAGATGCAAAGCGGCAAGGCTGGACAAAGGTGGTGAGCGCATGCTGGGGGAGGCCCAGGTGCTTCTCGTAACCCAGGCCCCAGTGCATGGGATGGAGAGTATGAAATGAGGCTGGGAAGATAGGGTGAGAAGGGCCCTGGAAGGAAGCTTGGATTTTGTTTTTTTTTTTCTGTAAAGATATAGGAGATCAATGAAGGCTTTTAAATAGAGAAGTGAATCTTAGGTAAGTAACCTTGGATTAACTATCAACCTCTCTGAGCTTCTATTTCACCGTTTGGGGATTGCAAAACTGTGGATAATGAGATCCACCTCAAGGATCTGTCTGTGTAAGGACTGCCTACAGCCAAGTAGTTTCACATAAATGCAAGTTTCCTAGAATCCCCCAGCTGCCTTGTCAACACATGGCATCTCGGGATTAGCTGCAGCCTCCTTTCTCAGCTGTTGCCCCCACAGGCCTGACGCTGAGCAGACTAGAACCTCCTCTTTTCAAATCCACCCCCCCTCCTCTGTACCACCCTCCACACTGTTGCATGAAACTGTGGGTGTTGGGGGTCTGGGGGAGGAAACCAATGCTGACTCTATAACAATGACAAAAAGAACATCTGTATTGTTACAGGGTTTGTTAATAATGAAATGCTGAAACTTTTATTTTTAACAAAAACCCAGACTACCACATTGGTGCCTCAGGGTAAACAGAGTTGATATTAATTCTGGGTTGTTTTGATTTTGCAAGAAAGAACTGCCTTCCCTCACCCTTCCCCTTAAGACCAAGCTAAAGCAAGTGGGGTAGGTTTGTTAAAGACGGAATCTTCCAGGTCCACATTCAGAGAATAATTATTCTCCAGCAGGAGATCAGGGACCAATGCTCCACTCTCCAAGGGCCTGATGCAACTTCCAGCAATCAGAGCAGTGCGAGGAAAGCAGGATGCAAAAACCACACTTGGAAAAAACACCCGTTGACACGTCATCGAAAACTTTGGAAAATATTCTGCGTAGGAACAAGCTTTCCTTGTATTAAAGAGGTGGGTAGGAACAAAAAACCTCCTCTGCCTTGGAAGTGCTCTGGCCACTCTCCTCTCCTGGTTACTGCTCACGGAGTTATTTGTTCTTGATAAGCCATCTGTCATGGCTGAAATAAAAAGTAGGGCCATCTAAAGCATCCTGGAGGAAATCGGTCCTGGACAAGCAGCTGTCCCATGTGCTGACCCTGGTGAGGCTGTGCCGTGGACGTTAGGCTGAAGCTTAAAGCTCGTCTTCCAGTTATCTTCTCTGTACTGTTAGAACTTGTTGAAATCAGTGCAAAATGGAAGAGAAAACTACTTTCTGCTAAAAATTTTAGAGATACAGACTGTAGCTCTGCTGGAAAAATAAGCCTGGGGAGAATGAACTCTCAGGACATGATCCATAGTGGGAAAGAGCATGTTCACATGCCAGCTCAGCCAGTAACTGCCCTGGAGCAGGTTATTCAACCTCTCTAAATTTCAGTTTCCTTGTCTGTACCTATAAAGTGAGAAGAGGTGGGGTCAGCAGACGTTCTGAGGCCGGAGCAGGAGCGGGAACGTCAGCATCAGGCCCAGCGGCTGGAGGCCAGACTCACCATACACACCACTCTCTTTTGAAAGCCGTGTGGCTGACAGGGTCTTGGTGCTCTGGCCTGGTGTCAGGCCTGAGCCTCTGAGGTGGGAGAGCCGAGTTCAGGACATCGGACAACCAGAGACCTCCCGGCCCCGTGTAATATCAGGTGGCAAGAGCTCTCCCAGAGATCTCCGTCTCAAGGCTAAGACCCAGCTCCACCCAATGGCCAGCAAACTCCAGTGCTGGACGCCCTATCCAAACAACTAGCAAGACAGGAACACAACCCCACTCATTAGCAGACAGGCTGCCTAAAATCATACTACGTACACAGACACCCCAAAACACACCACCAGATGTGGCCCTGCCCACCAGAAAGACAAGATCCAGCCCCACCCACCAGAACACAGGCACCAGTCCCCTCCACCAGGAAGCCTACACAAGCCACTGAACCAAGCTCACCCACTGGGGGCAGACACCAAAAACAATGGGAACTACGAACCTGCAGCCTGTGAAAAGGAGACCCCAAACACAGTAAGTTAAACAAAATGAGAAGACAGAAAAACAAACAGCAGATGAAGGAGCAAGGTAAAAACCCACCAGACCAAACAAATGAAGAGGAAATAGGCAGTCTACCTGAAAAAGAATTCAGAGTAATGATAGTAAAGATGATCAAAAATCTTGGAAACAGAATGGAGAAACTATAACGTTTAACAAGGACCTAGAAGAACTAAAGAGCAAACAAATAATGATGAACAACACAATAAATGAAATTAAAAATTCTCTAGAAGGAATCAATAGCAGAATAAGTGAGGCAGAAGAACGGATAAGTGACCTGGAAGATAAAATAGTGGAAATAACTACCACAGAGCAGAATAAAGAAAAAAGAATGAAAAGAATTGAGGACAGTCTCAGAGACCTCTGGGACAACATTAAATGCACCAACATTCGAATTATAGGGGTCCTAGAAGAAGAAGAGAAAAAGAAAGGGTGTGAGAAAATATTTGAAGAGATTATAGTTGAGAACTTCCCTAACATGGGAAAGGAAATAGTCAATCAAGTCCAGG
The DNA here is from genome assembly GCF_965194825.1 of Balaenoptera physalus. Classification (NCBI taxonomy): domain Eukaryota; kingdom Metazoa; phylum Chordata; class Mammalia; order Artiodactyla; family Balaenopteridae; genus Balaenoptera; species Balaenoptera physalus. The sequence goes on along the minus strand of NC_138887.1, from coordinate 105,456,607 downwards.
AAGTGCAGAGAGTCCCATACAGGATAAATCCAAGAAGAAACACGCCAAGACACATATTAATCAAACTATCAAAAATTAAATACAAAGAAAAAATATTAAAAGCAACAAGGGAAAAGCAACAAATAATATACAAGGTAATCCCTATAAGGTTAACAGCTGATCTTTCAGCAGAAACTCTGCAAGCCAGAAGGGAGTGGCAGGACATATTTAAAGTGATGAAAGGGAAGAACCTACAACCAAGATTACTCTACCCAGCAAGGATCTCATTCAGATTCAATGGAGAAATTAAAACCTTTACAGACAAGCAAAAGCTAAGAGAATTCAGCATCACCAAACCAGCTCTACAACAAATGCTAAAGGAACTTCTCTAGGCAGGAAACACAAGAGAAGGAAAAGACCTACAAAAACAAACCCAAAACAGTTAAGAAAATGGTAATAGGGACATACATATTGATAATTACCTTAAATGTAAATGGATTAAATGCTCTAACCAAATACATAGACTGGCTGAATGGACACAAAAAGAAGACCCGTACATATGCTGTCTACAGGAGACCCACTCCAGACCTAGGGGCACATACAGACTGAAAGTGAGGGGATGGAAAAAGATATTCCACACAAATGGAAATCAAAAGAAAGCCAGAGTAGCAATTCTCATATCAGAAAAAATAGACTTTAAAATAAAGACTATTACAAGAGAGAAAGAAGGACGCTACATAATGATCAAGAGATCACTCCAAGAAGAAGATACAACAATTGTAAAAATTTATGCACCCAACATAGGAGCACTTCAATACATAAGGCAAATGCTAACAGCTATAAAAGAGGAAGTCGACCGTAACACCATAATAGTAGGGGACTTTAATACCCCACTTTCACCAATGGTCAGATCATCCAAAATGAAAATAAATAAGGAAACACGAGCTTTAAATAACACATTAAACAAGATGGACTTAATTTATACTTATAGGACATTCCATCCAAAAACAACAGAATACACTTTCTTCTCAAGTGCTCATGGAACATTCCCCAGGGTAGACCATATCTAGGGTCACAAATCAAGCCTTGGTAAATTTAAGAAAACTGAAATTGTATCAAGTATCATTTCCAACTGCAACACGGTGAGACTTAGATATCAATTATAGGAAAAAACTGTAAAAAATACAAACACATGGAAGCTAAACATTACGCTACTAAATAACCAAGAGATCACTGAAGAAATCAAAGAGAAAATAAAAAAATACCTAGAAACAAATGACAGTGAAAACACGACGACCCAAAACCTATGGGATGCAACAAAAGCAGTTCTAAGAGGGAAGTTTATAGCAATACAATCTTACCTCAAGAAACAAGAAAAATCTCAAATAAACAACCTAACCTTACACCTAAAGTAATTAGAGAAAGAATAACAAAAAACCCCCAAAGTTAGCAGAAGGAAGAAAATCATAAATATCAGATCAGATATAAATGAAAAAGAAATGAAGGAGATGATAGCAAAGATCAATAAAACTAAAAGCTGATTCTTTGAGAAAATAAACAAAATTGATAAACCATTAGCCAGAATCATCAAGAAAAAAAGGGAGAAGACTCAAAACAACAGAATTAGAAATGAAAAAGGAGAAATAACAACTGACCCTGCAGAAATACAAAGAATCATGAGAGATTACTACAAGCCACTATATGCCAATAAAATGGACAACCTGGAAGAAATGGACAAATTCTTAGAAAAGCACAACCTTCCGAGACTGAACCAGGAAGAAATAGAAAATATAAACAGACCAATCACAAGCACTGAAATTGAAACTGTGATTAAAAATCTTCCAACAAACAAAAGGCCAGGACCAGATGGCTTCACAGGCGAATTCTATCAAACAGTTAGAGAAGAGTTAACACCTATCCTTCTCAAACGCTTCCAAAATATAGCAGAGGGAGGAGCACTCCCAAACTCATTTTATGAAGCCACCATCACCCTGATACCAAAACCAGACAAAGATGTCCCAAAGAGGGAAAACTACAGGCCAATATCACTGATGAACATAGATGCAAAAATCCTCAGCAAAATACAAGCAAACAGAATCCAACAGCACATTAAAAGGATCATTCACCATGATCAAGTGGGGTTTATCCCAGGAATGTGAGGATTCTTCAATATATGAAAATCAATCAATGTGATACACCATATTAGCAAATTGAAAGATAAAAACCACATGATAATCTCAATAGATGCAGAAAAAGCTTTCAACAAATTTCAACACCCATTTATGATAAAAACTCTCCAGAAAGTAGGCATAGAGGGAACCTACCTCAACATAATAAAGGCCATATATGACACACCCACAGCCAACATCGCTCTCAATGGTGAATAACTGAAACCATTTCCTCTAAGATCAGGAACAAGACAAGGCTGCCCACTCTCACCACTATTATTCAACATAGTTTTGGAAATTTTAGCTGCAGCAATCAGAAAAGAAAAAGAAATAAAAGCAATCTAAATTGGAAAAGAAGAAGTAAAACTGTCACTGTTTGTATATGACATGATACTATACATAGAGAATCCTAAAGATGCTACCAGAAAATTACCAGAGCTAATCAATGAATTTGGTAAAGTAGCAGGATACAGAGTTAATACATAGAAATCTCTTGCATTCCTATACACTAATGGTGAAAAATCTGAAGCAGAAATTAAGGAAACACTCCCATTTACCATTGCAACAAAAAGAATAAAATACCTAGGAATAAACCTACCTAAGGAGGTAAAAGACCTGTACTCAGAAAACGATAAGACACTGATGAAAGAAATTAAAGATGATACAAACAGATGGAGAGATATACCATGTTCTTGGATTGGAAGAATCAACATTGTGAAAATGACTATACTACCCAAAGCAATCTACAGATTCAATGCAATCCCTATCAAACAACCAATGGCATATTTCACAGAACTAGAACAAAAAATTTCACAATTTGTATGGAAACACAAAAGACCCCAAATAGCCAAAGCAATCTTGAGAAAGAAAAACGGAGGTGGAGGAATCGGGCTCCCTGACTTCAAACTATGTTACAAAGCTACAGTAATCAAGACAGTATGGTACTGGCACAAAAACAGAAACACAGATCAATGGAACAGCATAGAAAGCCCAGAGATAAACCCACGCACATATGGTCACCTTATCTTTGATAACGGAGGCAAGAATATACAATGGAGAAAAGACAGTGTCTTCAATAAGTGGTGCTGGGAAAACCAGACAGCTACATGTAAAAGAATGAAGTTAGAACACTCCCTAACACCACACACAAAAATAAACTCAAAATGGAATAAAGACCTAAATGTAAGGCCAGCCACTATAAAACTCTTAGAAGAAAACATAGGCAGAACACTCTATGACATAAATCACAGCAGGATTCTTTTTGACCCATCTCCTAGAGAAATGGAAGTAAAAACAAAAATAAACAAATGGGACCTAATGAAACTTAAAAGCTTTTGCACAGCAAAGGAAACCATAAACAAGACAAAAAGACAGCCCTCAGAATGGGAGAAAATATTTGCAAATGAAGCAACTGACAAAGGATTAATTTCCAAAATATACAAACAGCTCATGCCGCTCAATATCAAAAAAAATACAGCCCAATCCAAAAATGGGCAGAAGACCTAAATAGACATTTCTCCAAAGAAGATATACAGATTGCCAACAAACACATGAAAGGATGCTCAACATCACTAATCATTAGAGAAATGCAAATCAAAACTACAAGGAGGTAACACCTCACACCGGTCAGAATGGCCATCATTAAAACATCTACAAACAAGAAATGTTGGAGAGGGTGTGGAGAAAAGGGAACCCTCTTGCACTGTTGGTGGGAGTGTAAATTGATACAGCCACTATGGAAAACAGTATGGAGGTTCCTTAAGAAACTAAAAATAGAACTACCATATGACCCAGCAATCCCACTACTGGGCATATACCCTGAGAAAACCATAATTCAAAAAGAGACATGCACCACAATGTTCATTGCAGCTCTATTTACAATAGCCAGGACATGGAAGCAACCTAAGTGTCCATCGACAGATGAATGGATAAAGAAGATGTGGCACATATACAGTGGAATATTACTCAGCCATAAAAAGAAATGAAATTGAACTCTTTGTAGTGAGGTGGATGGATCTAGAGTCTGTCATACAGAGTGAAGTAAGTTAGAAAGAGAAAAACAAATATCATATGCTAACACATATATGTGGAATAAAAAAAATATGGTTCTGATGAACGTAGGGGCAGGACAGGAAGAAAGACGCAGACATAGAGAATGGACTTGCGGACACAGGGAGGGGGAAGGGTAAGCTGGGATGAAGTGAGAGACTGGCATGGACATATATCCACTACCAAATGTAAAATAGCTAGTGGGAAGCAGCTTCATAGTACAGGGAGATCAGCTCAGTGCTTGATGGCCACCTAGAGGGTTGGGATAGGGAGGGTGGGAGGGAGATGCAAGAGGGAGGGGATATGGTGATATATATATACGTATAGCTGATTCACTTTGTTATACAGCAGAAACTAACACAACGTTGTAAAGCAATTATACTACGATGAAGATGTTAAAAAACAAATAAAGTGAGAAGAAAATAATATACCTCTCTCATAGGGATGTGGCAAAGTAATATGTGACATAAAACATCTGGCAAAATACCTGGCACAGAACTGCTGTTTAATACTTGCCAATTATCTTAAAGGATTATTATCTTAATGATCTTAATTCATTCATTTGGCAGGTATATTAAGTGCTACTATGTACCAGGCACCATTCTCATTGCTGGAGGTGTACACAAAGTCCCTGGCTTCCTGGAGTCTGCTATCTAGTGTAAGACACAGGAAATAAAAAATAAATCTATAAAAAGGTAATTACCATCATGTTAGGTAATGGTAAAATAAAGAAAATAAAGCAGGGCAGGGCCAGATAGAATGTCAGAATGTCTGAGGAAGTACCATTGAAGCACAAAACTGAATGAAATGAGGAAGAAAGCCATGGATGTACCTGGGGGAAGAGTGTTCCAGGCAGAAGGAATAGCAAGTGCAAAGGCCCTGGGGCAGGAATGTGCTCAGCATCCTGCAAAAAAAGCAAGGAGCCCAGAGTGGCTGGAGAGCAGATGCACCGGGAAGAGTGGTAGATGAGCGGAAGAGAGGTACCAGGGGCTGGGTTATATCTGGAGTGTTCTGAGACGCCTTGGTGGTTTCATGTGTGTTTATCTTGTCTCTCTGATGAAACTGAAAACCTCATGGGTCACTGCAGCAGAGCAGTTATGACTCTGGTCTGTAGTATCAGATAGATCCGGGTGTTAACCAAGTGCACAACTTTATGTCACCTTGGAAATATCTCTTAATCTCTCTGAGCCTCAGTTGCTTCCCCTAGAAAATGGAGATCATAATAGTGCCTACGCCTATCTCACTGGATTTTTATGAAGATTAAATGAGATAATTTGAGAAAGGTGCCCGGCATTCAGTAAGTGCTTCATATGTTAGCTATTATTATTGAGGGCAGCAGACCCATTCTCTGCACTTTTCCTTTATCCGTCAACAGATCCGTATGAAGCTCTTACCATGGGCAAGCCTTGTGATGTATAATCCCATAATTCCTAGCATTGTGTTGACCACATAACCCAACGCCTACTGAATTTTTGTAGACTTACAAAACAGCAATAGCTTTCTAACCCAGCAATCAGCTGACTGACAACTCTATTCGGAACCCAAGAACCAGAAGGAAAACAAAATATGTCTTTAAATTCCCAAAACACCTGTTAGAAAGATTATGCGCTAAAGCTGTAAACTTGAATCATGCAGAGCTCTCTATTCCTAACTTGTTTTTAAACCCAATCACGTGGTCAGTCAGTCGGGTTTCTTGGGTTAGAGAGAGTTGGAAGGGACAGTGGCCACAGGCCAACATGCTTAATGTAGCTTAATGTATACAGAGCAGCAGTGCAAAAGAAGATCAAATTAAAACCATAAAAAGCAGGGAGGAGAACTCAAAAAAGGAATGCAGGAATCTATTCACTCACTCCTTCATTCATTTATTCAATAATTCATTCACTCAACAAATATTTATGGGTGACTATTGTTGGCGAGGCACTATGGTTGAGAGCTGGGTGCACAAAAGTGGCAAGAACCCCATACTTGCCTCACAGAGCTTGCGGTCTGGCGCGGGAAGATAGGCAAGGAAACAATTTCAATACAGTGTTAAGTGATAGACCAGGGTGAGCACAGGACACTAGAGGGCGCCGGAGGAGCATCGATCAGCCTTCATCGGGCAGAGTTCGTTTCCTGGAGAAAATGGGAGGCCATTTAGTATCAGGGCGCTCAGGCTGTGGTTCATCCAGTGACTCAGTAAGAATCACCACACTGCAATAATGGATGCTCAAAACCACAATGTTCAGTGCACAAGGTAAGGACAGTCAATGTTCCCTGTATTAAATGTGATAAAGCAGGGAATAACATGAAGATTTCCATTAAAAATTATTTCAGTACAATTTTCAGTTCTCAGATTGATGCATTATCTGGAAATTTGCTTAGCTGGAATCTTGCCCTTGTGGCACTAACATTTATTTCCTAGTGATATTATACCTATGAGGAATTATTGTTAGGCCATAGTTTTAAAGACAATGTATGAAGCATACTATATAATATTTTGTCTTGTACATAAATATTAGATAAAATATCTACATTGTTTTTGTTTTTTTCACTATGTGGTTATGGGAAAGGGTTTAGGAAGAAGTATCCTTTGGTATGGGAGTCCTGTGAAAGCTTGGCACTATTTTTTTTTCAATTTTTTTCTTGTGGTAAAAAGTAATATTTTAATGCAGTATTTCAAAAAATCAAAATCAATGCAGAAAAATCCACAATGAATGAAATAACTGTTTTAAATATAGTAAGGTGGGTGAGGTGAATATGCAAATTGGGGGTTGGATCCTGGTGTTTTGTTTTGTTTTTATTGATGTACAATTGACATAAAATGTTATATTAGTTTCAGGTGTGCAACATAGTGATTCATTTGTATACATTGAGAAATGATCACCATAATAAGTCTAGTTGCCACATGTCATCATACAAAGTTACTAGAATATTGCTGACTATATTCCCCATGCTTTACTGTACATCCCCGTGACATTTATTTTATAACTGGAAGCTTGTACTTTTTGATCCCCTTCACCCATTTTGCACCACCCTCCCAACTTCCCTCTGCTCTAGAAACCACCAATCTGTTCTCTGTACCTATGAGTCTGGGTTTGGTTTGGTTTTGTATGTTTCTTCGCTTTGTTTTTTTAGATTCCACATGTAAGTGAAATCATGTAGTATTTGTCTGTCTCTGACTTATTTCACTTAGCATAATACCCTCAAGGTCCATCTATGTTGTTGAAAATGGCAAGATCTCATTCTCTTTTACAGCTGAGTAGTGTTCCATTGTGTGTGTGTGTGTGTGTGTGTGTGTGTGTGTGTGTGTGTATGTGTATAAACCATCTTCTTTCATCCATTGATGGGAATTTAGGTTATTTCCATATCTTGACTATTGTAAATAATGCTGCACTGAAAAAGCTTGGTACTATTAATCGTACCAATCTAAAACATGAAACTGAAACATGAGTCAGTCAGTTAATTGGACTATGTTTCATAGCTAAGTCATGACCAATTGTCCACTTCTTCAGTTTACTCAAAAATACATGCCATTGATATTCAGTGCAGTGCTGTTTGTTAGAGCAAAATATTGGAAACAACCTAAAGATCCAACAGCAGGGAACTGGTGAAATAAAAGGCAGCACATCCATAAATAGAATATTATGCAGTCATTAAAAAGAACAACACAACACTAAAATGGAACATTCTCCAAGATGTATTATTAAAGAAAAAAAAATAGTGTCTGAGTGAGAAAAAACCTACATATTTTGTAGTAAATGGAAGAATGCACAAAACATTAGTGACAATGGTAGCCTCAAAGTAGGGGTGCTGGGTGACGGAGGTTCAGGAAAGGGAAGGAAATTGTTTTACACTGGTATCCTTTGTGCCTTTTGAATTTTGTATGATGTGCATGTGTTACAAATTCAAAAATAAATCTACAAAAAAATTTTTTTAAATGAAGAAAAAGTAAGAAGTGTCATCAATCGCAAAGGGAACCTGTTTGGGTGAGATGGTGGAGCAGATTGAGCAGGTGCCAGATGCGGCTGGGCAAGGACTGCCTCCTTCTCGTCCTGGCTCTGTTGCTTGGGGCGTGATCCGGGTTCAGAAGCCATCAGCCCACAGAAAGAACCTGGCTCAAAATTCCACGCTTTAAAAATGTGAATTCGAAGGTCTTGAATGCACCTTTCTCCAAAGCAGATATACAAATGGCTGGTGAGCACACGAAAAGATGCTCAATGTCACTAATCATTAGAGACTTGCAAATCAAAACCACCATGAGATACCACCTCACACCCACTAGGATGGCTACTATTTAAAAAGAAAAGAAAAGAAAAGAAACCAGAAAATAAGTGTTGGTGAGGAGACAGAAAACAGGGAATCTTTGTGCGCTGTTGGTAGAAATAGAAAATGGTGTGGCTGCTGTGGAAAATAGTATATGGTTTCTTAAAAAATTAAGCATAGAATTACCATCTGACCCAGCAATTCCACTTCTGAGTATATTCCCAAAAGAGCTGAAAGCAGGGTCTCAAAGAAAAATTTGTACACCCATGTTCATAGCAGCATTACTGACAACAGCCAAAAGATGGAAGCAACTCAAGTGTCCATCAATTAATGAATGGATAGACAAATTGTGGTGGATACAGACAGTGGAATATTATTCACCCTTAAAAGAGAAGGAATTTCTGATACTTGCTACAACATGGATGAACCTTGAGGACATTATGGTAAGTGAAATAAGCCTGTCATAAAAAGATAAATACTGTGTGATTCTATTTCCATGAAGTACCTCGAGTAGTCAAATTCATAGACGCAGAAACTAGAATGGTGGTTGCCAGGGGCTGGGGGGCGGAGGAAGTAAGGCTGAATGATTGTTTAATGGCTACAGAGTGTCAGTTTTGCAAGATGCAAAAAGCTCTAGGGATGATGGTGGTGATAGTTGCACAACAATGTAAATGTATTTAATACCAGGGAATTGTTCACTTAAAAACAGTTAAGATGGTAAACTGTTTGTAATATACATGTTACCACAATTAAAAATAAAATTAAAAAAATTTGAATTTGAATGTACCCAGACACGGATTACACCTTCCGATTCCCAAAAAAACTCAATACATTCTGCAGTCAGTTTCACCATTTACCTTGAAAATCAGTTTCATGTTGACCTCACATGCATTCAAATTTGTGAGCCTTAGCAAATATATTTAAACATTTTGACCCTCAAATTTTCTCGTAGGAATAATAATCCCCATCTACCTCACCTAATTGATGGAGGGGTAGATGGGCTCTGTGCAGAAGCATTTAGAAACTGAAACAGTCACTGTGATGTGCTAGGTTCACCCCTGGGGAATAGCAGATCAAAGCGTGTTTCAGCAGGTGGGTTAGTAACATAGCTTAATGCCTGAGATGGGGAAAAGGTGATGGAACCAGGGTAGGAAAATCAAAATGAAATGACCCCATGGGTTCGTTTTATTCTCTTAAAATATTATCAGTTATCCTAGGGTTGGGGAAGATGGAAGCATAGTAAGTAACTTAGAGACATGTCACACCTGATGCAAACACTAGATTCTCTGACATCATTTTTTTCCTAAAAGTGGTTTAACAGTATCTTTTCCTCGTAGTGAGATTTGCCACCTCAATCCAATAACACAATTTAACAAACATCAATTCAGCAACAATGAAGGGGAAAACTGGGAGGCACACAGTTCAAGTAGACATAGTTCTTGCCACCAGGAGCTCGCCTATAGCCCTGAGCACTCAGGATTATTTCTTCAGGTGTTTAACCTGCTTAGTAGTTTCTACCATAGCAGGTACCATTTTCAACCCCTCACCTGTTTTGCATATGAGTTTCTTAAATAGGAGCTGGTTTTCCTAAAGGTCCTTCATTCTCCCTCGCTCCCTCCCTCTCTCTCTCCCTCACTCCGTCCCTCCATCCCTCTGTCCCTCCGTTCCTTTCTTCCTTCCTTTCTACCTTCCATCCAAACTCAGTGAGCATCTGCTATGAGCCAAATGCCATAGAGATGTAGAGGGTACCGTGGCTAATAAGACAAAGTCCTTGACTTCATACCACTAACATTCTGGTCAAGAAAGTTTCCTTCCTGGCCAAAACTCCATGTGCCTTAACTACAGTACTCTGAAAAAGGTCATCTGTCTTTGAATAACATCCTTGAAGAAGCTAGATTACATAAATCTATCAACACACTGGGGCATTGCTTGAATCTGACCTATGAAACAAGTAACAAAAATATTTGACTTTATAAATAATACCTCACGTATATTTATAGTGTGCCTTCCCCATGCACAGCGCCAAGCATCTCAAGATTTATGTGATAGAGGAGAAAATCATCCTCACATAATAGATATGAAAACGTTTGTTTTTTTTTTTAAAATCAAGTGACAGATCTCTGTAGGCTTGTCAACTTGAGGACACTTGTCAAGCAGTATCCCACAGGAGTCATCTTACTTAATTTTTTGTCAACAACTTGGTTAAGTGGATTTAATAAATGATTCAAAATATGTCTGAGTGGCTGGAGCTAGAAGCAAAAATGGCTTTTAAGACAACCTTGACAGCTTTTTCCTGCTGACAACACAGGAGCAAAGATGATGAACATTCCCAAAGCAATAGGTCCCTCCACACAAGGGAAGCGGATTGTGCGAAGGTTTAAACACGTTGAGCCCAGCTGCTGTCTAAGATGTCACTATTCATTCAAAGATGCTTGAATTTTGAACTCAGAGGGGAAAGCAGAAAAAAGCCTGGGAGATGAAGCCTTGCCTGCACTTTGTAACTTTGGTTTTACGATGAAACAATTAAAATATGGAAGTTGAAATGACCCTAACCCCACCCCACCCCCCCACCCCATGGGAGTCTCAGTTGTTGATTTACAACCTCCCAGCTCAAAATCCACCCCTCACGGCCCTGCTTGTGATGCTGGAGCTGGGTCCTCTGGACATTTCCCCTCTGCCAGGTGGCACAGTGTGGACCTTTGTCATGACAGCACTGCAGGAACACTGCGGGAGGAGGGGCCTTGTCTTCCTGGTTCTGGTGCTTGTTCCTCTCTTCTTGTTCCTGCAGCACATAGGACATCCCGTGGCACTCGCCTCAGTGAATTCAGTGGTATCCTTCCAGGTGGTTACCAGGAAGTTCTCCAGAGCCCCAGCCAGCTTCCTGGAAAGTACAACACCCAATGACTTGGCCAGTGCCCCAGCCGGACCCCAGAGGGTGGTTCATGGCTAGTTTTATCAGCACCTTACGGAACTTCTCTGCTAGCTAGTGGGCTATAGCCATGCCCTCTTCAGTAAAGCCTGAGTCTCAATGTGCAAGAGAGAAGGCCCTCTTCCAAATTTGTTCCTTCCTTGAGTGGTCTGCTTCAGTCCTAGGTTGTAGTTACTATTCCTATAATCTTGGGAGTTTCTTAACCCATTATGTTAACTAATCCTCTGTTATTGTTAATAATTCTTTATATTAAACTTTCCTTGTTCGTTACTGTATGACTCCTGTTTCTTGACTAAGGACCTTGATTAATCCACTGATATCCAACAGAAATGTGTGTTTATGTTCACCAAAAGTTATGTACAAGAAATTTCATAGTTGCACTCTTCATAATGCCCAAAATATCCATCACCAGGAGAAGAGATATATTGTGGTACATTCATACAAGGGAATGTTATCCAGCAATGAGAATAAATGAACTACAAGTACATGCAACAACACATATGAACTGACAAACATATTGTTGAGTGAAAGAAGCAGAAACAAAAGAAAATATTCTGTATGATTCCATTTATGTCAAGTCTAAAACCAGGCAAAACTAATCTCTGTTGCTAGAAAGTAAAAAACGGGGTTATTCCTGGAGGGGATTAATGATTTGAAGGGGGCACAGGGATCTTTTGGGGTGCTGGTAATGTTCTGTTTCCTGGCCAGGGTATTGGTTATATGTCATTGTTTATGCAAATTATTGAGCAGTATATTTTTGATGTGTACATTTTAGAAATGAGTCAAGCTGAAAAATATTATATATTTATTGAATTTATGAGGTGTGAATTATTTGACTCAAATAATGAACTCAAGCTCACTCATTCATTCATTCAACAAAAAGCATATGTACATATTATATACCAGTCACTGTATATAATGCTAAGGATCTAGAGATGAATTAGTTATTCTTGGTTTCTGTTCACAAAGGGGCATGGTCTAAAGGGGGAGACCAACACGAACATGTATAACTACAACAATATGATTCATGGACTGGTTTAGGTATGGATGGGGTGCTAGAGATATAGAGGAGGGAACCGTGAATGGTGCTTTGAAAAACTACACACAGAAAGGTGATGTCTGAGCAGGGACCTTCCCCCTGTACAGTGTAGAAGTATCTACTCACTCCTGTGTCCCCCATTGCCATAAAAGGATGAGTAGGAGATGGCCAAAAAGAAAAGGGTTTTCCGAGCAAGCAGAACAGCATGTGCACAGAGGTGAATTTTGAAAGTCACTATAAACTCAGAGAACAGAGCATTTAATGTGGCAGGAGTCCAGGTAGCACTGGAAAGAATGGCAGGAGAGGAAATTACAAACGTAAACTGAGGCTTGATGGTGACATGTTTGTATGCCTTCTACAGAGTGTGAATTTCACACAAGGAGCCAAGAAACATTGTATAGCTAGTCTTCAAAGATGCCCCTTCCCCCCCCCCAACAGATGATGCCTTTGCTAGTCCCCTCCCACAATGAATCTGGGTTGGCCAATGGAACCAACAGAATTTGGTGCAAGTGACACTGTGTGTCAGTGTCACACACTGAGGCCACTACAGCTTTTGACTTGATCTCTTGGAACGCTTGTTCTAGGGGGAGCTAGGCATCTTGTAAGAAGTCTGGCTAACCTGAGTCCACAATATTGTGAGGAAACACAGCCTAAGAGAGGCCATGAGGAGGGAGCCATTCATCAGCCCAGTCACGCCTTCGGGAGGCTCCAGCCTTAGCTGGCATCTGACCACAACGGCATCCGAAACTCCAACGGAGAACGGACTAGGTGTATGTCGAACGTTGTCAACATACAGAACTGTGTGAGAGAGAGAAAATCTTTTTGTTCTATACTACATTTTGAATCACCACATTTTGGGGTGATTTGTTACACAGTACTAGTAATTGGAACAGACATCTTGGAATAGCAGTGTGACATAAAGAGTTTGAGTTTGTTTTTGGAAACAGTGTGGCGACAGCATGGAGGATGGGTTGAAGAGGGAAGAGGCTGAAGGCACCAAGATATGTTAGGAGGATAAGTAGACATCGATGTAAACTGAAAGGAGAGATTGGAATCTAGAGATACTTGTGAGGCAGAATTGACAGAATGTAGAGGTAAAATAAATGTGTGATGGGAAGGCAAGGAAGACTGTGAATATCTTTTAGGTTTTTGCCCAAAGAGAACAGATGGTGGATAATGTCCTTAGTAGAAATAAGGGCCCTATTTGGGAGGGTAGATAATGAACTGTGTATATGCTGTTGTTGAGGGGTTTACAAGGATTTATTGGTGAAAATGTCAAATAAGCAGTTGGAAACTTCGATTTAAGGCACACAGGAGATTGGGGCTGTACATACACATAAGATCTCAGTTACATATGGTGATGGTTGAAGTTATGGAGATGAGATCACCAATAGAAAGTGTTCAGGGAAACAAGAGGAGGGACAAATGATGGAGCTCTGTTAGGAGAACTCAGTGGGCAGAGGAGGAAAAGCCCAAAAAGAAAACTGAAAAAGATAAGTCAGAGAAGTAGAAGGAGAAACAGGACGCTCGTGTCTTATGAGCCGAGGGACAGGAGAATGTCAAGAGGATTGAGCTTTCATTGTCAAAAGCCGTGGCAAGATCAAGTAAGGTGAGCCTGTGGTATTTGGTTTGGACAATTAAGAGGTCATTAGGGCTCTAAATGAGACTACTTTCAATAACCTGGCTTTGATGAGAGTAAAAAGCAGAGACCGTGAATATAGATTACTCTTTAAAGATATTCAGTGTTAAAGTGAAGAAGAAGGACAAGTTAGTTTGTTTGAGCCTGACTGTAGGCTACAGGGAAAGAGGAGCCTGGGTGGCTGGTTGGCTGGCCCAGAGTCCCTGAGCCAGTGAGACGGGTGGGACGGAAAGGTCTCCAGAGTCAGCTGGTTTATAGGCATGTGCTCTTCAAAGTTTGGTTGACAGATCTGTAGCATCACCGACACCTGGTAACTTGTTGGAAGTGCAGAACCTCAGGCCCCACAGCAGGTCTGGTGAATCAGAACCTGCATTTTAACAAGATGCCCAGGTGATCATCGCTTTTAATCCTCACAACAGCCAGGTAAGATGGGCATTACTGTTCCCATCTTTACCTATGATGAGAAAGCAGTTGCCTGAGATAGCCGAGCTGATTAGTGTCTAAGCCAAGATTCAATCCCAGAACTTCCCGAGTCCGATGTTCTTTTCAAAAGGTAGAGAAGGAAGTTCAGAGAATTTCTACTTTCTCCCAATTCAGGAGAATTTTCAGATACTAGAATACTTCCAACGACCAAGCAATCACAGGTGTGTAGCTCTAGTGCCGTCAGCTGTGAGTTTACTGTGAAAGTGCTGGACGAATCCCTTTCACAGCCCTTGGCGGCCTCTTAAGAAACAACGTTAACAGCGTTGGAACTTCACTTCCCAGCAAGCCCCGCGGCTTGCTACCGCGCGAGGCATGACGGGCACCTCGCCTCTCTCTCTCTCCTCTCCGGTGGAGCATGCCGGGCAGAGGCGAGTTAGGACGCAGCCGGTCGTACGGGCGCGCAGCATTCTGGGAAGTGTAGTCTGGCCCGGACTCGGACACCCCTTCGGATGAATGGGGCCCCGCTGACAGCTAACTACAGCTCCTCGCCGGCAGCGTTGGTGGTGGCTGCCGGGAAAAGGGAGACCGCGACGGCCCCGGGAGAGCAGCACTGCGGGACGGTGGTGATGTTCAGTGCCGCGGCGAGGCGGCAGCCGGGTTTCCTGGGGTAGCAGTCTAGGCGGGCGCTTCCTCTGCGCGCTTGCTCCCCTTACCCTGCCCCGGCCATGCGCCCGGCCTTAGCGGTGGGCCTGGTTTTCGCAGGCTGCTGCAGTAACGTGATCTTCCTAGAGCTCCTGGCCCGGTAAGTGACCCCCGCCGGTCGCACTAAAGAAGCCGGAGGAGGGGCGCCCCCACGCGCCGTCCCCCCCGAGCCGGGCGGGGCCCGGGGTGGGACCGCCTGCGCCCGGTGTCTGCCCTGGGCTGCTTGGGACGCGGCTGAGTCGGCTGCTCCGTCATCCTGCGCACCTTCCGCTCTCCCGCCCAATAGTTTCTTAGCATCCCTCGAGGGGAACACTGGGGGTGTTTGCTGTCGTCACCCCCTTTTCACACTCTGGGGGATTGAAGCCTGGAGAGATTTTTTTCCCAAGGTCGGCAGGGAGCTCGTGGCAGAACCCAAGGTTCCTCCAGCTCTTTTCTCGATCCTGCTAATGCCATATATATAACGTGAGCAAAGCTTGGACTTAAAAAGCAGTCTGATTTGGTACACGCTGCAAAGAAAGTTTCAGTTGTTTTAAAGTGGCCTGCAAAGAAGTTCTTTTATTGGCCTTAGAGATGGTTATGAGTACTTTGCCCAACATGCCTCTCGCGGATGTAGTAGAACGAATTCTTATGCAGAAGGTCGGTCCAATTGACCGGGGATAGCCTTTCCAGCATTAAGATATTAAATCAGGAAGCTTGCATTTTAAGGTGTAACTTTATAAATCAAGAATGGTTATGACACTTTCCCAAAGGGACACCAGGGTAGTTTTATTGAGGTGGCATGCAAATAATGTTGAGTAATAATGTGCAAAGTTCATTGAGTAGAAGCTGTTAGAGAAAAGGCAACAGGTGGACTCTAAAAGCTCAGGACTGAAAATCTCAGGAGTTCCCGTCTTTGGCTCTGTCATCCCCTGACCGTGTGACGTTTTCAAGTTATTTAGCCTCTCTGGGCTTCCTTTTTCCACCTATAAAATAATATCTATGGTGCTGTTTAGCACCATGTTTTTAAATCTGCACATTATCTCCATTGACCATCAGAACAAGATAGGTCAAGAATTATATTCTCTGTTTTACTGAAAGTGAAACATGTCCCAGGAAGTTAGGTTGTCTCTTACTACTTGTAAGTGGCAGAACCAGAAGTGGAATCCAGGAATCTAAACTCCTAGCCCAATACCTTTTTCAACTTTCCTGTTATTTTTGAGCTTGAGCAGCCCTTAGGCTTTGGTGACCCATTTCCTCCTGTGGTGCCTGCTAGAAATGTATTTTATTTTCATGATAACATTGATTAAGTCATTCTGAAGCAACCAGTTTGCTTAAGGTAAGCTCTGTGGGATTAATTTTTGCGATTATGGAGCTTGAAATTTTAATGTGCAAAAAGTGTTGATTAAAATCTTTCATTTGTCATTCTCTGGAGTAGGCGGTGAGGGATGTGAAAATGAAAAAAAAATGTATCCAGCTGTCAGCTGGTACACTTCAAAGGAAGGTCACTTTGGAAATTGGTTTAAAAATATAAAAATGTGATAAAATCAGGCCAGCCATGGAAATGAAGGTCAGAGAATAATAGTGTAATGTTTGTGTTGAATTAAACCTTGCCAAAGGCTGTATGACATCAGAATATGTTATGTTAGTAACTGAGGGCCTTTTTAAATTTATTTTTTAACCAGTTGTGAGCCCTTAGCTAAATTACGTGGTCTCCCTGAGTCTGTTCTCTCAGCTGTGAAAGGGCCGTGATGGCTCTGCCAGCCTCACAGGGTTTTGAAGGATTAAATGAGATGCCGGTGCAAAGCCTGAAGCTCGCAATAGGTTCCCCTTCTAACAACTTTTGTTTCAGTATACATATACCCTGTTTTATGAGCTGTTCCTGAAAAGTTGTGGGTAAATCTAACTTTACAGGATGTTTTTCTGCATTATTGGATCTTCTATTTAGAATACTTTGAATAATTTGTTAAACCCAAAAAAACCATCATTCCTTATCTTTCTTGTACATCTGAATGTTTGCATACAGCAATGGGTTTTCATAATGTGGTAAGGGGTACATTTGTTAGTTTAATGAGTGGTACCCCAAACTGAATAGCAGCTTTGTGCTGATTTGCTTGGGCAACTCCAACTTATCATATTTCAGATCAAGAAAATAAGAGTTGGTTGGACCAGATGGTCTTTTAAGGTTCTTTGTAGATTTGGCCTTCTCATAATTTGTGACTTTATCTTGGGACATCACAGTGGAACGCTAATAAATTTTTATAGAGCAGGAACTGTGCTTCTTATATAGCTTCCTTGGGACACTAAGTATGAATTGAAATGCTAAACTGACTTGTAGGGAGAAGTGAGCATTTTTAACCATTTTCCCCCAAGTTGGAGAACAAATTTAGGTTTTTCTTTCTTATTTCATACTTATAATTGGGACCTATAATAAAATATAAAGCACCAATGCAGTGTACAGGGCAGATGTGAAGTAATGAATGAGTGCCTTGATCTCCCTTCTGAGAGAGTTTACATTCTACCTTGGAAACAAGATACACCATCAGCTCACTAACTAGGTGAGGTGTCTTATGTCAGGAAAACAATCTGAAACATTTTCTTTTTCGCATTTTATTTTTTCATCAAGTGCCTAATGTTGACTCAAATAAGGAAGTTTTCTAAATCTAGAATAAGAAATACAGAAGCCATAAACTATCTGCCTAATTCTTTCTCTTCAGAGTTCTTTTTTAAAAAAGTAAAAAATTTGGATTCTTGCCGAAGAGAATTCACAGAGAAACTGTTTGCATTTAGTGATTATAATACCTGAGGAATAAAGTTGAAGATAACAAACAATTCAGGGGAAAAGGATCCAGGTTTGTACTCTGAAGTTTTAAAGTGAATTATTCAAATTAAAATAAATAGTTCCATTGGTAGCTATACAGCATTGTGTTCTTAAAAAGCTCTGTAAGTTGATTTTTTAAAAAATTGAATTATGTGAGTACATTAGGGAGATATAAAAATCCTATGGAAATAGAGACAAAGTAGATTAGAATTGTCAAGGGGAGGGGGAAATGGAGAGTGATTCCTAATGGGTATTGGATTTCTTTTGGAAGTGTCCTAAAATTAAATGATGGTAATGGCTGCACAACTCTAAATATAATACTAAAAACCACCGAATTGTTAAAAAAAAAAATAATAACAATGATAATAATAAGGAGGTCTGCAAACACCATTTATTTGCCAGGTGGCTCTGGGAGACTTACCTAATTCTGTGCCATTTGGCGCTCAGTGTCTTAGCATTGAAATGGGCATAATAATAGCTACCTCCATAAATAAAGATAAAATTAAAAATTATTATGATGCCTTTTATTTTTTATTTTAATTTTTTAAATGTTTTCAATAGCTTTAACTTTTTTATACGTTTGTTGAAGTATATTCATAAACAAAGATTGGACACATTTAATGTATACAAATTGATGAGTATGCATACACCTATGAAACCATCATCGTAATCGAGGTAATAAACATATCCATCACCTCCAAAATTTCCTTGTGCTCCCTTTTTTTTATGGTAAGAACACTGAGCATGAAATGTACCCTGTTAACAAATTCTTAAGTGTGCACTACTGAATTGTTAACCATATGCACTACGATGTACAGAGATCTTTTGAATTTATTCACCTTGTATAACTGAAAACTTATACCCATTGAACAAGTCCCCATTTTCCCTTCCCCCCTGACCCTGGCAATCCCCATTCTATTGTCTGCTTCTGTAAGTTTGACTATTTTAGATGCTTCATGTAAGAGGAATCATGCAGTCCTTTTGTCCTTTTGTGACTGACTGACTTCATTTAGCATGCCTTCCATGTTGTTGCAAATGGTGTCATTTCCCTCTTTTTTAAGGCTGAATAATATTTACTGTATGTTTATACCGCATTTTCTGTATCCATTCATCTGTCCATGGACATTTCAGTTGTTTCTGTATCTTCACTAGGTATTGCAAATAGTGCTGCAGTGAATATGGGGACGTTGCTATCACTTTAAGATCCTGATTTCAATTATTTGTTTTTAACATTTTTTAACAAATTGAAGTATAGTTGATTTACAATGCTGTGCCAATCTCTGCTGTACAGCAAAGTGACTCAGTTGTATACATATAGACATTCTTTTTCATATTCTTTTCCATTATGGTTTATCCCAAGAGATTGAATAGAGTTCCCTGTGCTATACAGTAGGACCTTGTTGTTTGTCCATCCTAAATGTAATAGTTTGCATCTACCAACCCCAAACTCCCGGTCCATCCTTATCCCTCCCTACCCCCCTTGGCAACCACAAGTCTGACCTCTATGTCTGTGAGTCTGTTTCTGTTTCATAGATAGGTTCATTTATGCCATATTTTAGATTCCATATGTAGGTGATATCATATGGCATTTGTCTTTCTCTTTCTGACTTATTTCACTTAGTATGATAATCTCTAGTTGCATCCATGTTGCTGCAAATGGCATTATTTCATTCTTTGTTATGGCTGAGTAGTATTCCATTGTATATATCACATCTTCTTTATCCATTCATCCATTGGTGGACACTTAGGTTATTTCCATGTCTTGGCTGTTGTGAATAGTGCTGCTATGAACATAGGGGTGCATGTATCTTTTTTTTTTTTCACACACACACACACTGTATTTTATTTTTACAAGAGATAAATAAACTGACACCAAGCATTGTAAATGGATGACCACGACAAAAGCAACAATGATTGCAATTACCAAACTCGAAACACACTCATACTATGTCATAATACTGACATTCAGTCCAGTAATCCTCCACTGTAACAGCTCCTTTACTTTGCAGTGAAAATTGATTTGTATATTTTTTGTCTCTGAGTCCTTGTGGGATTTTTTTTTTTATTCAAACAGAAAGACACAAAAATTATAATCATCCTCATCAGTTCACTCAGTCCCATGTAATTAATTTTTTTTTTCATCTTGATCTTTTGTTAGCAATTTTATGAGTTCATCAGTTTTCCATTAGAGTTCTGAAAATGCTTATTCATTCAGTTCAGCAGTATAGTCAGTTACCAGAAACCTGTACTTGTCAGAGTCTTTTTCATGAATTCCTTGAAGATGAAACCCTTTTATAGTAACATATTTGCAAAAGCATCAGAGTACACCCAGAACTGTCTGTAAATGAAAAAAGACTTAAAAATGACCACGGTTAAAGATTTGATGAAAGTTCATAATAATGCAATTGACAAGGAAACTTATTTCTGAGATACACATTTTAAAGTAAGAACTAGAATTATGACTTATAACATTATACCAGAACATATAAGATTTTTAGAAATTTCATGTAATGTCTGAAACATTTATACTAACATAATTCCATACAAATAACCCAATGAAAGTTTAGTATTACTTGTTTTGTTTGTTTGTTTGTTTATACCATAAGTTCTTATTAGTCATCCATTTTATACACAACAGTGTATACATGTCAGTCCCAATCGCCCAATTCAGCACACCACCTTCCCCACCCCCCTGCCGCTTTTCCCCCTTGGTGTCCATACGTTTGCTCTCTACATCTGTGTCTCAACTTCTGCCCTGCAAACCGGCTCATCTGTACGATTCTTCTAGGTTCCACATACATGCGTTAATATACGATATTTGTTTTTCTCTTTCTGACTTACTTCACTCTGTATGACAGTCTCTAGATCTGTCCACGTCTCAACAAATGACCCAATTTCGTTCCTTTTTATGGCTGAGTAATATTCCATTGTATATATGTACCACAACTTCTTTATCCATTCGTCTGTTGATGGGCATTTAGGTTGCTTCCATGACCTGGCTATTGTAAATAGTGCTGCAATGAACATTGGGGTGTATGTGTCTTTTTGAATTATGGTTTTCTCTGGGTATATGCCCAGTAGTGGGATTGCTGGATCATATGGTAATTCTATTTTTAGTTTTTTAAAGAACCTCCATACTGTTCTCCATAGTGGCTGTATCAATTTACATTCCCACCAACAGTGCAAGAGGGTTCCCTTTTCTCCACACCCTCTCCAGCATTTGTTGTTTGTAGATTTTCTGATGATGCCCATTCTAACTGGTGTGAGGTGATACCTCATTGTAGTTTTGATTTGCATTTCTCTAATAATTAGTGATGTTGAACAGCTTTTCATGTGCTTCTTGGCCATCTGTATGTCTTCTTTGGAGAAATGTCTATTTAGGTCTTCTGCACATTTTTGGATTGGGTTGTTTGTTTCTTTAATATTGAGCTGCATGAGCTGTTTATATATTTTGGAGATTAATCCTTTGTCCGTTGATTCGTTTGCAAATATTTTCTCCCATTCTGAGGGTTGTCTTTTCATCTTGTTTATGGTTTCCTTGGCTGTGCAAAAGCTTTGAAGTTTCATTAGGTCCCATTTGTTTATTTTTGTTTTTAT
This sequence comes from Balaenoptera physalus, assembly GCF_965194825.1. Taxonomy (NCBI): domain Eukaryota; kingdom Metazoa; phylum Chordata; class Mammalia; order Artiodactyla; family Balaenopteridae; genus Balaenoptera; species Balaenoptera physalus. Next base: position 105,435,043 of record NC_138887.1, on the reverse strand, counting down.
TTCCATTACTCTAGGAGGTGGATCAAAAAAGATCTTGCTGTGATTTATGTCATAGAGTGTTCTTCCTATGTTTTCCTCTAAGAGTTTTATAGTGTCCGATCTTACATTTAGGTCTTGAATCCATTTTGAGTTTATTTTTGTGTATGGTGTTAGGGAGTGTTTTAATTTCCTTCTTTTACATGTAGCTGTCCAGTTTTCCCAGCACCACTTATTGAAGAGACTGTCTTTTCTCCATTGTATATCTTTGCCTCCTTTGTCATAGATTCGTTGACCATAGGTGCGTGGGTTTATCTCTGGGCTTTCTATCTTGTTCCATTATCTATGTTTCTGTTTTCATGCCAGCACCATATTGTCTTGATTACTGTACCTTTGTAGTATAGTCTGAAGTCAGGGAGTCTGATTCCTCCAGCTCCATTTTTTTCCCTCAAGACTGCTTTGGCTATTTGGGGTCTTTTGTGTCTCCATACAAATTTAAAAATGATTTGTCCTAGTTCTGTAAAAAATGCCATTGGTAATTTGATAGGGATTGCATTGAATCTGTAGATTGCTTTGGGTAGTAGAGTCATTTTCACAATATTGATTCTTCCAATCCAAGAACATGGTATATCTCTCCATCTGTTGGTATCATCTTTAATTTCTTTCATCAGTGTTTTATAGTTTTCTGCATACAGGTCTTTTGTCTCCCTAGGTAGGTTTATTCCTAGGTATTTTATTCTCTTTGTTGCAGTGGTAAATGAGAGTGTTTCCTTAATTTCTTTTTCAGATTTTTCATCATTAGGGTATAGGAATGCAAGAGATTTCTGTGCATTAATTTTGTATCCTGCAACAGTACTAAATTCATTGATTAGCTCTAGTGGTTTTCTGGTGACATCTTTAGGATTCTCTATGTATAGTATCATGTCATCTGCAAACAGTGACAGTTTTACTTCTTCTTTTCCAATTTGTATTCCTTTTATTTCTTTTTCTTCTCTGATTGCCGTGGCTGGGACTTCCAAAACTATGTTGAATTATAGTGGTGAGAGTGGACATCCTTGTCTCCTTCCTGATCTTAGAGGAAATGCTTTCTGTTTTTCACCATTGAGAATGATGTTTGCTGTGGGTTTGTCATATATGGCCTTTATTATGTTGAGTTAGGTTCCCTCTATGCCCACTTTCTGGAGAGTTTTTATCATAAATGGGTGTTGAATTTTGTCAACAGATGCTTTTTCTGCATCTATTGTGATGATCATATGGTTTTTATTCTTCAATTTTTTTTTTCAATTTGTTAATATGGTGTATCACATTGATTGATTTGCATATATTGAAGAATCCTTGCATCCCTGGGATAAATCCCACTTGATTGTGGTGTATGATCCTTTAAATGTGTTGTTTGATTCTGTTTGCTAGTATTTTGTTGAGGATTTTTGCATCTATATTCATCAGTGATATTGGTCTGTAATTTTCTTTCTTTGTAGTATCGTTGTCTGGTTTTGGTATCAGGGTGGTGGTGGCCTCATAGAATGAGTTTGGGAGTGTTCCATCCTCTGGAATTTTTTGGAAGAGTTTGAGAAGGATGGGTGTTAGCTCTTCTTTAAATGTTTGATAGAATTCACCTGTGAAGCCATCTGGTCCTGGGCTTTTGTTTCTTGGAAGATTTTTAATCACAGTTTCAAATTCATTACTTGTGATTGGTCTGTTCATATTTTCTGTTTCTTCCTGGTTCGGTCTTGGAAGGTTCTACCTTTCTAAGAATTTGTCCATTTCTTCCAGGTTGTCCATTTTATTGGCATAGAGTTGCTTGTAGTAGTCTCCTAGGATGCTTTGTATTTCTGCAGTGTCTGTTGTAACTTCTCCTTTTTCATTTCTAATTTTATTGATTTGAGTCCTCTCTTTTTCTTGATGAGTCTGGCTAATGGTTTATCAATTTTGTTTATCTTCTCAAAGAACCAGCTTTTAGTTTTATTGATCTTTGCTCTTGTTTTCTTTGTTTCTATTTCATTTATTTCTGCTCTGATCTTTATGATTTCTTTCCTTCTGCTAACTTTGGGTTTTGTTTGTTCTTCTTTCTCTAGTTCCTTTAGGTGTAAGGTTAGATTGTTTATTTGAGATTTTTCTTGTTTCTTGAGGTAGGCTTGTATAGCTATAAACTTCCCTCTTAGAACTGCTTTTGCTGCATCCCATAGGTTTTGGATCGTCATGTTTTCATTGTCATTTGTCCCTAGGTATTTTTTGATTTCCTCTTTGATTTCTGCAGTGATCTCTTGGTTATTTAGTAACATATTGTTTAGCCTCCATGTGTTTGCGTATTTTACGTTTTTTTCCCTGTAATTCATTTCTAATCTCATAGCATTGTGGTCAGAAAAGATGCTTGATATGATTTCAGTTTTCTTAAATATACCAAGGCTTGATTTGTGACCCAAGGTGTGACCTATCCTGGAGAATGTTCTGTGCACACTTGAGAAGAAAGTGTAATCTGCTGTTTTTGGATGCAATGTCTTATAAATATCAATTAAATCTATCTGGTGTATTGTGTCATTTAAAGCTTCTGTTTCCTGATTTATTTTCATTTTGGATGATCTGTCCATTGGTGTAAGTGAGGTGTTAAAGTCCCCCACTATTATTGTGTTACTGTCGATTTCCTCTTGTATTGCTGTTAGCAGTTGCCTTATGTATTGAGGTGCTCCTATGTTGGGTGCATATATATTTATAAGTGTATCTTCTTCTTGGATTGATCCTTAATCCTTGATCATTATGTAGTGTCCTTCGTTGTCTCTTGTAACATTCTTTATTTATTTTAAAGTCTATTTTATCTGATATGAGTATAGCTACTCCAGCTTTCTTTTGATTTCCATTTGCATGGAATATCTTTTTCCATCCCCTCACTTTCAGTCTGTATGTGTTCCTAGGTCTGAAGTGGGTCTCTTGTAGACAGCATATGTATTGCTTGGAGCATTTAATACATTCACGTTTAAGGTAATTATCGATATGTATGTTCCTATGACCATTTTCTTAATTGTTTTGGGTTTGTTTTTGTAGGTCCTTTTCTTCTCTTGTGTTTCCCACTTAGAGAAGTTCCTTTACCATTTCTTGTAGAGCTGGTTTGGTGGTGCTGAATTCTCTTAGCTTTTTTGCTTGTCTGTAAAGCTTTTGATTTCTCCATCGAATCTGAATGAGATCCTTGCCGGGTAGAGTAATCTTGGTTGTAGGTCCTTCCCTTTCATCACTTTAAGTATATCATGCCACTCCCTTCTGGCTTGTAGAGTTTCTGCTGAGAAATCAGCTGTTAACCTTATGGGGGTTCCTTTGTATGTTATTTGTTGTTTTTCTCTTGCTGCTATCAATAATTTTTCTCTGTCTTTAATTTTTGCCATTTGATTAGTATGTGTTTTGGCGTGTTTCTCCTTGGGTTTATCCTGTATGGGACTCACTGCGCTTCCTGGACTTGTGTGGCTATTTCCTTTCCCATGTTAGAGAAATTTTCGACTATAATCTCTTCAGATATTTTCTCTGGTCCTTTCTCTCTCTCTTCTCCTTCTGAGACCCCTATAATGTGAATTCTATTGCGTTTAATATTGTCCCAGAGGCCTCTTAGGCTTTCTTCATTTCTTTTCACTCTTTTTTATTTAGTCTGTTCCACAGCAGTGAATTCCACCATTCTGTCTTCCAGGTCACTTATCCATTCTTCTGCCTCAGTTTTTCTGCTATTGATTCATTCTAGTGTCGTTTTCATTTCAGTTATTGTATTGTTCATCTCTGTTTGTTTGTTCTTTAATTCTTCTAGGTCTTTGTTAAACATTTCTTGCACCTTCTCGATCTTTGCCTCCCTTTTTTCCCCCCAGGTCCTGGATCTTCTTCACTATCATTATTCTGAATTCTTTTTCTGGAAGGTTGCCTATCTCCACTTCATTTAGTTGTTTTTCTGGGGTTTTATCTTGTTCCCTCATCTGGTATATAGCCCTCTGCCTTTTCATATTGTCTATCTTTCTGTGAATGTGGTTTTTGTTCCACAGGCTGCAGGATTGTAGTTCTTCTTGCTTCTGCTCTCTGCCCTCTGGTGAATGAGGCTATCTAAGACGCTTGATGGGAGGGACTGGTGGTGGGTAGAGCTGACTGTTGCTCTGGTGGGCAGAGCTCAGTAAAACTTTAATCCACTTGACTGTTGATGGGTGGGGCTGGGTTCCCTCCCTGTTGGTTGTTTGGCCTGAGGCAACCCAACACTGGAGCCTACCTGGGCTCTTTGGTGGGGCTAATGACAGACTCTGGGAGGGCTCACGCCAAGGAGTACTTCCCAGAACTTCTGCTGCCAGTGTCCTTGTCCCCAAGGTGAAACAGAGCCACCGCTCACCTCTGCAGGAGACCTTCCAACAGTAGCAGGTAGATCTGGTTCAGTCTCCTCCGGGGTCACTGCCCCTTCCCCTGGGTCCCGATGTGCACACTACTTTGTGTGTGCCCTCCAAGAGTGGAGTCTCTGTTTCCCCCAGTCCTGTCGAAGTCCTGCAATCAATTCCCACTAGGCTTCAAAGTCTGATTCTCTAGGAATTCTTCCTCCCGTTGCCGGACCCCCAGGTTGGGAAGCCTGATGTGGGGCTCAGAACCTTCACTCCAGTGGGTGGACTTCTGTGGTATAAGTGTTTGCCAGTCTGTGATTCACCCACCCACCAGTTATGGGATTTGATTTTACTGTGATTGCACCCCTCCTACCGTCTCATTGTGACTTCTCCTTTGTCTTTGGATGCGGGATATCTTTTTTGGTGAGTTCCAGTATCTTCCTGTCGATGATTGTCCAGCAGCTAGTTGTGATTCTGGTGTTCTCGCAAGAGGGAATGAGAGCACATCCTTCTACTCCGCCATCTTGGTTCCTCTTCCGATCTTCTGAGACATTAATGTTGATCACTCTCTTGATTTCCTCTGCAGATACTCTAATTTTTTGCTGTGTCCAGTATGCTCTCCAAACTCTGGATCACCACACTCCAGATGCCCTCCTTTCCACATCCTGCCTCTCCCCTTCTGTGCAGGTCCTACGCATGTATCATTCTGAATTATAGTTTTGTCCAGGTATTTGCCCAGGAGTCGGATTGCTGGATCATATGGTAATTCTATTTTTAGTTTTCTGAGGAACCTCCATACTGTTTTCCATAGTGGCTGCACCAATTTATATTCCTACCAACAGTGTAGGAGGGTTCCCTTTTCTCTACACCCTCTCCAGCATTTGTTATTGGTAGACTTTTTAATGATGGCCATTCTGACCAGTGTGAGGTGGAACCTCATTGTAGTTTTGATTCGCGTTTCTCTAATAATTATTGATGCTGAGCATCTTTTCATGTGCCTACTGGCCATGTGTATGTCTTCTTCGGAGAATTGTCTATTAAGGTTTTCTGCCCATTTTTCAATTGGGTTGTTTGTTTTTTTGTTGTTGTTGAGTTGTATGAGCTGTTTGTATACTTTGGAGATTAAGCCCTTGTCAGTTGCATCATTTGCAGATATTTTCTTCCATTCCGTTGGTTGTCTTTTCGTTGTTTTGTTTTGTTTTGCTTTTATGGTTTCCTCTGCTATGCAAAAGCTTGTAAGTTTGATTAGGTCCCATTTGTTTATTTTGTTTTTACTTCTGTTGCCTTGGGAGACTAACCTATGAAAACATTGGTATGATTTATTACAGAGATTTGCCTATGCTCTCTTCTAAGAGTTTTATGGTGTCATATCTTACGTTTAAGTCTTTTTTTTTTTTTTTTTTGGCTGTGTTGGTTCTTCGTTGCTGCACGCAGGCTTTCTCTGGTTGCAGCGAGCAGGGGCTACTCTTTGTTGTGGTGTGCAGGCTTCTCATTGCAGTGGCTTCTCTTGTAGTGGAGCATGGGCTCTACGCACATGGGCTTCAGTAGTTGTGGCACGCGGGCTCAGTAGTTGTGGCTTAGGGCTCTAGAGCGGAGGCTCAGTAGTTGTGGTGGACGGGCTTATTTGCTCCGGTGCATGTGGGATCTTCCTGGACCAGGGATCGAACCCGTGTCCCCTCCACTGGCAGGCAGATTCTCAACCACTGCGCCACCAGGGAAGTCCCTTTATTAATGTTTTATAGTTCTCAGCATATAAGTCTTTAACCTCCTTGGTCAGGTTTATTCCTAGGGGTTTTGTGTGTGTGTGTGTGTGATTTTTGAAAGGTATTGCTTTTTTACATTCCCTTTCTGATATTTTATTGTTAGCATAAAGAAATGCAACTAATTTCTGAATGTTATTCTTGTATCCTGCTACTTTGCTGAGTTCATTTATTAGATCTAGTAGTTTTTGTGTGGAGTCCTTAAGGTTTTCTATATATAGTATCATGTCATCTGCATATAGTGACAATTTTACCTCTTTCCTTCCAATTTGAGTACGTTTTATTTCTTTTTCTTGTCTGATTGCTGTGGTTAAGACTTCCAATACTGTGTTGAATAGAAGTGGTGAGAATGGGCATCCTTGTCTTGTTCCAGATTTTAGCAGGAAGGCTTTCAGCTTTTCACCACTGAGTATTATATTGACTGTGGGTTTGTCATAAATGGCTTTATTATGTTGAGATATGTTCCTTCTATACCCATTTTGGTAAGAGTTTTTATCATGAATGGGTGTTGAATTTTGTCAAATGCTTTTTCTGCATCTGTTGAGATGATTATTTTGTTTTCGACTTTTCTTTTGTTAAAGTGGTGTATTACATTGATTGATTTGCCTATGTTGAACCATCCTTGTGAACTTGGGATGAATCCCACTTGGTTGTGGTGTATGATCTTTTTTATGTGTTGCTGAATTCAATTTGCTAATATTTTGTTGAGAATTTTTGCATCTATATTTGTCAAAGATATTGGCCTGTAATTTTCTTTTTTTGGTGGTATCTTTGGTTTTGATATCAGGGTGATGGTGGCTTCATAAAATGTCTGTGGGAGTGTTCCCTCCTCTTCAGTCCTTTGGAAGGGTTTGAGAACGATCAGTATAAGTTCTTCTTTGTATGTTTGGTAGAATTTGCCTGTGAAGCCATCTGGTTCTGGACTTTTGTTTGTAGGGAGTTTTTTTGCTTTTTTTTTTTTGATGTGGACCATTTTTAAAGTCTTATTGAATTTGTTACAATATTTCTTTCTGTTTTATGTTTTGGTTTCTTGGCCATGAGGTATGTGGGATCTTAGCTCCCTGAGCAAGGATCGAACCCACACCCTCTGCAATGGAAGATGAAGTCTTAACCACTGGGCCACCAGGGAAGTCCCTGTAGGGCGTATTTTTAAATTGCAGATTCGATTTCTCTTCTAGTGATTGGTCTGTTCAAATTATCTATTTCTTCTTGATTCAGTTTGGTGGGCTGTATATTTCTGGAAAGTTGTCCATTTCTTCTAGGTTGTCAAATTTGTTGGCATGTAATTGTTTATAGTATTCTCTTATGGTTTTTTGTATTTCTGTGGTATCACTTGAGCTTTCTCCTTTTTCATTTCTTATTTTGTTTATTTGGGTTCTCTCTCTTTTCTTCTTGGTGAGCCTGGCCAGAGATTTGTCAGTTTTGTTTACCCTTTCAAAGAACTAGCTCTTGGTTTTATTGATTTTTTTTCTATTGTCTTTTTAATCTCTATCTTATTTATTTCCTCCCCAATCTTTATTATTTCCTTCCTTCTGCTGACTTTAGGTTTTGTTTGTTCTTCTTTTTCTGATTCTTTTAGGTGGTAGGTTAGATTGTTTATTTGAAATTTTTCTTATTTTTTGAGGAAGGCCTGTATTGCTATGAACTTCCCTCTAAGAACTGCTTTTGCTGCATCCCATAGATTTTGTACGGTTGTGTTTTCATTGTCATTTGTATCAAGGTAATTTTTAATTTGCTTTTTGATTTCCTTGTTGACCCATTGGTTTTTCAGTAGCATGTTGTTCAGTCCCCATGTAATCGTTTTTTGTATTCTTCCTCAGTTCTTTTCCTGTGGTTGATTTCTAGTTTCATACTACTGTGGTCAGAGAAGATGTTTGAAATAATTTCTATACTCTTAAATTTGTTGTGGTGAGTTTTATGCCCTAGTATGTGGTCATTCCTAGAGAATGTTCCATGTTCACTTGAAAAGAATGTGTGTTCTGGGTTTTTTTTTGGATGTAATATCCTGCAAATATCAATTAAATATAACTGTTCTGTTGTATCATTTAGCATCTCTGTCCATTGATGTGAGCAGAGTGTTAAAGTCTCCTACTATTATTGTGTTCCCATCAATTTCTCCCTTTATGTCTATTAGTATTTGTTTTATGTATTTGGGTGCTCCTATATTAGGTACATATATGTTGACAATTGTAAAATCCTTTTCTTGTATTGATCCTTTTATCATTATATAGCATCCCTGTTTATCTTTTTTTATAGCCTTTGCTTTAAAGTCTATTTTGTCTGATATGAGTATTGCAACTCCTGCTTTCTTGTCATTTCCGTTTGCATGAAATATCTTTTTCCATCCCCTCACTTTCAATCCATGTGTGTCCTTTGCCCTAAGGTGTGTCTCTTGTAGGCAGCATATTGTAGGCTCTTGTTTATTTAATCCAGTGTGCCACGCTATGTGTTTTGATTGGAGCATTCAGTTCATTGACATTTAAGGTAATTATTGATACATATGTATTTATTGCCATTTTAAACCTTGTTTTCCAGTTGATTCTTTGTATCTTCTTTGTTTTTCTTTTTGTGGTTTGATGATTTCCTTTTATGCTTGTGTTCTTTTTGGTTTTTGTGAATCTATTGTATGTTTTTGATTTATGGTTGCCCTGTTATTCAAGTATGTTAACCCCCCTTCCTGTATCTGCTTGCTTTAGATGGATAGTCATATAGGCTCAAACATATTCTAAAAAAAAAAAAAAAAGAATCTGAATTTTTTTACCCTCCTTCCCCACATTTTATGATTTTGACGTCTTTTTTACATCTTCATGTTTATCCTTTTGCTGTTCCTTGTGTTTATCTTCACTTTCACAAGTAGGTTTTGTTTTTTCTTTTTGATCTGTATACTGGCTAATTTAAGTGATTTACTTTCCAGTTGTGATTTCCTCCTTCCTGTATCTTCTTGCTTCTTTTCTATTTAGAGCAGACCTTTCAATGTGTCTTTTAGGATAGCTTTAGAATTGCTGTTTTCTTTTAGTTTTTACTTGTCTGAGAAATTCTTTATTTCTCCTCCTATTCTAAATGATAATCTTGCTGGGTAGAATATTCTGGGCTGCAGATCTTTCCCTTTCAAGACTATGTATATATTTTGCTACTCCCTTCTGGCCCTCAGTGTTTCTGTAGAGAAATCAGCTGATAGCCTTATGGGGGTTCCCTTGTAATTAACTCTTTGTTTTTCTCTTGCTGTCTTTAGAATCCTCTCTTTAACTTTTGCCATTTTTATTATATGTCTTGGTGAAGGTCTGTTTGGGTTCATCTTGTTTAGGACCCTGTGTGCTTCCTGTATCTGGATATCTGTTTCCTTCTTTAGGTTTGGGAAGCTTTTAGCCATAATTTCTTCAAATACATTTTTAACCCCCTTTTCTCTTTCTTCTCCTTCTGGAATCCCTATTATATGTAGATTGGCATGCTTTATATTATCCCACAGGTCTCTTTTATTGCTTTCATTTTTTTTTTTTTCATTTGGCTTTCTGTCTGCTGTTTTGATTGGGTAATTTCCATTATTCTATCTTTCAGATCACTTATTCTTTCTTCTGTATTATTCATTCTATTCATTGCCTTTACCTCAGCTTTTGTCTTGGCAAATGATTTTTAAATTTTTCTTGGCTCCTCCTTATAGTTTCTAGTTCCTTTTTACAGTAATTTGCATTTCTGTCAATAGCCTTTCTTAATTCTTTCAGTATTTTCATTACCTGTTTTTTGAACTTGGTATCTATTAGACTGAAGAGGTCTGTTTCTTCAGGGGAATTCTCTTGGTCTTTTAACTGGGAGTTGTTCCTCTACTTCTTCATTTTGCTTGTATTTCTCTTACTGTGTGAGTTTAGGAGGAACAATTATCTACTGTAGTCTTGGAGGGCTATTTATATGCGGGAGTGTCCTTGCGTAGCTTGTGTGGGTTTAGTTTTTTTTGGCGTGAGGGCGGCTTTTGGTTTGGGTATTTGCTGTCCCTTTCCGCAGGGTGTGCTGGCTGTCTCCACACAGCCAACCCCAGTCCTCTCCCCGGGGTCTGACCTCCGAAGCCTGAGCCTCAGCACCCAGCCCCGACCCTCCCCAGGGGACAAGCGACCCAAGCTGGGGAGTGCTGGCAGCACTGACCTTCTATGCAGGTCTCTCTCTGCAAACAGGGTGCTGCGCTCTCCTCCGAGACTCTGAAGCTCCCCCTCTGTCCCAGCTGATTTTGCCACCAGTGAGGGGACTTCCCCGGGTGCAGGAACCTTTCCTCCTTCACAACTCCCCCAAAGGGGTGCAGATCCCATCCGGATTCCTTTCTCTCTCTTTTTTTCTTTTTTCTTTTGCCCTACTCAGTTATGTGGAGATTTTCTTGCCCTTTTGGAAGTCTGAGGTCTTCTGCCAGCGTTCAGTAGATATTCTGTGAGAATTGTTCCACATGCAGATGTATTTTTGATGCATTTGTGGGAGAAGGTGAGCTCCATGTCCTACTCCTCTGCCACCTTGATATGATCCTATTATGATGCCTTTTAAAACATCCTATGAAGAATACACTTTAGAAGTGAATCATTTTTTGAAATAGTTTATTTTTAACTTTCATACAGTCCTCATATTCTAGATCATGTTTGCTTAAAGTGAGGCATCCCACATTCATTCAGTTGCTTGGGTGAAAGCCAGACTCGGTGCCCAGAGATTGGTGGTGTGAAGATGAATAGGATGGTCCTCTAACCATCCCCACAGGGCACTGGGTTCCTACTGTCTCATAGTCCATGTTTGGCAGGGATCAGGTCTCATTCAATTGGCAGCTCCCTCTCAGCCAGCACCTGCCTGCACACACAATAGGTTCTTGATAATTACTCTTTAATTGAATTGTCCTAAGCTTTCAGGAAAGAGAAAATGGAAGGGAAAACAAGAAGTATAATGAGCTCTTTTTGGACTAAGTCTTGTGCTTGGCGATTTATGTATATTTTCTCATTGACTCCTCACTATGACGTTAAAAACACATCACTTCTATTTTACAGGTGAGAAAAATTGCTCAACATAAATTTCTTTAAAACGGTTCCTATACTTAGATTGAAGGTATCCTAGTGTTTTAGTCTTTGCCTTTTTCCCTCTGTTAAGTGCGTTTCAGGGACTGGCTTATTTACTCTACCATAAACCAATGAGATAGGCCCTAATACTGTTCCCATTTTAAAGATAAGAAAACTAAACTTAGGGTAATAAACTTCTACTGTCATGAGGTTAGCAGCATAGCTGGATATCCGGCATGTCATTGTGTGCTTTTAAGCACTGTGGACTGGCTGTCAACCCTGTGACAGCAGGTAAGAATTACCTGTGCATCTTACACACACACACATACACACACACACACACACACACCTCCAAGCCCTTTCCCCAGACCTGCACTAGTGGTTTTCAACTCTGGATGCACATTAGGATCTAGTGGGAAGCAAGCTTTCACATCCAGAGCCCCACCTCATCTGGGAGGGTGAGGCTTCTCAGGCTTACGGTTGTTAAAGAGCAGCCTAGCCGGAGTTGAAGAGCCCTGTGCCAGGAGCTATCTGGAGCTAAAGCTCCCTCTCCTGTCACTCATATTTAGGCTAATGGTTTTAATTAGCTCCTAGAATGAGGTAAATGTCTTACATGGTTATTTATGGATTCCTGCAACGTTTAGCCCTGTCCCTCAAAACATAAGGAGTGCTAAAAGAAAACGTTGAATTGGATAGAGAGCAGTAGTTTTCAAGGAAACCTTCATAGGTAGTAGAGCCTAAAGCGGAACAAGAGTTCCGCTTCCGGTGGTAAGCACAGCTCTGTACGGGAATGGCTTATGCTTGGCGTTGTTTATTTTTATGCCTGATGGGAGTATTTAGGAATGTGATCCTTGGCGTTGCTGTTTGATATTAATACCACCAATAGAGAATGGAGCTGTTTTTAATGAATAGCATTATATTAATATACAATAATACAGTTAAATCCCTCTAATCACTAGGTTTGGGTAAATGTCTTTGGTGAAGATGAAAATACAGAAAAGGGCGCTATATTTCGTAATATGGGATTCTTGGTAATGTGGGAACTCTGGAGGCCTCAGGAGAGCAAAGACAACTGCTCCCTTTGTCCTTCTTCCAGTGATTGGGCAGTGCCTCATGGAGGACAAGCTCAAGAAAACCACAACATTTTAAGTAACTGACTTTCACAGAGTGCCTCAAGAGGGATGTCAGAGGAATTTTTCTGCCTTGTAGATTTGCTCCTAACAGTCACTGTGGAAGATTCCCCAACCCTTAAGTGGATCACTGAAGAGGTTCCATTGAATTCCACGAACGTTTGTTGAGTCCCTGATACGTTTGCGTTAAGGGCGGTGGAGACTAGTAAGACAGCCGCAGTGCTCCTCAGTCTTGCCTTCATTATTGCCCCTCCCCCCAGCCCCACCAAAGACCCTTTGTAGACATTTTTTCCTAATCATCCCTCTGCAGGTACACTATATATGGACTTATGTGCTGTGTGTATATCCCTTGCTTTATACTTAGAAAAATAGTAAGATTCCGCCCCCAGTCCCCCACCATTGTTGCCTCCATGAGGATTCTGTCTAAGGTAACATCCCTGTCATTAACACTGGGTAGGAGTCTTTGATTGACAGCAGTCTCGGAGGTATCCTGGTTGGGAGGATATGTAAACATTACAGGAGACCTGAGCATATTTCTGACCTTGGGCCTTGTGCCCAAGCTGACGAGGATCTGGACTAAAGCCCTCTTGGTTAAGTGAGGATCTCAATGAGAACCTATGACCACCTTCCTACAGTTTACTGGGAAAGTTGTATCATAGTTCTAGGAACGAGCGTTATCATTCTTACTCGTGGCCTGCTATACCTGTGGAAGAGTAAAGGAAGAAAGCTGACGTTCTTCTCTGTGGGTCTGTTGCTAAGTGTGTGTGATCCGTGGGATATGAAAACTGAAATAAAGAAGGACAGTGGGTAACAGAAATCCATCTTCCCTGTTATTCTGAACTATGAATAAAACAATTCTTAGTGCTCTTTATCTCAGTTTTCTGTGTCTTCTTTTTTTTCTTTTTATTATTCACTACACAGGAAGCATCCAGGATGCGGGAACATTGTGACATTTGCACAATTTTTATTTATCGCTGTGGAAGGCTTCCTCTTTGAAGCTGATTTGGGAAGGAAGCATCCAGTTATCCCAATAAGGTATGGCACATTGAAGTCTCTTTTTAGCCTTTTTTTTTTTTTTTTTTTTTTTTTAAGTTAAGAGCTTTTCTGGTACCTATATAAAAGGAATATGAGGCATCATTTTGTAAGATTGGTATCAAAGATATCAGTAGAATAATTCATTTTCTGAATTTAATACACTGTGACACTCCAGGGAGCCTATTTTTAGAATAAAATTCCTGCCACGACACTTAAAATAACTCTGATGGAGGCAACTATATATATGTGTGTGTGTGTGTGTATGTCTGTCTGTCTGTCTGTCTGTGTCTGTCTGGTATATGGTCAAAGGCCTGGTATAACAACCAATTTTTAACCAGTTATGCATATTTTCCTCTTGCTAGTAAAGTTATCAAATATGTTAAGAGTGGTATCGTTGTTACTTTTAAAAGACTAATGGCTTTTGGAGATAGAGCTGGTAGTTATACAACATTGTAAATGTACTAAATACCACCGAATTGTTCACTTTAAAATGGTGGATTTTATGTTATGTGACTTTCACCTCAATCAAAAGAAAATGAACGGCAAGCTAAGGTAAAATTGTTGCTTCCAGACCTCCATCCATTAGTCCAAAGTTGCATAACTATACTCATGGGGCCAAACAGAAAACAGGGCAGATCTTATAATAAACAGTGTATTGAAAACAGCATTCTTGCTGTGAGAGACTTGAAGTCAAAGTGTATTTTTTTAATTTAATTTAATTTTTATTTTATATTGGGGTATAGTTGATTTACAATGTATTAGTTTCAGGTGTACAGCAAAGTGATTCAGTTATACATATACATATATCCATTCTTTTTCAGATTCTTTTCCTGTATAGGTTATTACAGAATACTGAGTAGAGTTCCCTGTGCTGTACAATAGGTCCTTGTTGTTTAATTAAATTAAAAGAAAAAGAAAGAACCACACACATACAAAGTGTAATCCGTCCAGTTGTATTTAGTAGGATAGTGTCACTTCATCTCTTTGAGAGGGATGCTCTGGTGTGAATGCATCCAAGGACTGGCTAAGATTCATTGGTGTTATTTTGCAGCCTTCCTGAGTAGCCCGCTATAGAAAATCTGGCTGAATTTTGTTACTAATATTGTATTTTTAAATATCCCAAGGTGATGCTAAATATTCTGAATACTTTCCCTTCCCCCATTGGCTTTAGTATCTGCATAAAACTTTCTGCTCCCAAGACCAGCATTTATATCAGAGTAGGAGCCCCAGCATTTTTTGATTCCTCTGGTCCTTTCCTCCTCCTTCCACTATTTCTTTCTTCTCTGGCTGCCACTAGCGTAGTTCAGGAATGTATTCACTCTCGCCATGACTTTTATAGTAATAGCCTGGTTGGCTGACCTCCTGCCTATCACCTCTTCATCCCTCCATTTCAGCTTCCTACCATTGTATCATGACACCCACTCCACATGCACTCAGGTCACGATTAGATTCAAAGTGAAGCCCAAACTCCCTAACCTGCCCTTGGAGGCTCCCCATGAACCTGCCCTGACAACCATGCTCCCATGTGTGCAATTCGTGCCGGCTATTTTATTTTCTATCTGGGAAGCCCTAATCAAAATCTTGCTTGTGTCATTCATCCCCATGAGCGATTTCTAGGCAATACTATGTAGGTAGCGATGTGGAATAGTTGGAATTAATTATCCTGAAAGAACTTGATGACCTCTATTTCCAGATGGCATCTTTTCAAGACGGAACTAGGAAAATTGGGCAAGAAAGCTTGTGAAATCACCAGTAGTATATTACTTAGAAGCTGTGAAGTAGCTCTCACCAGTAACTTTGCATGTGTGTATTACTGTGTTCTGCATTCCTTGTGAAGCTCTTCAGACTTTCCACACTGTGTTCATTTAGCCCTGGTGTGGCTGCCTGTGAGGGCAGATAGCCCCCTACCTCACCAGGAACGCAAAATTGGTTCTTGTCAGGGAAGATAATTTGAGACTCACTGCTGTCACCTTCTCCAGATGTGCGAAGGTGAAAAGGATGGGGATCTGTGCTCAGACTTCCGACATTTCCTGAAGAATATGGAACCACTTATTCACTTTTGCCCTGCATTCTTTAACCATGTACTTCAAATATTATTTTTCTCTTTTTGAATGTATTAGGTTGAATCATATGAAATTGCTGATGTTCAACCCCTTTTGATCTACCAAAAACTGGCATTTTAAATGGTTTAAACTGATATGTATGAAAGGCATCTTAAAAATTATTTAATTAATATTAATTTATTTATAACTTGTGATTTGTGTTCATCCCTTTATCTTTCTAAATGATTAGAGTTCCTGGATTTCTTTTAGTTTTTGCTTTTTATTATTATTTAAAGACCTATACATTGTCAAAAAACAGGGGCCCTAATTTTAAATACAAATCTATGCAAGTCAAATGATGCCCTCATTAATTTGGAGGCCACTGGTTCAAAAGGTGGGATAATTTTAACAGTTGCTAGGGTGAAAGTAACCCTTGACTTAGCACATCTTTTCTTTAGAAACAGTGAAAATTAATAGTATAAACAAGTGTATAGAGGAAATATTTGAGAGAGTTTAACAATTTTTAAGTTCTTCAGAGCTACATGAAAATTATACACAAAGAACTGATACAATAATAAAAATTATCCATTCACTTTAAAAAACCTATTGCTGTCCATCAGGTAACTCTTTTTGAAGCCTCGTTTATAGTTGCTGTACGTACTAGAAAAATATTAAAATAGTGTTTCTTGCAACACATTCTATAGTTCAAACTTTTTCCATGTTATTCTGGCTTTGTGAAGTATTTTCATATGTACTTGGTGCTTGACTTCACATTATAATAGTGATACGATCTTTTAATCCAGAGGAAATAAGCACAATACTTTTTTAACCAAAAATATGTATTTCCTTCTCTACTTGATTTTCTTGAAATCGTGGATCCTGTGTGACGAGCTGCTGTCTCTGCCTCTCAGGTACTACGCCGTAATGGTGACCATGTTCTTCACCGTCAGCGTGGTGAACAACTACGCCCTGAATCTCAACATCGCCATGCCCCTGCACATGATATTTAGATCTGTAAGTCTGCCGGCTCATGTGAACCTGTTCCTCTGGAAAATGCAGCAAAGTGGGTCCATTAAACACATGACAAAAGTAGAAAGGGCCTATAAGGAGTAAAGTCTAGGGTGTAAGAATAGGTCTCATGGATGAATAAGCAGAGGCTGGCTTTCATCTGAGAAGTAGGGCAAAAAGAGAAATATGAAAGTGGATGGTTTACTTTTATTTATCAGAGGTCTTACAGGTGATTAATAAAAGGAAAGTTAAAATTTCCCTGGATAACAGATTTTACCTTTAATTTTCTTCATCTGGTTGGTTTTATATTCATTCTTGCTATGAATGTTATTTAACTTATTTTTCATCACTTTTTGTTTCTTCCATGAAATTACGTTTACTTCTAGTACATGATATAGATACTTGTCTTTTCTGTTTATTTTTGAAAATAGAAACTTCAGATAATTACATAAAAGGAAATTCTTGATGAAGGTAGGGTTTCTCCCAAAGCAGCAGAGGTTTTCATCTTTGCCTCATGCATGGTGGGAGAGCCAGTTTGCATATAAATAAGAACAGAGTGTTCCCTGAAGAACAGGAAAGGAACTCAAGAGGGAATATAGTTAGGATTGCAGAAGAATGCAAAATGGGTAAAAATTGGAATTATAACTTTTCTGTGTGGCCTGAGATTTTTGTGAGATGGAATGTGCGGTCCCTAAAGCAACTTTCCAGAGCTGATTATAATGACTAAGATGACCTTCAGAGCACTGATCACAGAATAGACTTTCAATAGACACTTGCTGGTTGATTGACAACTTTCCAGACAAGAGACAGATCCCTGCACAACTTCATTCAGTCAAACTGTGGGTGAGGAGAAGCTTATTAAAGGCTCTTATAAATTAGATGGGAAATTGGACAAAAATAAGTCTATAACATACTTCATTCCTGCTAGCCCAGCTTCAGCTTTGACCCCTTATTGAGAATTGATCATTTTTATTCTCATTGTCAACTTTAACATGTTGTATTATTTTACATGTAGATTGTTACAGTTTGGAATTTTTGCCATCCTAACAACATAGTGAACCTCACTGATCATTCATCCGAACCTCCTCCTTTCCAGCTGTTTCCCCCACCTTGCCCCAGTTCATACTTATCTTGAATTGTGTTATCTTCTTTCCCTAGTGCACTAAAACTCTGTTGTCTCTTTTCACAGGGTTCTCTGATTGCCAACATGATTCTAGGAATTATCATTTTGAAGAAAAGGTAAACAATACTCTTTTATATTTTGTGTATAGGAAGGATAAGCTGAGCCCCAGCCATAAGTTCATCTGGATTCCTTTTCTCATAGTGATAAGTTTGCGCTTGGCCATCTGCCTTGTTTCTTAGTTCTGTCTGTGACAGTGGTGCCCATTCCTGAGGCAGTGGACCAGGCAAGGGGCCCCACCTGTGGCTTTGGAGCAGCATATTCTCTGTGTAGAATTAATAAACTCTTGTCATTGTTGAATCTCTAGTACCATACTAATCTACGAAGCCAATTGATCTAGAACTTCAGTGTCCCACATGGTCACCACCAGCTACATGTGACTATTTACATTTAAATTTAAATATTAAAAAGTAAATAAAATTAAATATATAGTTTCTCCATCTCACTAGTCACATTTTAAGTGCTCAGTAGCCACATGTGGCTAGTGGTGACCATCTTGGAGAGCCCAGATGTGGAACATTGCGAGCTTCACTGAAGTTCTGTGGGACAGTGCTGTCCTAGGAAGTGTACAACACAACGAGCTAAGAAATAATTGTACGTGTTATAAAGAAAATTCCTAACAAAGGCCCAAGTGGCCAAACAAGATGCAATGAAAAGTTTCAGGACCGTTCTTTGTAACTGTCACCAGTGGCTCTCTCTGGGTACGGTTGGGAAATATCAGAAGTATCTGGGATGCTGTTTCCAAGCATTTGTCTCTCACCTTCATTCGGAGCCTCACTCCCAGGGAGGAGAGGTGTGTGGGGCAGAGACAGCCCATGCAGTCTGGAACACTTCTCAGGGGGAAGTTCATCCTCACTGTTCAGACCAAAATCGTGCAAGTTGGTGCCTGCTTTTCAGTGTATTCAGTACCCAGCCCGAAGTATTAAAACTCTACCAGCTTGGAAAGTAGCTGTCAGTTCAGTGTGGGAAGCTAGAGTTTTTAAGTAATAAGGGCTGTGTCATGAAAAGGCTCCTTATCATGAGCTCTTTATCTCCTGAGGCTTATGTATTCCCCAGATAAGCACCATTGTAGTTGATTTCTTTTCTAGGTTCTCTCTGTTCATGCATACGGAGGTAATGGTCAGGTTCATTATCTTTGAAGTGACCCCTGTGCTTCTTGGTAGTGTAAAGTTCACATTGGGACAGACCTGTGGTCTTTCCAACCTTTGATTTTTGGCGCATAGCAGGGATACATATATATATGTATAATATATAATTCCTTATTATAAAAGGAATGTATTCTCCTGACATACCCCAAATGTCGGGGGCCTTAAACATTGCAGTTTTCCTTAAGAGCTTATTTTTAGTCTGTCATCTTGAATCTCTCAAAGTCTTTTTTTTTTTTTTTTTTTTTTTTTTTTTTTTTTTAATTAAGTTATTTATTTTTGGCTGTGTTGGGTCCTCGTTTCTGTGCAAGGGCTTTCTCTAGTTGCGGCAAGCGGGGGCCACTCTTCATCGCGGTGCGCGGGCCTCTCACTCTCGCGGCCTCTCTTGTTGCGAAGCACAGGCTCCAGACGCGCAGGCTCAGCAGTTGCGGCTCACGGGCCCAGCCGCTCCGCGGCATGTGGGATCCCCCCAGACCAGGGCTCGAACCCGCGTCCCCCGCACTGGCAGGCAGACTCTCAACCACTGCGCCACCAGGGAAGCCCTCAAAGTCTTTTTTGACTCTCTCCAGTCTATATCACCCAGAGAACAGGAATTTCCGTAAGCTAACTGTCTAATATCATGGATTAGTAATTATCTCCTTTTGTTTATCTTGAGTAGCACCCTTCAAGTTTATAGTGTGTTCCCCTTTCCAGGATTTGAAGACCAAATCTGTATTCACCTTAACCATGCCCTTCATTATTGTTTAGACCTCTCTGTCTGATCTTTGCAGGCTGAAGAGTTCCCTTATGTTTCTCTCTGCCTGCAGCAGTGCCTGTGTCCTGGCCCGCTCCTCTTCTCTAGCGCGGTGCTCTTGGCCCCTTGCTCTGCCCCTCAGCCAGTTCCGTTGGCCTTTTTCTGAGGCGCTGTGACCAGAACTATACAAAGTATTTGAGTAGAAAACTTCAGATGTAAGGTTTTAACTTCTTTTCATTCCTGTCTGAGGCCTTTTGCTTTATCACCAAGAGCCTGAGAGGGATGTTAATTGATACTGTTTTAGTTAATGTGAAATGCCGCTGTTATTACTGGTAATAGTCCTATTAGTTTAATATTACTTGCTTTATCCAACTATGCCAACATTTAAAAACAATATTTAAGAGACGTAAAAACAGTCCCCTCCCCTGAAAAGGGACAGTTGAATTCTTTTCTGCGTGTGGAGTCCTGCTGCTTGTTCCTGACATTCCTTCCGTCCTTCCTCTGCCTGCTGTGTCTCTTCACACTCAGGTCTGGGCCCCAGAAGCCAGGAGAAGCAACAGGCATCCCTTAAGATCTATCAGGCTTTCATCCTGGACTGGAGAGCAGGATGGGCTGTCATGTCTGGTCTGTCTTTGTTTTCTGATGAAACCATCTATTGGTGCCCAAACTATGGGAAACAAACTGTCTTAAACACCACCAGAAAGGGCGTTGTTTAGAAACTCGTCAGCATCCTGATTCTTTCGCGCACAGACTTACGTGGGCTCTGCTGGGAAGTGATCCCCTTGACTGTGTTTAGGTGATGTGTGCTCTCATGAACCACCTGACTGTCAGCATCATGTGGAAATTTGTATCTGTGCTTTCCTGAGGTGCTCTTTTTCTTATTTTTGCAGATACAGTGTATTCAAATATACCTCCATTGCCCTGGTGTCTGTGGGGATATTTATTTGCACTTTCATGTCAGCAAAGCAGGTGGTAAGAATCTGTTCACAAATGATTTCTATTCACTACTTGCCTTGGGGGCCCAGGTACTTATTAATGATATAATAAATGTAAATGCTCATGTAATACAAGGATTTAAATCTCTGAAAGAGAAGAGTAGAGGGAAATGGGTAACATAAATATTTCCCTTGTATCGAGGCCCCTTGAATGTAGTTCTGGTCTCTGTACCTCGTATTTTTTCTTATTTCCTAGACTTCCCAGTCCAGCTCGAGTGAGAATGATGGATTCCAGGCATTCGCATGGTGGTTGCTAGGCAAGTACAGTAATTACAATAAAGCTAATTGCCTCTGCAGTTCTGTTTTCAGAGGTTTCTCCTAAGGGATATGTTTCTTGGCAAGAAGCTTCGGCTAAACAAATTATGCCATAGAAGAGAGAGGCATCTGGGATTATTTATCTCTGAACCTTAGTGTTCAAGAAACGAAAAAAAAAAAAGTGTGTATTCATGGTAGCGTGTTCTACAGCATGGATGCTTTCTTGGTTGCCACTGGTGTAGAAAGAAAGTTCTGTGTCTAGTTGCCCATCACACTCTCTGGGAGCAATAGAGTATCATCCATTTCTTTATGATCTGTCTGCTGAGTGGAAGCTTCTACAAAAGGAGGGCACATTACAGCAGTTGACTCTTTAAATTTCCAAGGGACCCATTT
Organism: Balaenoptera physalus; assembly: GCF_965194825.1. Lineage (NCBI taxonomy): Eukaryota > Metazoa > Chordata > Mammalia > Artiodactyla > Balaenopteridae > Balaenoptera > Balaenoptera physalus. The sequence goes on along the minus strand of NC_138887.1, from coordinate 105,414,042 downwards.
CTAAATCTTAGATTTATTTTCCTCATAAGCTGTTCCACGTGGCAATGTTCCCAAACCTGACGGATCATCACAATCTCCTGGGGAGTTTTTAAAAATACAAATATCTCTTTGTTGAATTAATTAAACAACTCCTATAGAGCTTTGCCCTTGCTGTGTATGATAGAGAGGGGAAAGTTAGTGATGGCAATAAGATATTGAGACTGACCAAATGGAAGAAAAGTAGCAATGAAAGAACTGTATTCTCCTCGCCTCTTGACTTTGAAACTTTATCTCTTTAGGTTGTTGTTCTTAACATAGAAAGCTCTTTATCAGCTATTAGAAAGATACTTTATCCAATAAGAACTTGCAAAAGACATGAACACACAATTCATGGGGACAAAATTAATGTTCAGTAAACTTATGTTCAGCCTTGCTAGTCTAGTAATCAAGGAAATGCAAATTGAAACCAAAATGCAGTACCTTTTAATTTTGGTCTCTTATATTGGCAAGATAATAAATGATTATTCTCATTGCTGCTGAGGATGCAGTAGGGCAACCATTTTCATATAAACTGTTTATGGTAAATTGGCACAGCCTTTCTGGGAAAAAAAGTATGTGTATGTATTGAGTTTTTAAAATGTCTACAGCCTTTGACTCAGTAATCCCCCTTATGAGAGTTTATCCTAAGGAAATAATCAACATTTTGTTTAAAGATTTGTGTACTAGGATGTACGTTGATGTTAATGATGAAATAATTGGAAGTAATCTAACCATTCTCCTATTATAAGACATTTAAGTATGGTACATCCACATGATAGAATAATATGCAGCCATACTTTTGAAAAAATTTTAATGAATGACTTGAAGGAAAATCCAGGAAAAAGGTCATGAAGAAAGCAAGATATAAAATTATATATTCATTATGATCCTGTCTCAGCATAAAATATCTACCTAAGTATATATACAGAGAGAGATAGTGTTGTGGTTGATTTTTATTTCTTTTAAAATTTTGTACATGTTCCACATTTAGTGTGTAATGTTTGTAGAACTTAATGTTCATTAAGAAAAGATCTGGAAGTTAGCAAATGCAGGCATCTTGTAACTCGATGTTTGCTTTTTAGGTATTGGGGCACTGACTTTCGCTCTTCTGATGTCAGCAAGGATGGGTATTTTCCAAGAGACTCTGTACAAACAATTTGGGAAACACTCCAAGGAGGCTTTGTTTTATAACGTAAGCAGTTTCTTGAACCCAGGGAAGATGAAAATTATTGAGTTGTTATTGTTATTGTAATATGTTATTTCAAATGTGATATGTCATCCTTCTGATGTAGTCAAAGGATCAATTTATTATCCAATAAACTGTTTTGGGGCCCACGGACTTTGGCACTTTTAATAGGCTGCCACAGTTCTCTACACGAGGTGATCATCATCAGTCAGTGTGAACAGAACATGTCTGCCAACCAGGAACAACCCCAAGGGACAAGGAACCCAATGTTCCTATAGATGAAATCAAGTTAAAACCAATATGGAAACCTAGAAAGGGAATAGAAGTTTCAGAAATCCCATGCCAAGGAGAATATGTACGGCCAGGCATTTGGGAGAGTTGGGGAAGATGGGATTTGAGGAGTAAGTCCCTCAGATGGGCTTTATTCCTTTGATGGAGAGTTTAATTAGTTAATTATATATGCTTTTGCTTCTTGTTTGAAACTGCTGATCTAGAGCCACCTCCTCTAACTTTCCTCTTTCTCCTCCGTCTTTTCTGTTGAAATAATGCCCGGCTCCTCAAGGTCATGGTGATATCATTGCCTCCAGATTCAGTAATCTCAGGGATTCCTTCCCTGCCAACCGTTTGTACTGAAGTTGCAGACAAGCAATTTGAGATATTTAATTAGAACTAGAGTATGCAGCTGAGAATTTAAAAAATAAAGGAACATTCTGTTTGGTTTCCGTGTTTCTTTTAGCATGGTACCTGCTGTATAGTTAACTGCTTGGTAAATGTTTACTGTGATTCCTTATTATTGTGGTGGTAGTAGTGGTGGGTTGTTGTCAAGCACCTTATCTTTGCTTACCTATTGTTTCCCCTTCCTCTTCAATCTCTTTCTATTCTTGTCTTCATTTCTTTATCCCTAACTTCATATTATACTCCAATCTCTTTTCCCACTAGTTTCCTGAACTCCCTAAAATCTGCCTGCACATTCCATATAATTTTTAAATCTGTTATATTTGTTGAACCGTTCTCAAAAATAGTAAAATGTAGCAGATCCTTTGGGCAGAATGACTGTGTGTTTCAATTTTCCATTCCCTTTTGTTGAGGAAAGGATGCTGGCTCTATTTTTTTGTTTTGTGTGTAATGACCATCAGACTTCGTAGGGCAAGAACTGTCATTTGGGGGTTGATATCATGCCCTACAATGTAAGTGGTCAGTAGCACTGGATACTTTTAACTTAACAAATAAGTCTGACTTACTTTTCTTGATATTGCTTGTTAAACAACTTGTAAAACTTTCAATCATTGTAAAGATACTCTAATTCTTCTATAATGTTTTTGCATTTAAATTTACATGAAATGTTTCTTCCCCTAGCATGCCCTTCCACTTCCTGGTTTCATCTTCTTGGCTTCTGACATTTATGACCACGCAGTTCTATTCAATACTTCTGGTGAGTTTGGGGTTATCCAGTAGAATTACCTAACAGTGTTCAGAGGCAGCGTCTTCATTTTACTCTCGACTTGACCACTGCTGTTTTCATGATCTTATCCAAATCATCTGTCCCCCCGGGAAACAGTCCCCGTTCCACCTTCCTGGAATATAGTGCCATTAATCAGTGGTTGCAGCAGCAAAAGCTTTTATAGGCACTTCTCAATTATTTGCAAATGAAGTAAGACAGTATCTTCAAATTTTCTGTTTTGCTGTGGAATTTGTGTTTGCATTTGAAGGTGGAATGTATGATGTTCTGAGAATGCAAACAAATAGTAATAATACTGCAGTGACTGGAGCCGTGAGAAGCTGGGCAGCAGTCCAGCTTCTTTACTCCTGTTCATCCCTCTCTGCTGGGAAAGGCAGTCTGCTCACAGATCCAGGCCGAGCTGCCTCTGAGCAAGGAGGAACAAAAATGATGACAGGGCTTTTTCCTAGTTACAGGGTAGGTATGCAGCAGGAGTAAACAAAATTAGTTCAAATGTCTACAGTGTAAGTTAGCTATTACTTTTTAAAGTATTTAATAAATTAACTAATAATTGCCAGTTAACTTGAAAGAAATTACTGATATAATCCGATTATCTACTAAAAGACATAGCTTGTTATACAGACAAATGAATACACAAGGAACAAATACACATTTTAAAAATTACGTCTTTATGTTGCTCAGACCTAAAATGGTAAGTGTATTTTGTAGAATGACAGTAGGTGCTGAGAAAACATTTGTTTGCTATCTGGTCACAAGTTGTGAAGTTGTGACTGTTCTCTGAGTTTGCAGAATTGCCTGTCCCGTTTGCCTGCAAAAAAGTGTGTGATGGCGGCAGTGTGTAAGAAAGTTTTTAAGGCTCTGAATTACTCAATCATTTCTGACTTTTTTTTATTGAGGTATAATTGACATATAGCTGATTTTTGACACTGGTTTTTAAGGTCTCTTAGAGTCCCCACATAGCAAAGGGCTGGATATAAATACATTATCAAATTCCTTAGGATTGATATTGATTTAGTTACTAGAATGCTCCTTCTAAAAGTCACAGGGATGGGTATTTTTATAAAAAATTTTTTAAGGTCTGCCTTTAAAAAATTGAATCTTTAGAATCATTCCTAAGTTAAGTATACATTTTTTTCTCTTGCTTAAATGTCTCAGATGAACGTGTTATCCTTGAATATTCTAAGGGAACTGTACATCTGTCTAAATACTTTATTTCATATTGATTGTCTTTCCTCAGCAAATTGATACAGTGAATCTCTGAAGTTATTAAACAGTAATAACATTTGTTAACTTTCTTTTCATTTCAATACTTGCTAAGTGTTTCAAAGACAATAGAATACCAAATTATGGGGATTTCCCACTAATCCAGACATACAATTTTAATAAATTATTTATATATATGAATTTTTATTTTTTGCAAAAGAAAATTAATGTTCATTTACTAACCGGATCTCAACATCACTTTGTTACACTTTCTTCAGTTATGCTGTATAATTCAAGCCCCACAAACAATTTAGCAATATAAAAAGAACTGACCCTTCGAGGATTACTATGTCCTTATTCTCTGATCTTGGATATTTTATTTCCTCCCACATATTTACTGTGCAAGTCTCATGATATAAAACTAACATAAGAATGTATTTAAAGGAAGGAAAGTTACAGTTCCTCACCCTACACGTGAGCTAATTTCATTTTACCAGTTTCCTTCCTGACTCTATTCGCATACATTCTTACATAGTCGTAATCCTTGTGTAGATATAATTTTATACTTGCTTTTTCACTTTCATTCTGAGTTTTTTATATGATGATATATAATCTTTACGATTTTTTTTTTTTTTGTCAAGTATATAACGCCTCATCTAGTTTGCTTCCCTTTGCTTACATAGTCCTTGCTCTATCATTGGACATTTAGGTTGATTCAGAGTTTTTCCTTATTATAAATATGACTGCAAAATATATAAAACCTTTTTCTTTTGAATTAACTAGGATTGATTCCTAAGAATAAGAAGCGATACTTTTATGGCTCCTTAATGCATATTGTGAAATTGATTTTTAAAACAACACCAGGGCTTCCACGGTGGCGCAGTGGTTAAGAATCCACCTGCCAATGCAGGGGACACGGGTTCGAGCCCTGGTCCGAGAAGATCCCACATGCTGTGGAACAACTAAGCCCGTGCGCCACAACTACTGAGCCTGTGCTCTAGAGCCTGCAAGCCACGACTACTGAAGCCTGTGCTCTGCAACAAGAGAAGCCACCGCAATGAGAAGCCCGCACACCGTAACTAAGAGTAGCCCCCGCTTGCCGCAACTAGAGAGAAAAGCCCGCGCACAGCAACGAAGACCCAACACAGCCAAAAATAAATTAATTAATTAAATAAATTTGTAACAAAAAAACACCAACTTATACTGTCACCCACTGAATGGCTGCTAGTTCCACTACCACCTTGCCAGATTAGGATATTATTTATAAATGTTTAATTGCTAACTTAATAGATATAGAATGGTACAGCCTTGTATAATTTAGAATTCTTTGATTAAGGATTGAACATATTTCCAAATGGCATTTAGTTATGGGTTATCTTACATCTTGTGTTAACTGTCAGTTAAGACCATATCATTTTGAACCTCTCTGTGTTTCACAGTCTCTCTGTAAAGTGGGGTCCTATTCAGGTGAACGGTAAAGAGTTTATTTTAAAAGTAAAATAAATTATAATTTGTTTTAAGAAACCAATGTAATGACTCTTGAGGCTGGTGTAGCCTCGAATCAAGGCAAGTAAGTGGTGTATGATCCAAAGGTATTTGCAAGAGAAATAACGCCTCTATTTCTATTATGTTCATCTGTGTTACTTTGTTCAAAAAGATGAAAACATAAGCTGTCAGAAGTGATATAACTCTCTCTCCTCTTAATCTTTGCAGAATTATATCAGGTTCCAGTGGTTGGTGTGATAGTGCCCATCATGTGGTTCTACCTCCTCATGAATGTCATCACCCAGTATCCTTTGCACCCCTCTGCCATATGGCCTTTGCTGTGGTATTTTGGCATAGGAATGTTTATTCTTTTCTTCTAATGGTGCAGTGCCATGAGTTTCGTTTTTGCCTTGATCTCTTCTGCAGTAAGCAGGAGACAGACAGGCCCATCCAGTGAGCTCCTTTGTTGCGGGAAGAGGGGGGAAAGAGATGCTGGTGGTGTGGAGGGTCAGTAAGTCCCAGGGCACCAGGAAGGAAAAGCTCTGGGTGGAGGTGTAGAAATCAATGGGTAATGAAGGATTAGTATATGACAGAAATGCGCTGTGATTTCTACATGGAGTTTTCCAGTGTCCTAGGATGTTTCACAAGCTGCCACAAAATCCTGCAAAGAAATTTCAAATTAACTAAAACCTAATTTTTAAAATGGCTCTTTGGAACCACCGTTAGGTCCATTATAAAAATCACTGAGTCTTTGAAACAGTGAAACAGATTGAGATTGACCTCATTGCTCTGAAGTCACCTCATTCGTTTGCCCTACAGAGTTCTTTTTGGGAAGAGGTGTGATCACCTTTACCGAGAGGGTTACCTTCTGTCATTACTGGGGAGGCGACTTCTCTGTAAACTCTGGCAAGAATCCAGGATAAGAATAATAGGAGGCTTTCAGGCAGTTTCAAGTTAGGATCCACAAATGCAATGGCAGGCCAGGAATTCTGCAGGCTGTTCTAGCAAGGAAGTGCCTCAGGGCAGCTGTAGCCAACCCCCATGTTTTTTGGTTCCTAGAACGTGAATGTTGAAGCCAAGAACCTTGCCAGAAGGTTCTCCCACTGATCTCTGGGTTGCCTACAGAAAACCACCTTAACCCTGCCCCTCCAGGTACGTGTGCATCTGGGGCGTCTTCATCCTGACCACAGAATGCGCCTCCCTCACCGTCACCCTCGTCGTGACTCTACGCAAGTTTGTGAGCCTCATCTTTTCCATCTTGTACTTCCAGAACCCTTTCACTCTGTGGCATTGGCTGGGCACCTTGTTTGTCTTCACTGGGACCCTAATGTACACAGAGGTGTGGAACAACCTGGGAACCACCAAAGGCCAGCCTCAGAAGGAGGCCAAGAAGAACTGAGGCCTTCCTGGAGCAGAGAGACCAGAGGCTAGTGAGCCAGGGTCTGGCCACCATTTCACCTTGGTTAATGCTGAATCACCCCCCATGTGCCAGAGAATCCTCAGAGGGACGGACTTCTCAGATTTCTCATGACTATACAGACCAACATTTGTGGACCCTGAATAGAAGCCCCCAACCCTGAAATAGGAAAAAAGAACAGTTCTCCACTATTGAACAGCCTTTCCATTTGTTGTTTCTACCAAAATTTCAGCACTGTACTTGCTTATTGAAATCTGAGTCCCCAGAGCTACTAGTTTTACATCCACGGTCTTGGACAAGATTTTCCCTGTCCTGATGATTCTCTGCTGTAACAGCCTTTATCCTCCTGTGGCCTTTCCCCTTGTTCCATCACCCTGCCACCCACAGCAGCACTTTTCAGGCAGACGCTCCAGGCACCACCCCCCCACCAGGAACAACCAAGTGGCCGGGTGAACCGAGGCACCGGTGATGCTGGGGTTGGGCTTTCTCCTATGTGTTGGGAAAGAAGCAGGTGTCCCTGTGCACCCTGGTGACCCTGGGGCAGGACTGGTGGGAATCCTTTCCCACATTTTTCCTTTTTTTGTTTCTATGCAAAAGTAATATGCTTTCACACTTTTTGCTTTCTGTACTTAGAACAAACCTGCAGCATCTCTGTATGGCACAGTGTTAATAAGAAAGAAAGGTTGTGTTTGAATTGGGAAAGAGAGACTTTTTCTCTGTGTCTTCTCTCAGTTTTCTGATTGATTAGCCTCGAGCTGAGATGGTGACGCCAGGATGGCCCAGGAGAAGCTGGCCCCCGGGGCAGGGGCACCCAGAGAGCACAGACAGGCACTGAGGGTGGGCTCCACGTGGGGGAGGTTAAGCCTTTGAAATGCTTCTCAACCAGAGACGTTCAGCTCCGCCTGGCAACTCTGATAGTTATGACCAGCCAGGCTAATGAGTGAACCAACATATTCAGTGGGTGTGGATGTGGTGTATCAGGCCAAATCACAACTAAAATGGAAGTTTTTTTTGGGGGGGGGGGATGTCATCTTAATGTTCTTGATGGGTATGGGAGTGTGTGTGTTTTATCATATGTATTAATAGAAACATGCCCCCCTTCTGCTAATCATCTCAAAGGTCTGGTTTTCCTCCCATAGGATAACTTTGAGAAAGAAGAACAGTGTCAGGATGGCACATGTAGGTGTGTGTGTGCTCTCGTGTGGTTTGTGATCACTCGGGAGAAGAGGAGAGCATGAAAGTCTGTGTTTTTATTTCCTTGTCTTTCACTCAGTTCAGACCTTCATTGTCTCACACAGGTACGTGCTCTGGAGGCCGTCAGACTTACCAGCCCATCTTTTCGCACACAGACAGAGGCCCCTCCTTCTGCGCTGGGTTCAGGTTGTGTTCTTATATCGAGATTTGGCTCTCAGGGTCTCTTGAGCTCACCCAGGGTGTGGTGTGTTTACTCTACTATCTGGAGCTGTTCTCTCATGGGTCTGCGATAAGTGTCCTAGAACCACCGGGTTGCTTTGGGGAAGTCACTTAGGCTGCTTGGGTTTTTTGTTACATAAAATGTGGATGCTGTTTCTCCACCTAAGTCACAGGGTTTTCAGATCAATTTGTCGTTCTGGACATTGACAGCTGTTCAGTGCCAGTGAAGGTCTACACTGAAAGATGCGGAATTAGGTGTGAACTTGTTCATGGACTCAAAAGGTACTGTAGAGTTCCTCAGACTGATGGTGCTATAAATACCATGTGTTAAATATCCTCTTAAAAACAAGAACAACAAAAGCTGCTTTTCTTATTGTTTAATAGAAGAACCAGTCCCCAGGGGCTATTTGATGGCTGCACATCTGGAGTCTTGACAGGGTAACTCCTAACAGGATAGAGCCTTACATGACGTAGCATCACTTTTTTTATGTTGATGGGAAATATTACAATTTTTAGTTACTGAAACTGTGTTGATGTACACAGACAGCATTTAACTGGGTCCACGAGGTTTTAGATTCTGGCTTTAGAGAGTGTGTGTTCCTCAGTCTGAACACCTCCGCTGGTCTTATTAACAGGAGGATATGTATGGACAGATTAAGGCGCTCATACAGCGAAATAAGCACGTGTAAGAACAGAATGTCTTAAATGCCCTGGGAGTTGGTTTTTTTCTCTAGTATTTGGTTATAAGGAAATAAATCTAACAGACACTAGTTAATACTTCTTTAAACAATTTATTCCCCTTGGTTAACTTGTTTTTCATTCCAAGTTGAAACTGATTTCAATCCCTGTTAAAAGGGCAAATAAACTGTTTTATAGAGGGTCAGACTCATCCCTAATTGGAGGAGAAATGTCCATTAAATGCCTTTCATCTTTCTCTGGGTCAAGACCATGTAATTTTGTGCCCCAGAGATAGAGGGTTTAGTTTGTTTATAAGAGAGATTGGTGTTTAAGGCATCCAAAACTCTACCCTTAGAACAAAGATCAAATAGCAAATGACTAGCCAGAAAATACAGTGTGTGTGTGGGGGGGGGGTACACCCGTGTACTCACTTCACAGCTTGACCATAGTCGTGAGGTACCAGGAGAATATGGGGGATACTTGAATTATTTTATTTAATGTGTACAGAACCTTTACCACAGTTCTACTGTCATATTATAAATGCTTTTTCATTTTTTATTAGGAATTTATTTTTGATCCTTTCTTCTCTTTTTCATCCAACTAAAACCATTAATGCATTTGATAAGTCTCTATCTAGTTCTAAAGTATTTAGACACAATCCAGATAGTTTTTTCCTTCTTCGTGCCCAGTTATCCAAAATGAATACGGTACTTTAACTGGGTCATTGTGTCAAGTGAAGAAAAACCACGAAAGCTGAGCTGATCTGTGCCACCCCTACCAAACCCCTTCCATTCTTCTGGGGAGGTCACCTGATAATTTTTAAGGATTCTAATCGATATCTTGCGGTCATTCCCTGAGCACGTTTCCTCCCTTCTGCATATTTTTTTCACTTCTGATCCCCCACTTCCAGTTTCTTCAGCAACCTCTGGTCACTTGCGTAGTTTTCCACTGAGCAACACCTATAATCTTGTATCTGTTTATGCCTCTATTCTTTGGGGCGTCTGGGTGTTTCTCTGTGGATTTTTACAGGGTATACATATCTGTGTAGCATGTATCTTGTCACACACTGTTACAAGCATTGATACTAGGGGGGTGTGTCCATAAGGATGCGAATATCTGGCAGAGTATGTGAATGTATGTGTAGATGAATATGAATGGGATGTAATGTAACATAATGTGAAAATATTTATATGTTCTGTTGCAGCTCAAAGTGGGGCTGAGAATCCTTACCACGTTCCTGTCTATATTTGGAAAGCAGTAGTATCTGTATTTTGCTCATTTTTACCCTGCCTCTAGCTGACTTCACTCTCAGTGCCAAATGCCTGTGGTGAGGGGAGGTGGAAAGCATTAGGTCAGGAGTAATTGTAAACCAGTGAGTTAGCTCTGGGCTGGTGGACATGCTCATTGGTGGACAGCTGGCATATGAGACAATGTAGCAAAGACCTGAGCATCTCCACAGATGCACATTGAGAGGCACCCCAACCTAGAGATCTGAAATCAAGATCCTACAATTTGTTGTAGTTTGTTTCTCTTTGGCTAGGAGTAAATAGAATTATGAACATTTTGGTCTCAATAGCTTTATTCTGAAAAATGTGCATGGAATTTACCTGTGGCAGTTCAGTCTTGGGTTGAAAGAACTGTCAATATAGATAAAATCCATTTTTATTACATATGCGTGACCTTTGAAAACGATTATAAACAGTGTCAGTAAAATAACTAGTCATAAGCATTGGAATATGTTCAGTGTGTACCAGGCTGGGGAGGGAGACTCTGTAGTGTGCTGTCTCTTTCTAGCAGCTTCCTCACAGTGGACATTGCAGAGAAGGGAGGGACCAGGGTCTGACTTTTGTCCCATGAATAAATAAACCCTTACCAAGATCTCTTATTCCCTCAAGTTTCTGAGAAAACTTCTAATGGGTTCCTGATACCCATTCCCACTCTTCATCAGTTGATTAGCAAGAAAACGAATAAGACGAAACATTCCTAAGATTCTAAGCCAGAGAGGGAAGGAAGGATACACACCAGGAGTTGTGGGTATTCGGCTTTTTGTTCTCCGGTTGCCTGGTGGGAGGAGGGCAGAGCATTACAAATTTAGCACCTTCCATCTATTTGATGCTCTGTTCAGGAGCTGCCCTCCGGGTACCATTAAAGATGCTTAAAAGTTTTTGGAGTAGGCTGCCTGGGGTGACCCTTACGTCTCCGAAGCTGATATAGTTGGTTTGCATCAGCTGATGCCTAGAGCTCATTGTCTTTTTGTCTCCTCAGTATCATACTGAGACACTCCTCTGAGCTTTACCTACTTAAATCACTAAGATCCTGCAAAATGTCCTCAATTTCAATCAAGTAAGGCAAGCTGTGAGGGTACCAGAGATAGGTGGGGGGAAAAGCTTGGTCTACATTTAGAAGAAATAAGACCCATATTTTTTAAGGGAAAAGTTGTAATAATTCTTTGGCACATTGGATTATTTACAGTTTTTAAGATGTAAAGAAGACTCCCGTGAACCGAGAGAAGCAGTAGTTATTCCCCAACGTGATAAAAATGTCTTTGTATATCACTTGCAATCACAAATCATTTCTGTGTTAGTTGCTTTCATTCCAGAGAATGGCATCATCCTCCAAAGAAAAAGAGGATGATTTTTAAGTAGGATTTCATAACAGATTATGTGTTGTGGGGCTGGGGAGGGATGATGGGGATTTGATTTATCCAGCCTCCGAGCTCTTCATTCATATTGTGATTTAAGAACAGAGATCGGGGGAGGAGGGGACTAGACAGCAGCAGAGTATGTAGAACAGCTAAGACATTAGTGAGTATTCAGATTTTGAGCTGTGTAAACATCAGATGTCGGCTTCCAGCCTTACGAGTTATTTGAGCAGAGAGTTAAGGGGGAAAGGGACATTTTGTGAATAAAATGTTTTGCCAAACAAATTGAATGAGTCTTTTTACCATGATTTCTTATACAGAGCTATTTTCTACCTTCAGAAACAACTCATCAGACACCGGGTTTTTTATCTGGAATTGTACAATCATTGCTTTTTAATAAAAGTGATAAATTTCTTGCAGGTGTTTCCAGTCACCATTACCTTTCAAGTGCTTGTGTGCAGTTTCAAAAGCTCTACAATTTTTGCCTTGTATAGTGGTGGGCCATTTTACTACAAACGATGGTAAGCAACGTGTCTTCTAATGCCTGGCAGCTGGATCAATCACAAACCACTTCTCAGGCTACAGGTCAGTTTCTATTTAAGAAATTTAAAGAGGATTGGCTTACTTTGGGAGATTTTAGAGGTTCATGGCAGTAAGTTTCTGTAGCAAATCTCTCAAAACCTCTTTGCCTTAATAGAAAGGTATTTTTGTAATGTTGCAATGGCCAGCTCTCTTTATCTTCCATCTGTTGCCTTTAAATGAATTTTTTTTTTAAACATCTTTATTGGAGTATAATTGCTTTACAATGGTGTGTTAGTTTCTAAATGAATCTTAATGCAAAAGCAACATTCAAAGCAGTTTACCACACGCAATCTTTTTTTTTTTTTGCAGTATAGTTGATTTACAATAATATATTAGTTTCAGGTGTACCACATAGTGACTCAAAAGTTTTATAGGTTATACTCTGTTTATGGTTATTACAAGATACTGGCTGTATTCCCTGTGCTGTATATATAATATATCCTTGTAGCTTATTTATTTTACACATAGAAGTCTGTATCTCTTAATCCCCTACCCCTATCTTGCCCCTCCCCCTTCCCTCTCTCCACTGATAACAGCTAGTTTATATATCTATATATCTGTGAGTCTGTTACTTTTTTGTTATATTCACTAGTTTTATTTTTTAGATTCCATATATAAGTAATAACAAACAGTATTTGTCTTTCTCTGTCTGATTTATTTCACTAAGCGTAATACCCTCCAGGTCCATCCATGTTGTTGCAAATGGCAAACTTTCATTCTTTTGTTTGGCTGAGTACTGTTCCATTGTGTATATACACATCTTTATCCATTCATCAGTCGATGGACACTTAGGTTGCTTCCATGTCTTGGCTACTTTAAATAATGCTGCTATGAACATTGGGGTGCATGTATATTAATGTTTTCATTTTCTTTGGATATATACCCAGGAGTGAAATTGCTGGATCATAAGGTAGTTCTGGAGCTTTTTTGAGGAACCTCCATGCTGTTTTCCACAGTGGCTGCACCAATTTACATTCCCAGCAACAGTGCATGACGGTTCCCTTTTCTCCACGTCCTCTCCAACATTTGTTTTGTATGGTCTTTTTGATGATAGCCATTCTGACAAATGTGAAGTAATATCTCATTGGGTTTTGATTTGCATTACTAATCTGATGATTAGTGATGTTGACCATCTTTTCATGTGCCTGTTGGCCATTGTATGTTTTCTTTGGAAAAATGTCCATCAGATCTTCTGCCTGCTTTTTAATTGGGTTGTTTTTTGATATTGAGTTGTATGAGCTGTTTATATATTTTGGATATTAACCCCTTATCAATCTTATCATTTGCAAATATCTTCTCCCATTCAGTAGATTGTCTTTTTGTTTTGTTGATGGTTTCCTTTGCTGTGCAAAAGCTTTTAAGTTTAATTTTTGCTTTTGTTTCCTTTGCCTTAGGACAAAGATCCAAAAAAATATTGCTACGATTGATGTCGCAGAGTGTTCTACCTGTGTTTTCTTTTTGGTTTCCAGTCTTACATTTAGGTCTTTAATCCATTTTGAGTTTATTTTTGTATACGGTGTTAGAGAATGTTCTAATTTCATTTTTTACACGTAGCTGTCGAGTTTTCACAGAACCACTTATTGAAAAGACTGTCTTTTCTCCATTATGTATTCTTGCCTCCTTTGTCCTAGATTAATTGTCCAGAAGTGTGTGGGTTTATTTCTGGGCTATTATGTTCCATCGATCTATGTGTCTGTTTTTGTGCCAGCACTATACTGTTTTGATTACTGTAGCTTTGTGTAGTATAGTCTGAAGTCAGGGAGCATGATACCTTCATTTCCATTCTTCTTTCTCAAGATTGTTCTGGCTATTTGGGGGTCTTTTGTGTTTCTGAACAAATTTTAAATTTATTTGTTCTAGTTCTGTAAAAAAATGCCAGAGGTATTTTGATAGGGAATGCATTGAATCTGTAGAGTGCCTTGGGTAGTATGGCTATTTTAACAATATCAATTCTTTCAATACATGAACAGGGTACATCTTTCCATCTGTTTGTGTTGTTTTCACTTTCATCAGAGTCTTATAGTTTTCTGAGTACAAGTCTTTTACGTCCTTACGTGGGTTTATTCCTAGGTGTTTTATTCTTTTTGATGCGATTATAAATGAGATGGTTTTGTTATTTTTGCTTTCTAATGGTTTGTTTTTAGTGTATAGAAATGCAACAGATTTCTGTGTATTAATTATGTATCCTGCAACTTTACTGAAATCATTGATGAGCTCTAGTAGTTTTTTGGTGCTCTCTTTAGGATCTCCTATGTATAGTATCATGTCATCTGCAAATAGTGACGGTTTTCCTTTTTCCTTTCCAGTTTGAATTCCTTTTCTTTCTTTTTCTTGTCTGATTGCCATAGCTAGGACTTCCAATACGTTGACTAAAAGTTGTGAGAGTGGGCATCCTTATCTCATTCCTGACCTTAGAGGAGTAATTTCAGCTTTTCACCATAGCGTATGATGTTAGCTGTGGGCTTATCACATAAGGCCTTTATTATGTTGAGTTATGTTCCCTCTATACCCACTTTCTGGAGAATTTTTATCATAAATGGATATTGAATTTTGTCAAAAGCTGTTTTTGCATCTGTTGAGATGATCATATGCTTTTTATTCTTCATATGGCTTTTATTCTTCAATTTTTGTTAATGTGGTATATCACATTGATTTTCTGATATTGAACCATTCTTGCATCCCTGGGATAAATCCCACTTGATTATGGTGTATGATTCTTTTCATGTATTGTTGGATTTGGTTTGCTAGTATTTTGTTGAGGATTTTTGCACCTGTTTTCATCAGTGATATTGGCCTTTGTTTTCTTTTTTTTCTGATATCTTTGCCTAGTTTTGGTATCAGGGTGATGCTGGCCTAGTAGAATGAGTTTGGAAGAGTTCCTTCCTCTGCAGTTTTTTGGAATAGTTTCAGAAGGATAGGTGTTAACTCTTTTCTAAATGCTTGGTAGAATTCACCTATGAAGCCATCTGGTTCTGGACTTTGGTTTTGGCGGAGTTTTGGGGTTTTTTTGATTATTGATTTGTTTCATTACTGAGACTGTCCATATTTCTAGTTCTTCGTGGTTTAGTCTTGGGAGACTGTATGTTGCTAGGTATTTGTATGTTTCTTATAGCTTGTCCATTTTATTGGCATATAGTTGTTCACAGTAATCTCTTATGATCCTTTGTATTTTGTAGTTTTGGTTATAACTTCTTATTTCATTTCTGATTTTATTGAGTTGATGAGTATAGTTAGAGGTTTGTTACTTTTGTTTGTTTATCTTTTCAAAGAACCAGCTCTTACTTTCATTGTTCTTTTCTATTGTTTTTTCAGTCTCTATTTCATTTATTTCTGCTCTGACCTTTATGATTTCTTTCCTTCTACTAACTTTGGGTTTTGTTTGTTCTTATTTTTCTAGTTCCTTTAGGTATAAAAAGTTAGGTTGTTTATTTGAGATTTTTCTTGTTTCCTGAGGTAAGCTTGTATTGCTATAAACTTCCCTCTTAGGACTGTTTTTGCTGCATCTCATAGATTTTGGATCTTTGTGTTTTCATTTTCATTTGTCTCCAGGTATTTTTTAATTTCTTCTTTGATTTCTTCAGTGATGCATTGATTGTTTAGTAGCATATTGTTTAGCCTCCATGTGTTTGTGTTTTTTGCAGTGTTTTTTCTTGTATTTGATTTCTAGTATAATAGTATTGTGGTTGGAAAAGATGCCTGATTTTGATTTCAGTTTTCTTAAATTTACTGAGGCTGGCTTTGTGGCCTAGCATGTGATTTTTCCTGGAGAATGTTCAATGTGCACTTGAAAAGAATGTGTATTCTGCTGCTTTTAGATGGAATGTTCTGTATATAGCTGTTAAGTCCATGTGGTCTAATGTGTCATTTAAGGCCAGTATTTCCATATTGATTTTCTGTCTGGATGACCTGTCTGTTGATGTAAGAGGGGTGTGTTACTACCATTACTGTGTTACTGTAAATTCCTCCCTTTATGTCTGTTAATATTTGGTTTATGTATTTAGTTGTTCCGATGTTGGGTGCATATATAATTACAATTGTTATATATTCTTGGATTGATACCTTGATCATTATGTAGCGTCCTTTTTGTCTCTTCTAACCATCTTTGTTTTAAAGTCTGTTTTGTCTCAGATTAAGTATTGCTACCCCAGTTTTCTTTTGATTCCCATTTGCATGTAATAACATTTTCCATCCCCTTATTTTCAGTCTAATGTGTGTCTTTATATTTAAAGTGAGTCTCTTTTAGGCAGCATATATACAGGTCTTCTTTTTGTGTCCATTCAGCGACTCTATGTTGTGTGATTGGAGCATTTAGTCCATTTACATTTAAGGTAATTATTGATATGTATGTACTTTTGTAGTCCTTTTTTGTTCCTTTCTTCTTTTGTTCTCTTCCCTTGTGATGATGACTATCTTTAGTGTTATGTTTGGATTCCTTTCTGTTTGTTTGTGCATGTACTACAGATCTTTGGTTTGTGGTTACCATGAGCTGTATGTATGTGTGTATATATATATATATATATATATGTGTGTGTGTGTGTGTGTGTGTGTATGCATAATTTGTATATACACATATATATGCGTATACACATAAATATGATTAAGTTGCTGATTTCTTAATTTTAAACACATTTTAATAACCCTGCCTTTTTACTCTCCTCCCCTCATAATTACTGTTTTGGGCATCATATTTTACGTCTGTTTGTTTTGTGTATCCTTTAACTGCTTACTGTGGATATGTTTTCCTACTTTTGTCTTTTAACCTTCCTACTAGCTTTGTATGTGGATGATTTCCTACCTTTACTGTATATTTGCCTTTACCAATGAGCTTTTCCCTTTCATGATTTTCATGCTGCCTTTTCTTTTTTTGCTTAGAGAAGTAAGTCCCTGTAACATTTCTTGTAAAGCTGGCTTGGTGGTGCTGAACTTTTAGTTTTTGCTTATCTATAAAACTTTTGATCTCTCCATCATATCTGAATGAGAGCCTTGCCAGGTAGAGTATTCCTGGCTGTAGGTTTTTCCCTTTCATCACTTTAAATGTATCATGCCACTCCCTTCTGGCCTACAGAGTTTCTGCTGAAAAGTCAGCTGATATCCTTATGGGAATTCCCTTGTACATAACTTGTTGATTTTCCCTTGCCACTCTTGATAGTCTCTCTTTATCTTTAATTTTTGCCATTTTAATTACAGTGTGTCGTGGTGAGGTCGTCTTTGAGTTGATCCTGTTTGGGACTCACTGTGCTTCCTGGACTTGGATGTCTGTTTCCTAAGTCAGGAATATTTTCAGCTATTATTGCTTAAAATATGTTCTCTGACTATTCTTGCTCTCTCCTCCTTCTGAGACCTCTATAATGCAAATGTTAGTATGCTGATGTTTTCCCAGAGGTCTCTTATCCTTTCTTTTTATTCTTTCTGCTGCTCAGCTTCAGTTATTTCCACTACTCTGTCTTCCAGCTCACTGATCCATTCCTCTGTATCATTTAGTCTTCTGTTGATTCCTTCTAGTGTATTTTTTCATTTCAGTTATTGTATTCTTCATCTAGTTCGTTCTTTATATTTTCTAACTAACTCTTTGTTCAAAACTTGTAACTTTTCACTCGGTACTCTCAAGTTCTTTGATTATCTTTATGATCCTTACCTTGAACTCTTTCTCAGGTACGTTGCTTATCTCTACCTCACTTAGTTCTTCTTCTGGGATTTTTATCTTATTCCTTTGTTTGGAACATGTTCCTCTGTCACCTCATTTTGCCCAACTTGCTGTTTTTATTTCAGTGTATGGCAGGTTGGTTACATTTCCCGACCTTGGAGAAGTGGCCCTTTGTAGGAGACTTCCTATGAGTCCAAGCAGTGCACGCCTCTCTGGTCACCAGAGCTGTGTGCTCTAGCGATGCCCCCTATGAGGGCTGCGTGGGTCCTTCTGTTGTGGTGGGCTGGCTGACTACTGTGAGAAGTCTGATTGATAGGCATGGCTTGCCCCCGCTCTGGTTGGTTGCCTCACGTGGAGGCTGCTGGCCACCACTGGTTGTTAGGGCCAGATCATGATGCAGCTTTCTGGGAAACCCCTGAGAGCCCCAGGGCTAATGCTGGCACACTGGTGGGTGGATTCAGGGTCCAGGAGATCTTGGGACTGATGCCTATCCACTGGTGGGTGAAGTCAGATCCTGGGGCTAGTTGCAGCCCACTGGTTGGCAGAGCTGGGTCCCAGAGTCTGGCTGCAGAGCTTTGGGTGTCCCAAGCTTGTGTTGGCCTGCTGGTAGGTGGGGCCAGGGTCTAGCAGGTCCCAGAGCTTTTGTCTGCCTTCTGCTGGTAGATGAGACTGGTCCTGAGGCTACAGCAGGCTTGCTAGTGGGTGAGGCCAGAGCTCCGGCAGTTCTAAGTCTAGGGCCTGTGCACTTGTGTGTGGGACTGGGTCCTCTGGTGGGCAGGGCTGTGTCCCTTCCCAGTTGGTTGCTTGGCCTGGGGTGTCCCAGTACTGGTGCCTACAGGTTGGTGGGTGGGGGTGAGGCTGGATCCTGAGGCTAATAAGCTAGAGGGAGGATTCCAAAATGGTGCTTGCCAGGACCAGTGTCCACATGGTAGTAAGAGCTCCCCAAAATGGCTGCCACCAGTGTCTTTGTGCCCAGGGTGTCTCCAGTTGCCTCCTCCCTCTCCAAGATCAGCAGGTATGTCTGCCCCAGGTCCTGGAGCATGTGAGATTTTGTGTGTGCCCTTTAAAAATGGACTCTATATTTCCCACAGCCCATTGGGTCTCCTGAAAAGTAAGCCCCACTGTCCTTCAAAGCCAAACGTTCTGGGGATTCATCTTCCCAGTGCAGGACCCCCCCAGGGTGTGCAGCCCTCTGTGGGGCTCACATCCCTTGCTCCTTTGGGAGCACCTCTGCAATTGTAATTATTCTCCCATTTGTGGATTGCCTACCCAGGCAGGGGTGCAGATCTTAACTATACCGTGACTCCACCCCTCCTACCCATCTGGTTGTTCCTTCTTTTTCTCTTTAGTTCTAGAAGATCTTCTCAGGTTCCAGTCTTTTTCATTGATAGTTGTTCTGTAAATTGTTTTAATTTTGGTGTATCCATGAGAGGTGAGCTCAGGGTGTTTCTACTCTGCCATCTTGAGCCTGTTCCCCAGTCTATATTTAATTATGTTAGTCAGGGGCCCCTAGGTACAGAACACTAAAAGAATAAAACAAATAGATTTTGCACTAAATATAGCATAATTAAAATTCATCTCTTTCTTTAAGAATCAGCACAGATGGGGGAGACAAGATGGCAGAGTAGAGGGAGGTGAGCACAACTCCTCTCATGAGAACACCAAAACCACAAGTAACTGCTGAACAAGTGTCAACAGAAAAACACTGGAACCTACCCAAAATGATACTGTACATCCAAAGACAAAGGAGAAGTCACATCGAGATAGTAGGAGGGACATATTAGCAATAAAAGCAAATCTCATACCTGCCAGGTGGGCTACCCACACTGGAAAATAAATATATCACAGAGGTTCTGCCACAGGAGTGAAAGTTCTGAGCCCCACCTCGAGCTCCCCAGCCTGAGGGTCTGGCATCAGGAGAAGGAGCCACCAGAGCATCTGGCTTTGAAGGCCAGTGGGATTTGATTGCACGAATTGCACAGGACTAGGGGAAACAGAAGCTCCACTCTTGGAGGGTGCACACAGGGTCTCATGCACACCAGGACCCAGGGGAAAAAGCAGTGACCTCAGAAGATCCTGGGCTCAACCTAACTGCTGGTATTCGAGGGTCTCCTGTGGAGGCACGGGTGTGGCTGTGGCTCACTGCGGGGACAAGGACACTGGTGGCGGTAGTTTTGGGAAGTGTTCACTGGCGTGAGCCCTTCTAGAAACCACCATTTTCTCACCAATACCTGGCCCCAGCCAACAGCCTGTAGGCTCCAATGCTGGAATACCAAACAACCAACAGGGTGGGAACACAGCCCCACCCATCAGCAGATAGGCTGCCTAAAGTCGTCCTGAGCCCACAGCTGCTCGCTAAACACCCCTTGACACAGCCCTGCCCACCAGAGGGACAAGACCCAGCTCCACCCACCAGCAGGCAGGAATCCACCCACAAGGAAGCCTGCATAAGCCTCTTAGACCAGCCTTATCCACCAGGGGGCAAACAGCAGAAGCAAAAAGAACTACAACCCTGCAGCCTGCAGAACGGAAACTGCAGTCATAGAAAGTTAGACAAAATGAGATGGCAGAGGAATATTTCCCAGACAAAGGAACAGATAAAACCCCAGAACAACAACTAAGTGAAGTGGAGATGATTGATAGGCAATCTACCCAAAAAAGAATTCAGAGTAATGATAGTAAAGATAATCCAAATCTCAGAAAAAGAATGGAGGCACACACTGAGAAGATACAAGAAATGCTTAACAAAGAGCTAGAAGATCTAAAGAACAAACAGAGATGAACAATATAACTGAAACAAAAAATACACTAGAAGGAATCAATAGCAGAATAAATGAGGCAAAAGAATGGATAGGTGAGCTGCAAGACAGAATGGTGGAAATCACTGCTGTGGAAGAGACTAAAGTATGAAAAGAAATGAGGACAGTGTAAGAGACCTCTGGGACTACATTAAATGCACCAACACTTGCATTGTAGGGGTCCCAGAAAGAGAAGAGGGAGAGAAAGGACCTGAGATAGTACTTGAAGAGATAATAGCTGAAAACTTCCCTAACAAACATGGGAAAGTAAATGGTCACCCAAGTCCAGGAAGCAGAGAAACCCAAGGAGGAACACGCCAAGACACATAGTAATCAAACTGACAAAAATTAAAGACAGAGAAAAAATATTAAAAGCAACATATAATATACAAGGGAAATCCCGTAAGGTTATCAGCTGATTTTTCAGCAGAAACTCTGCAGGCCAGAAGGGAGTGACACAATATATTTAAAGTGATGAAAGGGAAGAACCTACAACCAAGAATACTCTACCTGGCAAGGCTCTCATTCAGATTTGATGGAGAAATCAAAACCTTACAGACAAGCAAAAGCTAAGAGAATTCAGCACCATCAGACCAGCTTTGCAACAAATGCTAAAGGAACTTCTCTAGGTGGAAAAGAAAAGGCTACAAACAGAAAAAAGAAAATTACGAATAGAAAACTTTACTGGTAAAGGCAAATATACAGTAAAGGTAGGAAATTATCCACACACAAATATATCAAAACCAGCATTTGTGCAAAGGGAGAGTATAAATGCAGGATATTGGAAATTCATTTGAAATTAAAAGACCAGCAAGTTAAAAAAGCCTTGTATATACATAAGAGACTGCTATATCAAAACCTCATGGTAACCACAAACAGAAAATCTACAATAGATACACACACACACACAAAGGAATCCAGACACAACAATAAAGTTAGTTATCAAATCACAAGAGAACAAAAGATGAAGGGGAGAAAAAAGACCTACAAAAACAAATCCAAAACAATTAACAAAATGGCAGTAAGAACATACATATTGATCGTTACCTTAAACATAAATGAATTAAATGTTCCCACCAAAAGACATAGACTGGCTGAATGGATACAAAATCAAGATCTGTATATATGCTGTCTACAAGAGACCCACTTCAGATCTACGGACACATACGGACTGAAAGTGAGGGGATGGAAAAAGGTATTCCTTGCAAATGGAAATCAAAAGAAAGCTGGAGTAGCAATACTCACATCAGACAAAATAGACTTTAAAATAAAGAATGTTACAAGAGACAAAGAAGGGCACTAATTAATGATCAAGGGATCAATCCAAGAAGAAAATATAACAATTGTAAATATTTATGCACCCAACATAGAAGCCACAAAAGGGGAAATTGAAAGTAACACAATAATAGTGGGGGACTTTAACACCCTACTTACACCAATGAACAGATTATCCAGACAGAAAACAAATAAGGAAACACAGGCCTTAAATGACCAGATGCACTTAATTGATATTTATAAAGCATTCTATTGAAAAGCAGTAGAATACACGTTCTCTTCAAGTGCACATGGATCATTCTCCAGGATTGATCCCATGCTGGGCCACAAAGCCAGCCTCAACAAATTTAAGAAAATTGAAATCATATCAAGCATCTTTCCCAGCCACAACTCTATGAGATTAGAAATCAACTGCAAGAAAAAAAGAAAAACTGCAAAAAACGTAAACACGTGGAGGCTAAACAATATGCTACTAAACAACCAGTGGATCACTGAAGAAATAAAAAAATACCTAGATACAAATGAAAATGAAAGCACGATGATCCAAAACCTATGGGATGCAGCAAAAGCAGTTCTAAGAGGGAAGTTTATAGCAATACAATCTTACCTCTGGAAACAAAAAAAAAAATCTCATTAAAAAAACCCTCACCTTACACCTAAAGCAACTAGAGAAAAGAAGAACAGACAAAACCCAAAGTTAGTAGAAGGAAAGAAATCATAAAGATCAGAACCAAAATAAATGAAATAAATAGAAAGAAAACAATAGAAAAGATCAATGAAACTAAAAGCTAGTTCTTTGAAAAGATAAACAAAATTGATAGACATTTAGCCAGACTCATCAAGAAAAAAAGGTAGAGGGCTTAAATAAATAAAATTAGAAGTGAAAAAGGAGAAGTTACAATGGACATCACAGAAATACAAAGGATCATAAGAGACTACTACAAGCAACTCTATGCCAATAAAATGGGCAACCTAGAAGAAGTGGACAAATTCTTAGAAAGGTACAATCTCTTAAGACTGAACCAGGAAGAAACAGAAAATATGTGAGTAGACCAATCACAAGTACTGAATAGAGGAAGGAATACTCCCAAACTCATTCTCTGAGGCCACCATCACCCTGATACCAAAACCAGACAAAGATACCACACAAAAAAATTACAGTCCCAAATCACTAATGAACATAGATACAAAAATCCTCAACAAAATACTAGCAATCCAAATCCAACAATGCATTAAAAGAATCATACACCATCATCAAGTGGGATTTATCCAAGGGATGTGAGGGTTTTTCAATATCCACAAATCAATCTGTGATACACCACATCAATAAATTGAATAAAAACCATGTGATCATCTCAGTAGATGCAGAAAAAGCTTTTGACGAATTTCAGCACCCATTTATGATAAACACTCTCCAGAAAGTGTGCATAAAGGGAACATACCTCAACATAATAAAGGCTATATATGACAAACCTACAGCTAACATCATACTCAATGGTGAAAAGCTGAAATCATTTCCTCTAAGATCAGGAAGAAGACAAGGATGTCCACTGTCTGTCACCACTTTTATTCAACGTAGTTTTGGAAGTCCTAGCCATGGCAATCAGAGAAGAAAAAGAAATAATAGGAATCCAAATTGGAAAAAGTAGAAGTAAAACTGTCACTGTTTGCAGATGACATGATACTATACTTAGAAAGTCCTAAAAATTCTACCAGAAAACTACTAGAGCTCATCAATGAATTCGGTAAAGTTGCAGGATACAAAATTAATACACAGAACTATCTTGCATTCCTGTACACTACAGAAGAAAAATCTGAAAGAGAAATTAAGGAAACAATCCCATTCCATTTCTATACACTAACAATGAAAGATCAGAAAGAGAAATTAAAGAAACAAACCCATTTACTAGCACATCAAAACAAATAAAATACCTAGGAATAAACCTACCTAGACAAAAGACCTGTACTCTGAAAACTATAAGATGCTGGTGAAATAAATCGAAAACAGCACAAACAGATGGTAAGATATATACCATGTTCTTGGATTGGAAGAATCAATATTGTCAAAATGACTGTTCTACCCAAGGCAATTAATTTGTGACAAAGGAGGCAAGAATATACAATGGAGAAAATGTGGTGCTGGGAAAACTGGAAAGCTACATGTAAAAGAATGAAATTAGAACATTCTCAAACACCATATACAAAAATAAATTCAAAATGGATTAAAGACCTAAATGTAAGACCAGATACTATAAAACTCTTAGAGGAACACAGGCAGAACACGCTTTGTTTATTTTTATATATAAAAATAAACATATATACTCTATATTTTTCAGTCTGTCTCCTAAAATAATATAAATAAAAATAAACAAATAGGACCTAATTAAACTCAAAAGCTTTTGTACAGCAAAGGAAACCATAAACAAAACAACAACCCACGGAATGGAAGAAAACTTTTGCAAATGATGCGACGAAAAGGGAGTACTCTGCAAAATTTACAAGCACCTCATGCAGCTCAATATCAAAAAAAACCCAATCAAAAAATGGGCAGAAGACCTAAATAGACATTTCTCCAAAGAAGACACACAGATGGCCAAGAGGCACATGAAAAGATGCTCAAAATCGCTAATTATTAGAAAAATGCAAATCAAAACTACAGTGAGGTATCAGCCCACACCAGGCAGAATGGCCATCATCAAAAAGTCTAGAAACAATAAATGCTGGAGAAGGTATGGAGAAAAGGGAACCCCCCTACACTGTTGCTGGGAACATAAATTGGTATAGCCACTATGGAGAACAGTATGGAGGTTCCTTAAAAAACTAAAAATAGAACTACCATACGACCCAGCAATCCCACTACTGGGCATATACCCTAAGAAAACCATAATTCAAAAAGAGACATGTACCACAGTGTTCACTGCAGCACTATTTACAATAGCCAGGACATGGAAGCAACCTAAATGTCCATTGACAGATGAATGGCTAAAGATGATGTGGTACACATATACAATGGAATACTACTCAGCCATTATAAAAGAATGAAATAATGCCATTTGCAGCAACATGGATAGACCTGGAGATGATTATACTAAGTGAAGTAGTCAGAGAAAGACAAATATCATGTGATATTGCTTATATGCAGAATCAAAAAAAAAAGATACAAATGAACTTATTTACAAAACAGAAACAGAGTCAGAATTAGAAAACAAACGTATGGTTACCAAAGGGGAAAGGGGGGAGGAGGGATAAATTAGGAATTTGGGATTAACAGATACACACTACTATATATAAAATAGATAATCAACAAGGACCTACTGTATAGGACAGGGAACTCAATATTCTGTAACAACCTAAATGGGAAAAGAATTTGAAAAAGAACAGGTATATGTATATGTATAATGGAATCACTTTGCTATACATGTGAAACTAACACAGCAGTGTAAATCAGCTATACTCCAATATAAAATTAAAATGTTTAAAAAGAAATCACACAATTAAAAAAAAAAGAATCAGCACAACTTTATCAGGTAGACAGGACTCAATGTTCTTAAACAATACTAAGCCTGTAATTAATTGCATCTTTGGAATGGTCTCAGCTGCTTCTGAAGCCCCTTCACTCTGAAATACAGGCATAGAGGGTGGTAATTCTAAAAAGTTATGAACCACAAGCCTAAAAAAATGTAGCCCTTTGGGAGACTAAATCATGGTTTAACTCCCCAGCAAAATGTATGATCTCATCAGTGGAGCAGTCTTCTATAGCAGGGGTCCCCAACCCCTGGGGAACTCTATTAGGTTGGGTTAGGGTTAGGAACCCTATTAGGAACCCGGCTGCACAGCAGGAGGTGAGTGGTGGGCAGGCGAGCAAAGCTTCATCTGCCGCTCCCCATCGCTCACATTACTGCCTGAACCATTGCTTGCATCACCACCTGAACCACCCCGTCCATGGAGAAATTGTCTTCCATGAAACTGGTCCCTGGTGCCAAAAAGGTTGGGGACCACTGTTCTATAGGGTACCCTATGATTCCAGGGCCAGCAGCAAGACATAACTGCAGATACTGCAGCAGTGTCTCAGCCTTAGATATCCCTCATTAATAAGGGCTCAAGCACACAGGTGGATATCAGAAAAGATTCAGTTTCTTTGTCCTCGTCTTACATTCAGCATTCAACTATCAGAAATAAACACAGATGAATGAATGGAGTGTGTATCAAAACTTTTCTTTAAAAGAAAAAAGCACATCTGGCTATGCAAGTATTTAACAGTCAAAGATTTTCAGTGATGTTCTTTATCTGCAAATTAACTTAATAAAATCATCCCATCATCAAAATTATGTTCATCTTTGATTGTTTTTTAATCAGCACTTCAAGAACTTAGCATCTGGCTTTATTATTGCATGTGACTACATGGTGCACAGATGCTTTCTGAAGCTGAGGGAGCATATGATGATAATTATTGGAGGTTTATTATTTCCTATAATAGCTTCAGATGAAGTTTACTGCATGAACACACTCCTTTCATGAAGGCCACACATCTATATCAATTTCCCAGAATCTTTAACACTGTTACAATAATGGGTTTCATTCCAACAATTAAATGGCATGAAATAGTAGCAATAGCAAATGTATATTTACCATGTGTGAGGCACCTTGCTCCACTTATATTAACTGATGTAATCCTCATGACAAATCACTGAAGTTAGAAAATTACCCTAGTTTCTTAGGCACAGAGGAGCTAAGTTGCCTCAGATACTCATATGTGGGATTGGAGTCTGAATTTGAACCCATGAAGACCAAGTCCAGAACCTACACTCTCATCATCACTACACTATGCTACCTCTAGAATCTTAGTAAGAAACTGACTGAGCTTCCTTTGCCTTATGTCTCTCTGTTTGGTGTTGATCTCTATATGTCAAATGTCAACAATTAGTCTTGAATCTGTTTTCTCACCATTATGTTAACCTGTATCTTTGAATTCATCTTATTATCTACTTTTCCTCCCAAGAGTTTATGATTTGTTCTGTGATACAAGCAAGAACAAAGTATTGGGCTTCCCTGGTGGCGCAGTGGTTGAGAATCTGCCTGCTAATGCAGGGTTCGAGCCCTGGTCTGGGAAGATCCCACATGCCGCAGAGCACCTGGGCCCGTGAGCCACAATTACTGAGCCTGTGCATCTGGAGCCTGTGCTCTGCAACAAGAGAGGCCGCGATAGTGAGAGGCCCGTGCACCGCGATGAAGAGTGGCCCCCGCTTGCCACAACTAGAGAAAGCCCTCACACAGAAAGGAAGATGCAACACAGCCATAAATAAATAAATAAAAATTAAAAAAAAAAAAGAACAAAGTATTGATAGTAGAGGGGGATCAGAAAGGCAGAGTAGGAGGATGTGGAGCTCACCTCCCACCACAAACACATCAAAAATACATCTACATGTGGAAAAATGCTCACAGAAAACTAACTGGAAACTGGCAGAAGATCTTTCATACAACCAGGGTTGCATGAAAGATTCTCACGTAATTGGGAAGGACAGGGAAGAAACATGAGGTGGGGACCTGTACTCCTGGGAGGAGATTAAGAGGAAAAGGGAGATTGCAAGGGTGGACACATGTCCTGGGGAGTAAGCAGGTCAAGCCACAGACTAGGCATCCCAACCCTGGGGTCCTGTGCAGAGGAGACGAGCTCCCTTGGCTGCTTGGAGAACCCCTTGGACAGGTGGAAAGGCTGAAGGAGCCTAGAGTCCACTTGTCAGGAGTGTGTGGGTGCTGGCTTGCCGCCAGACAGGGCAGAGAGAGGTCTGCCCTAGCGGCTACCACCTTGCCATGCCCTCAAATCCAAGGGAAGTGAACACCCCAGCCCACTCATTCCATGTCACAGCCTGGCACTGGATCTAGGATGGCCAGGTCCTGGGAAAAGATCCAACCTATTGAGGTAAAGGTGGCCCAGGGGCCTGGGGTGTGGTCCAGATGGGGAGGGGGTGGGTATTGTTGGTGCTTACTCAAAGATACAGAAATTAGTGCATTTCTACTAATTTAGAGAAATTTAAAAAACAATCCTGTTTAAAATTGCCTTAAAAAAATACCTAGGAATAAACTTAACCAAGGAGGTGAAAGACCTATATTCTGAAAACTATAAAACATTGATGAAGGAAATTGAAGATGATTCAAAGAAATGGAAAGATATCTTGTGCTCTTGGATTGGAAATATTAATATTATTAAAATGGCCATACTATCCAAAGCAATCTACAGATTTAAAAAATCCCTATCAAAATACCCAGAACATTTTTCACAGAACTAGAATAATCCTAAAATTTATATGGGACCACAAATTGCCAAAGCAATCCTGAGACAAAAAGAACAAAGCTGGAGGTATAACCCTTTCAGATTTCAGACTATACTACAAAGCTACAGTAATCAAAACAGCATGGTACTGGCACAAACACAGACAAATAGATCAATGGGATAAAACAGAGAGCCCAGAAATAAACCCATGCACCTATGGTCAATTAATATGCAACAAAGGAGAGAAGATTATACAATGGAGTAAAGACAGTTTCTTCATCAAGTGGTGCTGGGAAAGCTGGATAGCCACATGTGAAACAATGAGATTAACATTACCTCACACTATATACAAAAATAAACTAAAAATGGTTTAAAGACTTAAATCTAAGATCTGAAGCCATAAATCTCCTAGAAGAGAACATAGGCAGAACACTTTTGACATAAATCATAGCAGTATTTTCTTAGATTAGTCTCTAAAGGCAAAATAAAAGCAAAAATGAACAACTGGTACCTAATTAAACTTAAAAGTTTTTGCACAGCCAAGGAAACCATCGACAAAATGAAAAGACAACCTATGAAATGGGATAAAATATTTTCGAATGATGCAACCGACAAGGGGTTAGTGCCCAAAATATACAAACAGCTTATATAACTCAATATTAAAAAACAAAACAGTCCAATCAAAAAATGGGCAGAAGACATGAATAGGTATTTTTCCAAAGAAACCCTACAGATGGCAAACAGGCATATGAAAAGATGCTCAACATTGCTAATTATTAGAAAAATGCAAGTCAAAACTACAGTGAGGTACCACCTCACACTGGTCAGAATGGTTAGCATCAAAAAGCATACAGATTACAAATGTTGGAGATGATGTGGAGAAAAGGGCACCTCGTAAACTGTTGGTGGGAACGTAAGTTGGTGTAGCCACTATGGAAAACAGTATGGAGATTCCTTAAAAAACTGCAAATAGAACCAGCGTATGATCCAGCAATTCCACTCCTGAGTATATATCTGAAAAAAATGAAAACAGTAACTCGAAAAGATACATGCACCCAAATGTTCATAGCAGCCTATTTACAATAGCCAAGAAGTGGAAGCAGCCCAAGTGCCCATCAACAGATGACTGAATTAAGAAGATGTGATACACACACACACACACACACACACACATACACACACACACAGAGGAATATTACTCAGCCATAAAAAAGAATGAAATTCTGCCATTTGCAGCAATTTGGATGGACCTAGAGAATATTATCCTATTGAAATAAGACAGACAAAAACTATATGATATCACTTATGTGGAATATAAAAAAACAATACAAATGAATGTATATACAAAACAGAAACAAGTTCACAGGTAGAGAAAACAAACTTGTGGTTACCAAAGGGGAGAGTGAAGTGGGGAGGGACAAATTATGGGTATGGGATTAATAGATGCAAATAACTATTGTTATGTATATAAAACAGATAAGCAACAAGGATATACTGTATAGCACAGGGAATTATACCCATTGTCTTGTAATAACTATAATGGAATATAATCTGCAAAAATAATCACTATCCTGTACACCTGAAACTAACACAATATTGTATCAACTATACTTCAATTAAAAAAGAAAAAACCTCTGGGTTTTTTTGCCATAAAATGCTATTTTGTATACCCAAAGTTGATTTTTGAAATCTTAAAAAATAAAGAAGAAAATAAATACCAGTGAAAACAGGACTCTGAAACAGTTCTGCTTCTTAAATGCTCACATCAGAATGTTCCTGTTATTCCTGGTATCTGAAGCACATGACTTTTGGGTTAATCAACATTATCAAATGTGCAATATGGAAGCATAGGTAATTAAATCACAAAGCCTTTATCAATGATTTGCCTAAGTAGCTGTAATTTACAGAATGTTTAATGTATGTGTTAATCATTCTTTTAGTTTCTCCAAGTTCTGTCTCAGAAAGCATTTAAATTATGTTATCTCATCTACCTGGATAAATGTCATCCCTGAATTACACTTTGATAATAAACCTTCAACCATTATAAGAGTTTTATAAGATCATTACAAGAGTTTTCATTTTCAGTGATTCAGTATCTTTGGTACAAAAGGCGTTTAATGCATTATACATTATCCACTGGATTGCCTAATATCCCCTTTTCAAACAAGAATAAATGTTATAGTATTGCTCAAATTTCAGTTCTGGAAAACATTTGTCTCTGCAGATGTGTTTGCATATGTAATTTTGTCAGAAAGTAAAAACTTAACTGTCATCCATTTTATACAAATTTTATCAGAATTAGGTTTAACTACATGTAATAGAAACCCAAACTACAGTAACTTAACCTAATGGTTTATTTTTCACAGGAAGTAGGCAGGTTGGGGCTGGTTCAGCCACTCAAGAAAGTCACCCAAGAAAGCAAGTGGAAGCGTCCATAAAATGGCACATCTGCAAAAGCCCACGTCTGCCTACTGTCACCAGAGGAGCAGCTATACGGCTCCTGTTTCATTTCTGCCTTCCACATCACACGAGTACATGTTATTAGAGGGATCTGTCCCAGAACACTGCTGGCAAAGATTCTGTGGACTGTAGATTCCAAGACTCCCAAACAGGGGAGAGAGTAGGATTAGATGGGGAAACAGCTGAATTGCCAGCAGGCAGACCAGCACAGTGTGTCCCATGGCTGGACTATTAAACAATAATACTTAACTTCCAGACTAACAATTCGAGTAAAACAGCATGCCTCTGCCTAATAAGATGTGACATCCCTCACACAAATGAACATGCGCTCATTCTTTCCCCTTAAGTCCCCAGATCCATTTCTAGTTTGGTCGAAATTCCCCTTTGATATCCTGTAACCTAAAGCCAAAATTTAAAGTTAACCACCACATGTCTTATGCAAAATGAAACAGGTTGAGGGCTGGGGATTTGTTGCTGAAAATAAAACTAATTTGCTAATGTTAATACACTAACATATTCTTAACAATGCAAGGAGCAACACAGGCAGGCTTATTGTTAGTCCTCATTTTAGCTACTGTTTGTGAGGCCATCATTGGTATTTATAACTTTTTATTCTACTCCTTATGTTATGTTCCCTTTGGTCAAGGGTCTTTACCTTGTGGAATGACCCAAACCTTCATTCCTGAAGGGTCTGAGCCAGTTGCTGCCCGCACTGGTGGTGTCTTCCATTAACTTGTACCTCTGGGTGCGTAAACACTAAGAAAGTTTCCCAGAGGATGCCTTGAGTCGCAAACATTTTTTATCTCCATGATGTGGCAGGACCTCTGTTTCCCCTTCATAATCAGGCTCAATCCCCACCCTGTCATCCCCCACCAGCAACAATAACAATCCCCTACTTTGCCTATGGCTTCAGTGACATAAACAAGTCAAAAGTGACCAGGTGACAGTCTCAACCTCCTCCTCAACTGAATCTGTTGCATTCCTTGGCATTCCTCCCTTGGGACCTAAAACTTGTAGACCGCAGCACTTAAAGTTGTGAGAACAAGAAACACACATTTTACAAGTGTTTGGTTAGGGGTAATGGTGTGAAACCACTTCACATCTACCTCCTAATTCTTGGACCCATGTTTTCTCTCTGTGGGTGGAAAGGGAAGGTGTATTGGTTGCTGGTTTAAGCAGATACTTGGCAGGACAGCAGGTTTTAATTGCTCTTGTAATCAGCCCACATTGAGACTGAATCAAAGGCAAACCAGAGCCTTTTTTTTCTGGCTGTCACACAAGCAGCCAGGGCTCAGGTGTTTGTTCTGGTTTAGAACAGCTTGAGTGGCATGGAGTTGGCCTAGCTTAATCTGTCTGTCTCTGCATCTTCCTCAAATGCTACTTAAACACATGCAAATGAAACACACACTATTTACAGTGTTTCTGGTGTAAAAAAATCCTGAAAGTGACATTTTTTCTTTTTCTTTTGAAGGCTCCCCGGTCCCCCCAACCCCCTCTCTTTCTTTGGTGGGCCCATTTTAAATGTGTTAAATCTAGGAAAAGATGTCATCAAAAGGAGGAAAACAGGTGGGGAAGAAAGAGATGAAAACACTCTTTGACAGTTAACTTCTGTTTTGCAGCTGTGAGAGCCGCAGATTTGAATTGTGTTACCTCCCTCACCAAGCTAATTAATTCTCTTAAAAAAAAAAAAAACCCACATCTCCTTCCTTCAATCAATGTCAACAGCCAATTACAATCTTTCATCACCCAAAGTGCAATAACACAAATGTTATCAAGGAAGGAAACAGTTGGACTGACAAGATTAGCAATTCACTCCTTCTTTCTTAATCTTGTAATCACATGGTAGGCAGCAGTTTACAATAATATACACCCAAGTTTGCCAGTAAATTACTCTAGAAAGGTCTTGTGTAAATTCCCTGTCATGTCATGTCTACTTTTGGCATGGAAGCGCGTGTCTTCCTACAGGAGGCACAGGATGAATTAAGATCGACTCCTTAGGAGAGCTTTTTCCTCATCCATTAACCACTGCAGAAGGTTGTTAATTACATAAAGAGGGGCACCCTTGGTGGAATATATAACCATGAATGGCATTTAGGGGCGTCAGAAAACCAAGACAGCTGACGGTGACAGAAGGTATTTCACCGATGCTAAGACTAGCACTTTGCTGTCATGTGCTGTATGACAGAAGGCTTCCTGCCTTATGGGGATTTGTTGATATGCTTGGGTTTTTTCCCCAACATCTTTGGGAAGCCCAACTTTGTTATCGGTGCTCAAAAACCACACTCCCCACCACCCCAGGGGGGTGTGAGTGTAATGGGTATGAATTTTAGATCACAAGCGGGATTGTGAAAGCAATGTCACATATAATTGATATAAAGAAATTGACTTAAAGAACTGATTCCCAGGCCCCATCCTGCCAGGCTGGTGGGAGTCCCAAGTTCTGTCTTTGCCATGGCTCCCACATCTCCCTGGGGTTGAACAAAGACCCAGGAGGCTCATGTGATGTTTAGAAAATGAATGGGGGGGTGTGTTTCTGAATTTCTGATCATTCTTAATGGTGAGGTCCCTGAAGCCTGGTGACCTTGCATTTCCAGTACCTGCCCTGGAAACCCTGTCTTGGTGTCCCCTTGGCTGTGTTACTCTTAGCATTTCTGTGGGTCCAAATGCCTGACTTACCTCAGGTGCAGGAGCACAGAGGCTCTGGAGGGGGAATTAGAGCCAGGCAAAGGCTTTTAATGGAGGAGAAGAATGGAGAGGCAGAGGCAGATCAGTGCTCAGAGAAACAATGTGTGCAATTGTAGATCTTGTTCCTCCTGCCTTGGGAAGAAGGAATGGGGGCTCAGTTTAGAGCCTTCTGTCTGCCTGGAATTCTTCTAGCTTCCAAGAGGACTTAACCACCCTGCCATTAACTCCCCCTCCCCCAGACTGGGGATGGTGCAGCTGGTGCCCAGTGGGGTCTGGGGGGCCCCTGGCATCTGCTGATGCATTCACGCCAATTCCTTGATTCTAGATCCTGAAGGAGGATTCCTCCTTCCTCAGTGGCTACAGGAATTTCGGCCAATCTTAGAAGAGCTTATCTGAAAGCGAACACACTGTTTTCAGAGCTGCTCTACTGTGGAAACTGGAACACACTTCTTACTTTCCTAAAGCCCTCTTCATCATTTCTGCCAGGGCTCCTCGATGGCCCTCGTGCCAGGAGAACTGTGATCCTAGAACTGAATAGCCCAGGAAGACAGGAAGATCAGGCCTAACATGAACCAATGCTGGAGTCGCACACTTTTGATACAGGATAAGATCTTGGCAGTCAACAGGTAAGTCAACGAAATCAGAATATTTCTTAATGAAAACATATGTCCCAAATCTCTGAATCATCCATAAGTAGCCAAAATATAACCACTGTAGACAATTTATGGAAGACACGAATTATCTGAGCTCAGCATGCTTAGTGCCTTGTGCTTGACGATCTCCCACCAAGAGTGAATGAAAATACATCTATTTCAAATCAAAGATGTACACATTCTGCTGTGGATACCGCATGTTGAGTTCATTTCACATAGCTAAAGCATAAATTCCACAAACACGCTTCACTGAAACAGTTTGCAGGCATTCAAAGGTGCTGGTGACAAATCTGCGCCTCTGCCATTTCCAGCACCCAGACTGCCCTTGGTGGATGTGGCTGGCGGGGCATGCCAGCCGCTTGTTTTGCAGGCAGGAATATACGACGATAAAGGAAGCTTAAAAATACACGATCAGGGCTTCGCTGGTGGCGCAGTGGTTAAGAATCCGCCTGCCAATGCAGGGGACACGGGTTCAAGCCCTGGTCCGGGAAGATCCCACATGCCGCGGAGCAACTAAGCCCGTGTGCCACAACTACTGAGCCTGCACTCTAGAGCCCAAGAGCCACAACTACTGAGCCCACGTGCCACAACTACTGAAGCCCACGCACCTAGAGCCCATGCTCCACAAGAGAAGCCACTGCAATGAGAAGCCTGCGCACCACAACCAAGAGTAGCCCCAGCTCGCCGCAACTAGAGAAAGCCCGCACACAGCAACGAAGACCCAATGCAGCCAAAAATTAGTTAATTAATTAAAAAATACACAATCAACAACAAGTTATTGATAATGGGCTATGAAGGATTAAGAATTCTTACTAAAGTGTACTATTCTAATTGACTGTTGACTGTCAACAATTCACAAGTGCTGTGCCAAACTATAAAAATACCAACCTGGAAAACCTTGGAACTAATTTCAAGGCACTTACAGTCTAACGCAGCAGTTATACTTATTGGTGGTCCCCATCACCCAGAGACAACTACTGAAAAATATTGGTATATTTCTTTCTAATGTTTTCTATGCCTAGATACCATATACCAAAATTCAGATAATATACAGTTTTATGTCCATTTCATTTACTTCACACCATTCTGTATGCAGTTCTTATATTCTTTGAAAATGTGCAGTTCTTATATTCTTTGAAAATGGGAGTTTTAATGACTTCATGTCATTCTATTACGTAGATGCTCCATAACTGTTTGAACAAATTCATTATTGTTGAGTATTTAACAACAGTTAACAATAGTCTCCAAACTTACTTTATTATAAATAGTGATGGACACCCTTGTATATAAATCTGTCTGCCTTCATCAGATTCCTTTCTTAGAATACATACCTCGGAGTAGATTTATCGGTCCATAGGCTGTGAACATTTCTATTATAGATTCTTAAAGACATATGGCCAAGTTTTAGTGGCTCTGTAATTCACATAATTCATTAGGCAAGTATTTTTTGAGCAAGCTACTAATGTGCAAGGTATGGTGCTCCACCACTAGGAGAATACTGGTGAGCAAAATCAATGGAATCCCTATCCTTATAGAACTTATAATCAACTGAGAGTCTAGACCTAACCTGAGAACAAGAATCTTTGTAAATTTATTGTTAAATTTCATGCAGAATTAAGAGCTTTGGAGAAGGTAAAAAATAACATAATGAAAACTTTGGCTCTCAAAATACCATTTATGCAAATAATTCCAACAAATTAAAATTTGCTAAGTGCTATAGCAGCTGTCAGATTACTCATAAATTATGTGATTACCCATAAATTATGTGTTCAGTTGGTTAAGGCTATGGAGGAATATTAGAAATTGGTTCAACTCCAAATGGTACTCGGAGAAATGAAAAAAATTATTATTGTACTTTCACAATTTAAAAATGAAAATGACTAACTCGTATGTCAAAAGAGTTGTCTATCTTTCCAAAAAGTTATCTAGGAAAAATTGCCCAAAATGCTAGTAATGGGAAAATTTAAAAGGAAGGATCTGTTGGGAATTTCTATATAATGTGATGGGTTGAGCTGACATGGATGGGTGCCCCTCCTGTTCCAAACCCATAGATATTCTGGGGGAAAGTGTAACAAGGAAGGTAGGGAGGGAGGAAAGAGGAAAGGAGAAATATTAAGCTATGAAATAGGAGAACATATTTGTTATATATGTATATCCTTTATATATATATAAAACAAAGACTATCCAGCATTTATAAAGAACTCCTAAAGTCAATAAGGAAAAGACTAACAACAGAACAGAACAACAGGAAAAAAAGACATGAACAGTATTTCACAGAATAAAAAACATCCATTGGCCTCTAAACATGAAAGGATGCTCAATCTCATTAATAATTGGGGAAATACATCCTAAAGCCAGTGTGATGTATCATGTTACAGTCATCAGATCGGCCAACATTGAAAAGTCAGAAATTGGCGTGTGGACAAGAAATATATCAACAGGAAGTTTTTATATACTGATGTGGAGTGTAAATTGGTACAGCTGACTTGGAAAAGAATTTGACGTTACCTTTTAAAGCTGAAAACATGTCTGTCCTGGGACCCAGAAATTCCACTCCTGGCTCTACCCAATGAGAAGCTCTTGTACATGTGTACCAGCTGACAAAGCCAAGACTGTTCATAATAGTGCTGCTTGCTTTCCAAAATAAAAATAAAAATAAATGGAAAAGACCAAAATTGTCATTGACAAGACAATGAGAAAATGGAAAAGTAATGAATGAATGAACTATAGCTTTACCCATCAACAAAGATGAATCTCAAAGACAGACATACTGTTGAATGAGAAAAGCAAATCTCAGAAGATGACAAACTGAATGATAGTATTTTCATAGCAACACCAAACAATATGTACTATGAAAAAAACACAAGGTAATGGGAAACTGAAAATTGAGAATTGTGGTTATCTCTGCCTCCTGGAGCTTATATTTAATAAGGGGAAATATACAATAAACAAGATAAATAATGAAAATGAATGTTAGATGGTGAGAGTGCTGGGGAGACAAATGAAGCAGGGAAAGGGGGTGAGGGGATGGGGGCTTTAGACAAGATTTTACATGGGTTGATCAGAAAGACCTAAGACAGTGATGTGTGAGCAAAGACCTGGAAAGGTGAGGGAGCAAGCCGTGTGGTTATCTGCGGGAAGAGTGTCCGAGATAGGGTTACAGCAAGTTCTCATCAGTAGCTTAACTTCATATGTGCGTCAGAACCAACCAGCATCCTTCACCTTAAAGCTACCTTGCCTTTCTGTTTTTCCTTCTTTTGTCTAGCTTTCTGAATTATATATTGATTGGGTTTTTAAGGACCTGCCCCCCAAACAAGCAAGTAGAGTTATTATTTAGGTAAAATTATTGGCCCAAGAAAAAAATCTTTATTTGGCAGAATTCATAGTTAGATCAGGAATTCTGCTACAATTTACAAGTACTGTAATTTCAGGAAGAATAGATTGGATCTCTGTACCTAAGCTCAGTGATCCAGTAAATAAAGAATTTAAATATTCCACAGTGGCAGTTGAGAATACTTCTGATTTTACAATTGGTAGGAAGTACTATTTCTTATAGGAGTTAGAGAATTAGAGGTATGTATTAGATAATAGAATTTTCAAGAGAACGTTATAAACTAGGGTGAAAATTAGATTTGGGGCTTTAGTATCTGGGATTCTAATTTAACATGCTGTGGAATTCACCTCATCAAATTGCTGAACTAATCTCTCATGCCAACAACTGCCCAGGTTAACAAAAAACCTGGAGCTTTTCACATGTTAATAAATAGGAGAAAATATAAAACTGCAGACCTTTCTCCTTCTTAAATGCAAGCAGGAAGTACGTGACCTTAGCTGAGCCACTTAGATTGCATGGAGGCATTCTAATTAGTGGATCAAATTGCTCTCATCTTTCATAGTTCTTGTTCAACAAAACTTGCTGCATACGCTTTTTAGAAGCAGTGATACCACAGATTCTGTCTTGGTGCTCGGCTGATTATTATATCAAGGAGCTGTTATTTATGTGTTGATTTCATCATCTTTCTAAACAACACCTTTTGCTATCAGTACAGTTTGGGATTGGGGTGTTTTCATTAATCAGGTACTTCAGGGAACAGATTTTACACATGTGACCACTTCTCCAAAAAGTATGAACATGATAATATATGATGCTTACGCACTTGGAGATCTGAGTGGCAAAAATGCAGCATCTCACCAACACTGCCATGAGAAGTCTTTGTGTAGGGGGTTTGATATGGTTTGGGAGAAGAGGGTCAGGTCATTCTCTGGGTGCCCTCACACCTCCTGCCCCCCACAGGGACTCTGCTTGAGTCCCGTACAGAGAGAAAGCACCTGAGTACAGAATTCTAGGTGGTGTTGGTGTTCAGTGGCTTTCAGTCACAGCCCAGGTTTCATTGTTTCCCCTCATTTCTCTTTCAGTTTTTGGCTTATTTGTTTTATTAAGGAGATAAATATTGTGTGTATATAAAACTATTCCATAAATATAAACCTATATGTGTGTATTATATACAGAGATATGTATTATTTTAGTGAGTTTTTCTCTATTTGTATTGTTTATATTCTTATCCTATTTTGCAGTTTATTTAATCTCTGTGTTCTACATTTTGTCTTTTAAAATGTATTATTAGCACGTCCTAATGTAACACTTCTAAAACACTTATTTTGAGCTTTTAGTTTAAAATAGTTGTTTCACTTTCTCAAATGTTTTTCATTTAACAAGTCCATGGAGAAAAGTCCATATGGAGACTTTTTACTATGGATTTTTTTTTTCTTATTTGAGTTTTTATTTATTCTTATTTCTTGATTTTTACATTCTTGTTCTTAAGCTTTTATGTATCTCACTAATTCAATTTTTAATCTTGCTGTATTTAAATTATTTTATTTCTCACATTGTATGAATAGAAGTGGAAAGACTTGACTCCACATGACCTACACACAGCGTGAGCATATCAATTATTATCTACATTAGGATGCTTCTGAGAACGAAAGGGAGCCCTGTTAAGAATTTTGCTGGCACAACAGGTATAAACTGGGACAGCCCGAAACAAACTGGGATGCACGATGACTCAACCCATAAGGGAATTTTTAGGTCCTCCCCCACCTCAGCATTCCTAGGCACCATGAAACACAGCAGCATTTCTGGTTTTCCCTAACAGATTCTTCATATCTTCCAAACACGTTGCCAAAAGTACTTATAAAAATAAAAACAGCTAAGATTTATTGAGCATTTATCATTCAACAAGCACTTTATATGAACAGTTCTGGGGGGAACAGGGTGTGAACTTCCCCTGAAGGTAGATGTAGTTTCTTCCCAAACTGGGATGGTGTAGCTATTCACAGTATGCCCTTCCCGTGCTGATGTGAGTTTCTGAATGCTCAAACACAGTGGTCTCTGATATCCTTCCCAGTGGATTTGGGGTCAGCCTTCCCAACAACATGCTACCACACAAGAGGGAAAAGTCAGAGGGATGGTCTACTGGCAATGATCACTCAACAGTCCGGGCTGACTTGGTGAAATAATACATAACCATAGGGAAGTGGCCCCAGAGGGGCCCCTAGCAGGCTGTCCACTTACTCTGTACCTTTTTCTAATTGCATATTCTTATGCTTCTTTGTAGTTTGACTCTTCTGTTGACAAAAGGAATTTCCTGGTACATGCAGTTCTTTCCTCTCATTATAAGGCACCTGGGGAAGATGGCTAATGCAAGGGTTAGCCCTAGTGGGGCTTCTTTTTAAAATAGGAGAACCAGGGACTTCCCTGGTGGCGCAGTGGTTAAGAATCCACCTCCCAATGCAGGCGACGTGGGTTCGATCCCTGCTCAGGGAACTAGATCCCACATGCATGCCACAACTAAGAGTTCGCAGGCCACAACTAAGGAGCACACATGCCACAACTAAGGAGCTGGTGAGCTGCAACTAAGGAGCCCACCTACCACAACTAAGACCTGGCACAACCAAAAAAAAAAAATTTAAAAAAAAAAAGGGAGAACCATATATCTGCTGACCACCTTCTCAGACAGAGCCCTAACTGGACAGCCATGGCCCTCTTAGATGGCCAGAAGTTTAGAGGAATCCATCCTACTCCCACAAACAGACCTTAGCTGCCCCTGAGGAAAAGCTGGTCTCTTGCAATAATTATCACTATCATATTTTATGGAATCTAAGATGTTACAAATTATACACCATCATTTTATATTCCACCAAGAAAGAAAAACAATGCTGCCAATTTGGCTATGGCACGCCATCAATTTAAAAATGTTCCCTTAGTTTTAAAATATTAAAATATTTAATATTGAATTAGTCAGTTCTAATTTATCAATTAGAATTGAGGAAACACTTTCTTTTTCCTTCAGTTTTCTACCACTTGATTACTAATTCTCCACCAAGACCCAACACAGGGGGTTGGAGACTTGAGGCTGGAGACCTCATCCATTACAGCGGGGTTCATTACATCCACCCCCAGGTCTGTGAAATGACATCTCCATCAGTCCCTCCATGACTGAGCCCGGCAGTGGAAGAGACGGAGACTTGAGTGAGTTGCCTAAGGTCAGACTCCAAGCTAATGGCTGAATCAGGGTTTGAACTCAGGAATTCTGACAGCAGCCTCACATAGCTAATAACCATTATATCATAGCGCCTCTCCACATATTTAGACAGGGCCTCTCAAAAAATTGCTTTTTTGGGGGTGGGATGAGGTGGGTAGGGATTGTGATTTTATATTACATAGTCTACATTGCAGGACACTATAAGAGATAGCTGTGTCAAACTCAAGACTCTTCAAGGCCTGTAAGGTATGGAGAATGTGGTCCACATGTTCAGACAGCACCCG
Source organism: Balaenoptera physalus (assembly GCF_965194825.1). Taxonomy (NCBI): domain Eukaryota; kingdom Metazoa; phylum Chordata; class Mammalia; order Artiodactyla; family Balaenopteridae; genus Balaenoptera; species Balaenoptera physalus. The sequence goes on along the minus strand of NC_138887.1, from coordinate 105,373,348 downwards.
CTTTGGGAAAACTAGGAAAGAAATGTCCCCCAAGTCTCATTACCAAGAAAGGCTGTGCTGCTTCTGGGCAACTACTTGTCTTTATCTTAAGGTCACCATGAATCTTGAACCTGTGGAACTGCTCGTGCTTCCTTCTTTACTGTGACTACTAGGAAGCTTAATTTTGTGACCCTCCTCCAACAATTAGGGCTTGCACTTGACATATTAAAGCATCATCTTTTTTCTCTTTGCCTCAGTATCCTTACTTTTTCATGTGTTATCTGATTGAATTGAATGCACCACTGTACACGTCCTCAAACCTTTTTGGAATGCAGTGGTAGACCATATATACGTACATACATACATATGTTCATCTTTATGAACTCTTGAAAATTTTGTGCTTCCTGGAAATTGAAACGTACATGTCCAGGTTAATATGGGAGCATATTACCAGCTACCTATCCTAACTTCCCATTCAATAAATAATGAAACACACTGTCCTTATAAAGTCCAAACAAAATAACAGTAACAAAAGTAACTGGTACTAGGAATGAAATCTGAAGTTAAGCTCATATATAAAGTCTTGGAATATTTATTGAGTGCAGGATCCTGGGAGAGTAGAAAGAAAATATATCCTGGGAAAAGCAGAATAAATATTTTAAAAATGTAAAAAGAGTTCAGTCAGGTCTCACCTCTTGTTTTTCCTACTAGAATACAGAAATAAGATTACTCTATTACTGTAGAACTATTTTCTGAAATGCTTCCTTTCCCTCACTTTCCCTTCAGGCTTTTAGATTAAGAATTTGACCATAAGAAAGTAATCATATAAAAGAATTGGTAGTAAATATTGACATCACTGAAAAATCCAGAGAGAAATAAAATAACGTTAAGTATTGAGTATAAAGCCAAAACATCTCTTAAAGATTTATTTGGGGAAAATAGAAAGAGGGGTGAGGGTCTATAAACTGAGTCTACAATTCCTAATTAAATTTATAACTGTGGGAATGGAAAAGGCAGGGAGAATGACAAACATTTTAAATTCCATGATATACATCAGGGTAGGGAAAAATATACCTTCCAAATTACTATAAATGAAAAGAACAAAAAAATATATAGCAAAAGACATATACCAATAAGTGAAATGGTCAAAAAAGAGTCTCAAACTGTCAAAATTTAAGATGAAATGATAGAAAAGGACTGAACTCATCAGTATTAAAAAGAAATAAAAATAGTTTTGCTCCACAACTGAAGTAAAAGGCAGAAACCCAGACTGAGTTAAAAAAGAACATCCAACTGCATGTTTCTTACAACAGTGAGATCAAAATCAAATCACATGGAAAGAATAAGAGTAAGAGGATAGAACAAAATGTATCAGGCAAATAGAAATAAGCAGAGGTGACACTGATATTATCAAAGGAAAGTTCAAAGCAAAAAGGATTCGATGAAACAAAAAGGACTCTTTTAGAACCCTTTTATATTGAAACAAGGTGAAATCCATAATTATGAAATAATAGTCCAGAGCATTTATGAGCTGGTTAACATAACATCAAAATCTAAATAGCAAGAAAACTAAAAATCTATAAAAAAGCAAACAAAATGAAGGAAAAACATTTACATAGTGAAGAACTATTTGATATGTAAGAAGGAAGAGACAGAAACATAGCTACAGTGAGATACTATAATACCAAGATCGTTTATGACAGAGCAAATTGATAAAAATAAGAGGATATATTTACTCAGCCATAAAAAGGAACAAAATTGTGCCATTTGCAGAGACGTGGAGAGACCTAGAGACTGTCATACAGAATGAAGTAAGTCAGAAAGAGAAAAACAAATATTGTATAATATCACTTATATGTGGAATCTAGAAAAATGGTACAGATGAACTTATTTGCAAAGCAGAAATAGAGACACAGATGTAGAGAACAAACGAATGGATACCAAGGAGGGAAGGAAGGGGTGGGATGAATTGGGAGACTGGGATTGACATATATACACTACTATGTATAAAAAGATAACTAATGAGAACCTACTGTATAGCACAGGGAACTATACTCAGTGCTCTGTGGTGACCTAAATTGGAAGGAAATCCAAAAAAGAGGGGATATATGTATACATATAGCTGATTCACTGTGCTGTACAGCAGAAACTAACGCAACATTGTAAAGCAACTATACTCCAATAAAAATCAATTAAAAAAAAAAGATGAGTAGAAGTCCAAACTCGAAAAAAAAGAGGATATATGTAGATAGTTTGAATAATGTAATTAGAAAAATTGAATTAGTAGATGTAGCAAAATTTTATACCATAGACTTTCTTTTCAATCCCATTCATGATTTTTAAAAATTCGGCACATGCCAAGGCATAAGGAACATAAAGTTTAAAAAATATAAATTACAAAAGCCATATTTTCATTTCTTCATTATAATCCACCAAAACTAGAACTTATAAGAGAACTCTCAAAATAACTGTCAGCCAAAAAAAAAACTCCCAAGACTATGAAGATAAACCCTTTAGAATTGTACTGTTCAATGTAGTAGCCACTAGTAACATGTAGTTAGTTATTCACATCTAAATTAATTAAAAGTATGTAAAATTAAAAATTCAGTTCCTCAGTCATACCGGACAATACCGTAGATATTTTTACGTATTTCCATCATCACCGAGAGCTCCACTGGACAAGCACTACTTTTAGAGAATAGATTTCATGATCATACATAAGCAAACGCTTTATAAGAAAACATAGAGTTAAAATCTTCTCTATTTAAAATAAATCTTCTCTATTTAAAACATCTTCTCTATTTAAAATAAATACAGACCAATGACAAATTGGGATGGATATTTAAAACAAATGGGGACCACATAGTTAATATTTAATAGACAAAACTCTCACAAAAATATAAAACACTGACATCCCAGGATAAAAATGTAACAAAGATATGAACCAACAATTCACTAAGATGGAAATACTAATAAAAAATAAGCATATGAGAAATATTAAACCCAATCAATAAAATAGCATTTTTCAACTATCAAGTTAGTAATGATAAACAATTATGTGGGAATGTAAACTGGTGCAGCCGCTATGCAGAACAGTATGGAGGTTTCTTAAAAAACTAAAAATAGAGTTACCATATTATCCAGCAATCCCACTCCTGGGCATATATCCAGAGAAAACTCTAATTTGAAAAGATGCTTGTACCCCAATGTTCAAAGCAGCACTATTTACAGTAGCCAAGACATGGAAGCAATCTAAATGTTCATCAACAGATGAATGGATAAAGAAGATGTGGTACGTACATACTATGGAATACTACTCAGCCATAAAAAAATGAAATAATGCCATTTGCAGCAACGTGGATGGACCTATAGAGATTATTGTACTAAGTGAAGTAAGTCAAAGACAAATATCATATGATATAATTTATATGTGGAATCTAAAAAAAAATGATACAAATGAACTTACTTACAAAACAGAAATAGACTCAGACATAGAAAACAAATTTATGGTTACCAAAGGGGAAAGTGGGGGGGAGGGATAAATTTGGAATTTGGGATTAACAGATACATACTACTATATATAAAAGAAATGATGAGGACCTACTGTATAGCACCGGGAACTCTATTCAATATCTTGTAATGACCTATAATAGAAAAGAATCTGAAAAAGAATACATATATTTTTATACATATGTACAACTGAATCACTTTGCTACACACCTAAAACATTGTAAATCAACTATACTTCAGTAAAATAAAAATTAAAAAATATAAACATTAAAAAATTGTATTATAGTTTATGCTAACAAGGGTGTGGTGAGATGGTCAGTCATCTGCTAAAGACAAAAAAAAAAAATTTTGATAAAATTATTCTAGAAAAGCCCGCACTCTATCTTCTGGGAGCAGTGGTTCTCGATCCTGGCTATCCAATTGAATCACCCTGGGAATTTTAAAAAAATACAATGCCTTAGCCGCCATCCCCACAGATCCTTATTTAATTGGCTTGGGATGGAGCCTGGACACTGGTGTTTTTTAAACTTATGGAGTGATTTGCCAATCCAGTTGAGAACCATTACTCCACAGATAACTTCAAGGTCTAGGATACAATAGAAATCCTACTTGAATGTGGGACCTGAAGAGCAGGGGTCCACTGCTTGGCTTCCCATATGGAGCTCTACCAGGCAGCCAGCTGACTGAGCTCCCAATATATCCATGTTCTGGGAACTCGGCAAAGAAAGAAGACTGCAAGGGTGTCAAGGCAGAGAGGGCCTAAGACAGACCCCTTGACCCAGATTGGCACAGCAGAGCAGTTGGTTTCTTATGTGCTTTCACAAAGAGAAACAAAGTTACATTAAAAAAAAAAAGTCAACGTACCTGGAGTGGTCAAAATAATAGGGATGTGTCAGCAGCTATAGGCATGGTCCCTGGAGAGTAGGCAAGACCCAAGAATTTCTCATTAATGCAGGAACCAGATGCCTCCCGCTGATGCCTTAAAACTCCATAAACCCTTAGAAGTTGGATGAAATCCCAGGTTAAAAGCAAGAGAGAGGCAACAGAATTGACTGAGATTGTCCTGAATTGATAGGGAATAAGATTAAATTTCTTTCACTTTGGATTTGAGCTTAAAATTAAGAGTTTGTGGCCTGAGGTACTTGTACTCACCACACACACACATCATCCAGCTTAATCATCAAAAAAAAATCCTAACAGGCAATCCTGTTACAATCCTAGGTTTATGGATGAGAGCACTTTCAGATAGAAAGCAATTTACATTTCTAACATTTTTTTGCTTTATATACTTTGATGTTATATGACCCAATCCCTAAGCGTTCATGACTGTTATACCTTAGTAATGGGATGCACCTGTTTTAATGTAAAAGGGTGTCTTATGTATCGTTTAATGATTTTCATCTTGACCTCTTATTTTGTCTGATCATAAAATCACTATCCTACTGTTTTTTTTTTTTAATTTGTGAGATGTTTACTTTTGATGCTTCTGTAAGCATGCTTTTTTTTTTTTTTTTTGGGCTGCATTGGGTCTTCATTGCAGTGCGTGGGCTTCTCGTTGCAGAGCACGGGCTCTAGGGTGCACAGGCTTCAGTAGTTGTGGCGCATGGTCTCAGTAGTTGTGGCTCGTGGGCTCTAGAGGGCAGGCTCAGTAGTTGTGGTGCACGGGCTTAGTTGCTCTGAGGCATGTGGGACCTTCCCGGACCAGGGCTTGAACCCATGTCCCCTGCATTGGCAGGTGGATTCTTAACCACTGCACCACCAGGGAAGTCCCGGTAAGCATGTTTTTTATGTACCACTAACTTTCCTACGGTCAGCAGGTAATCTGGGAAGGGAGGGAGGAAGGAGAAAGAAGAAAGGAAAGAAGGAAGGAGGAAAGAGAAGGGAAAGGAAGGAAAGTGGAGGAGAGGGAAACTCAATCATAGTGAGAGGGTGTTTTTTTTTTAACATTTCAGTATGAGTAGGTAGAAAAAAAAAAAAAACTAAGAAAATAACAGTTCGGGGACTTCCCTGGTGGCACAGTGGTTAAGAATCCGCCTGCCAATGCAGGGGACACGGGTTTGAGCCCTGGTCCAGGAAGATCCCACATGCCGCGGAGCAACTAAGCCTGTGCGCCACAACTACTGAGCCTGCGCTCTAGAGCCCGTGTGCCACAACTACTGAGCCTGCGCTCTAGAGCCTGTGAGCCACAACTACTGAGCCCACGTGCCACAACTACTGAAGCCCATGCACCTAGAGCCCGTGCTCAGCAACAACAGAAGCCACCACAATGAGGAGCCCGTGCTCCACAATGAAGAGTAGCCCCCGCTCACCACAACTAGAGAAAGCCCGTGTGCAGCAACAAAGACCCAACACAGCCAAAAATAAATTAATTAATTTAAAAAAAAGAAAGAAAATAACAGTTCGAATAATACAATTAATATGATTGAATTAATATATACCTCAAATTTTTGTACCCTACAAAGAAAACACCTTTTCAATGCTCTTTCATGGTAAAACTCATGGTAAGTCAGGAATTAAATGAAAATTTTTCCCAAAGATTATCTGCCAAAAATCTACAGCAAATTTCACACTTAATAGTGAAATATTAGAAATATTCTTTTTAAAATCAGAAGTGAGACAAGGATGTCCACTATCATTGTTTCTACTCAACATTGTATTGGAGGTTCTCTCCAGGGAAGTTTTTAAAAGAAAAAATAATGAAATGAAATTTTAAAAACAGAATAATAATAGGAATGTAAAGAAAGGGGAAAAAATGTCATTTTTTATGGTATCTGCATGGAATCCTGAAATAATCTGCAAATATACTGTCAGAATATATAATACACATGATAATTGTAGAAATGAACTGCATTCCATATACCAGTCACAGAAAATATAATCTTAAAGAATATTCCACTTAAAATAACCAAAATAAAAGGTACCTAGGAATAAACCTCACTAAAGATACATATATCCTTTATGGAGAAAAGTATACAACTTTATTAAAGGAATTAAAGAAAACGTACAAAAGGGAGCATGTTTATAGAAAGGGAGATTCAATATCATAAAGAAAACAAGCCTCCCCAAATTTATGAACTAAATGTAATTCTAACTAACTTCAAATAAGGCATTTGCAAGTTTGATAAAGTCTAAAATTACTTGGAAAGCAAAATGTGAAGAATAGTCAAGATAATTTTGAAGAAAATCAAAGTGCATAACTTGTCCTACCAGGTTGTAAGTCTTATTATAAATGTATAGTAAATAAAACAGTAACATAGAGCAGAGAGCCCAGAAACAGACCCAAACATTTATAGAAATAATATGAGAGACAAGGTCTTACAGATTAGAGAGAAAAAGAGGTGCAACAACTAGAAAAAAATTAAGTCCTACCTCAGAGCATATGCAAAACTCTATTGCAGGTAGAGTATAGACCTAAACTGGGAAGGCAAAACTTTTTTGAAAAAAGCATTTAGAATAATATCTAAGAGACTATAGTTATGACTATGGCATAGGGAAGGAACACATAAGACATAAAAAAACACAAACTATCAAGAAAAAGTCTGAAAAATTTGGCCATATTAATAACTTTTACTCATTAAAATATAACATTTTTAAAAGGTGAAAAGATAAGACACAGCCTTTGAAAAGATGTGCAATTCATATAACTAAAGAATTAATAACCAGAATATATAAATAAATCCTGCAAATTGGTAAGAAAAAGATAACAACCCAATTTAAAACTAGACAAAACATATAAATAGGCAACTCATAGAAGATGAGCCACAAATGGCCACTAATCTTATAAAAAATGTTCAACTTTGGAGAAATCCAAAGTACCACAATGAGTTTACATTAACACCTATTGGATTAGCAATAAAAAGATTGTCAATTCCACTCATTGCTGACGATGTAGAAAAATAAAAACTCTTACATATTTGTGAGGGCATATTAGAGTAACCAATATCTGGTAAAGTTAAAGATTTGTATACCTATATCACAGCAATTCCACTCCTATAGAAGAATTTTTTCAGCTGCACCTTTTATAGTAGAAAAAAAAAGTGAAAACAAATTTAGCATTCATCAACAGGAAAGTGGATAAATTGTGGTATATTCTTACAGTGGAATAGTATACAGCAGTGAGAAACCTTAAAACTAAACCAACACAATGTTCATGGATTAAACCCATAAACATAAAGTTGAGAAAAAGTTAATTGATGAATATATACAGTATAAAATAAAGTTTAAAGTCATGGTGAACAAAAGTGTGTATTGTTTAGGGATAGACACATGTACCAAAGTCTTTATCAAATAGAAGAAAGTCTCCTCTATTCCTAGATTTTTATCATGAATGGGTGTTAATCTTTGTTAAATGCTTTTTCTGCATTAATTGATCTGATCATGTAAATTTTTCTTGTTTAGCCTGTTATTATGGTAGATTACACTGGTTGATTTCAACTAGTGAATCAGCATCCCTGGGTTAAACTCTACTTGGTCATGGTGTATAATTCTTTTTATGTAGTGCTGAATTTTATTTGCTGAAATTTTTTAAGGATTTTTTGCATCTATTCATGAGTGATATTGGTTTGCAGTTTTCTTTTTTTGTACCATCTGTCTGACTTTGGTATCAGAGTAATATTTGCCTCAGAAAATAAGTTGGGAATTGTTCCTTCCTTTTTCATTTTCTAAGAGAGATTATGTAGAATTGGTATGAATTCTTTTGTAAACATTTGGTAAAATTCTCCAGTGAAAGCATCTGGGCCTGGAGATTTCTTTTTCATAATTATGAATTCTTTAATTCAATTTAATTATTCAATTCCTATAATATATTAATATTTATAGGGTTATTCAAATGATCTATCTCATACTGTGTGAGTTGTGGTAGTTTTTGAGGAATTGGTCCATTCCATCTAAGTTGTCAAATTTATGTGTGTGGAATTGTTTGTAGTATTCCGTATTATCCTTTTGATGTCTGCAGAATCTGAAGTTTCATCCCATTTCACTTATAATATTGGTAATTTGTGTCTTCTCTCTTTTCTGTCAGTTTAACCAGAGAGAGGTTGTCAATTTTACTGATCTTTTCTAAGAACTAGCTTTTTGTTTTACTGCTTTTTCTCTATTACTTTTATGTTTTCATTTTCAATGATTTTTGCTCCGTGTTGTTTCTTTCTGCGTATTTTGGGTTTATTTTTATTTCCCAGGTTTTTGAGGTAGGAGCTTATTGATTTAAGAATCCTCCTCTTCAGTTTCTTTTTTTTTTTTTAACATCTTTATTGGAGTATAATTACTTTACAATGGTGTGTTAGTTTCTGCTGTATAACAAAGTGAATCAGCTATATGCACACATATATCCCCATATCCCCTCCCTCTTGAGCCTCCCTCCCACCCTCCCTATCCCACCCCTCTAGGTGGTCACAAAGCACTGAGCTGATCTCCCTCTGCTATGTGGCTGCTTCCCACTAACTATCCATTTTACATTTGGTAGTGTATATATGTCCATGCCACTCTCTCACTTTGTCCCAGCTTACCCTTCCCCCTCCCCGTGTCCTCAAGTCCATTCTCTAGTAGGTCTGCGTCTTTATTCCCATCCTGCCCCTAGGTTCTTCATGACCTTTTTTTTTTTTTTTAGATTCCATATATATGTGTTAGCATACGGTATTTGTTTTTCTCTTTCTGACTTACTTCACTCTGTATGACAGACTCTAGGTCCATCCACCTCACTACAAATAACTCAATTTTGTTTCTTTTTATAGCTGAGTAATAAATAGAGCTACCATATAATTCCATGTATTTTTTAATTCCCTTGAGACTTTCTCCTAGGCCCATAGATTATTTAAGACTGTGTTGTTTCATTTCCAGATGTTTGGAGACTTTTCTATTATCTGTTATTAATTTTTAGTTTGATTCCATTGTCGTCAGAGAACATACTTTGTATGATTTGAATTCTTTTAAATTTGTTAGGTTTCTTTCATGGTCCAGGGTATGGTCTGTCTTGGCAAATGTTTCATGAGAACATTCATGAAACACTCTTGAAAAGAATGTTTATTGGGCTGTCATTGGAGTGGAACGTTCTATAAATGTCAATTAAATCCTACTGGTTGATGATGTTGTTGAATTATTATCTACTCTTGGAGATTTTGTCTAATTGTTCTATCAACTGTTGAGAAAGAGATGTTGAAATATACAACTGTTTCTCCTTTCGGTTCTGTCAGTTTTTGCTTCACATGTTTTGTAGCTCCGTTCTTTAGTGCATACATAGTTAACCACGTTATGTTTTCTCGGTGGATTGACCCTTTTATCCTTATGTAATGTATCTCTATATCTCGTAATTTTTTTTTCTCTGAAGCCTACTTTATCTGATACAAATATTACCACTCTTCCCTTCTTTTGATAATGGTTGCATGATATATGCAAACACTTTTCCATTCTTTTATTTTCAACCTATGTTGTTAAGTTTCAAGTGAATTTCTTGTAGACATGATATAACTTGGTCATGTGTTTTTAATCCCCTCTGCCAACCTCTGTCTTTTAATTGGTGTATCTAGACCATTTACTCTAATGTAATTGTTGGTATGGTAGAGCTTAAGGCTGCTTTTGGTATTTTGTTTAGTTTTTTGGTTCTCTGTTTTCTATTTCCTGACTTCTTATGTGTCACTTGAACATTTTTAAAATTCCATTTTTATTTATCTATAGTGCTCTTGAGTGTATCTCACAAAGTAGCTTTTTTAGTGGTATCCTAGGTATTACATTATTCATATATGACTTATCACCGTCTCCTGGTGTTGACATTTTAACCATTTGAGTGACATGTAGAAAGCTTACCTCCTTTTAAGTCCTTTTATTCCTGTTTATAATATAATTGCCTTAAATTATATATACCTTCTACATATATTGAGAACCACATCAGACAACGTTATAATTTTTGCTCAACCATCAAACATAATTTAGAGAACTCAAGATGAGGAGGAACTTCTATTGTATTTATCCATATTTTCACTATTTCCACTGTTCTTTTTTTCTTTATGTTTCAAATTACCTTCTTTTATCATTTTCATTCTGTTTCAAGAATTTTTTTTTTTTTTTGCCATTCTTTTAGGCTAGGTCTGCTGTCAATATATTCTCTTAGTTTTCCTTCAGCTGAGAATGTCTTGATTTCCTCCTTCACTCCTGAAGGACATTTTTACTGAATAGAGAATTCTAGATTGACAGGTTTTTTTCTCTTAGCACTAGAAAATGCTGTTCCATTTCTGTGGTTTCTGGCAGTACTATAGTTTCTGATGAGAAATATGCTATCATTTGATTTGTTTTTTCCTTATAATTAAGATATTGTTTCTCTCTTGCTGCTTTGAGATATTTTTCTTTGTCTTTTTGACAAAGTTTGATTATGTGTCTTGTTGCATATTTATTTGGGTTTTTCCTGTCTGGGATTCATCATCTTCTTGAATTTGTAGGGTTTTGGCTTTTGCAAAATTGGGGCAATTTTCAGCAATAATATTTTAGCCCCATACTCTTTTTTGTTCTTCTGGATCTCTAATGACATAAGCATTAGATCTTTTCATATAGTCCTACATGTCCTTGGAGCTCATTTTTTTTTTCAGTCCATTTTCTGTTGTTCAGATTAGGTAACTAAAATTGCTCTGTCTTCAAGTTCACTGATTTTTTTCTTCTGTCCTCTCCATTTTACTGTTGAGTCCATCCAGTAAGTTTTAAAATTTCAGTTATTGCATTTTCAGTTCTAAAAGTTCCATTTGTTTCTTATTTATATCTTCTATTTCTTTTCAAGACTTTCTATTTCTTTGCTAAGATTGTCTCTCTTTTTCAGTTGTTTCAGTCATGTGCATAATTGCTTGTTGAAACATCTTCATCACAGCTGCTTTAAAATTCTTGTCAGATAATTCTAAGATCTGTTTCACCTCTGTGTTGGCATATGTTGATTGACTTTTCTCATTTAAGTTAAGGTTTTCCTGATTCTTGATAAGTATTTTTTTATTATTATATCTTAGACATTTTGGATAGTATGAGACTCTGGATCTTATTTAAATCTTCTGTTTAGTTGACCTTCTCTGACACCATGCCAGTTGGGGAGAGAGCACTGAGTCATTACTGCCAGGTGGAGGTGGAAGTCTAAGTTCTCCACTTGGCCTCTCTTGACACTTAGGGTGGGAAAAGTGGGAATGATGCCGTATTAATGCTGAGTGGGTGTGGAAGTTTAGGTCCTCACATGGCCTCCACTGACACTGCAAGGAGATGGGTCAGTGGTGAAGGTGCTGGACCTCCACAAGACCTTCTCTGACACCACCTGATGGGAAGGGGAAAAGGTGTGTCATTACTACCAGGTGAGGAATGGCAGTCTAGGTCCCTAAGTGGCCTTCAGTGATACTCTGAGAGGGGGTTCTTATTTAACACTGGGTGGTGGTAAACATCCTGGCTCTCCACAAAAATTTCCCGGATACTATCACAGCAGGGAAGAGAAGGGGAACATTGTTACAGCTAGAAAAGGGTGGAAGACTTTGCTAACAAGGGTGAGAAAAAGGATGGGGCCAGAATTTTATTCACAGTATTTAGCTGGAGTAAAGCAGTCCTTGTCTAAAAGGTTTCTGTGTTGCTAGTCTGCTCCTTTCCTAGTCTTTTAGCTAGAAAGAGCAGGCTCTTTGTTGGAACTATTGTTGTCTGTATCATTAGTGTTTTGGGGTTGTAGTTTCTCCAGCACCCAGTTTAGGATATCTAAGGCAAAAGGAAACCCAGGGAAATTACCATTATGTCATTACTCAGGTCCCAGGGTCCTCAGGTGGTCTGCCTTCTTCCTTCTAACTCTCAATCTTACCTTTGTTTTATATATAATTTCTATGCTTTTAGCTGTGCTTAGTAGGAGAAATTTTTTTTAAAAAGCATCTCTTCCATATTGTTTGAAATCGAAACTATTATTTTTATATCTTCCAGTGTGTCTAAAATATTTCATAATAACTTTTAAAAAGATTAGATGATGCTGGTGAATCCTTGGGGCACAGCGACCCACTCTCTGCACCCCTACTTTTCCAGAGAGCATTGCCTCCCTTCTCCGCTCAGCCTTGTACTCTCCTCCACGTTCCCCCTCCCAGCCTCTCCCACCCACCCCAAGAAAAGAACTTTAACCAGCTCCTGTTGAAAACAGGGCTAGGTGGAATATAGGAGCCAATAGCAAATCGTGTTACATCCAAATGTGAGTTACGGGAAAGGGGATTATCAAAGGAGGTTTTGATATTTTTTAAAAAGGAAAGCATTAGAGGATTTTGATATTTAAAATATTTAACAATTAGTGCCGTACTATGGGAAGGCTCTTGTTCCCATGAATCACCATGCACAGAGGATTCAGAGGAAAGACCATTTACCCATCCAAAGGGGTGCATTCCAGTGTTTTAACAACCAGCATAGTCTTGCTCACACAAATCAGCCGAATACCAGCCTCGCCTATAACTGCTCAATTTTTCTTCTGCAGATGGCAGGAAGTGAAACCACAAAGACAATGAAAATTGCCTATAAACCTTTCATAATCAGAGTCAAAAAAGGGTGAAATAAAAGAAATACCTGATACTCTTTATTCCTTCATATTGCTAAAGGAAGTTGAGGTATCATGTTGGTCAGAAGTTAAATGGAACTCTATAATTTTTTCATAATGAGAAGAACAAAAATATTTCAGTCCTGTAAAGTATACACTAATGTTATAAATGGACACATTGAAATTTCAAGAGCACAATCGTCATTGGCTTTATCCCACAATCACTATGCATGTAGCAAGGCAGAGATCTTGGGAGATTTTGCCATCTGGTATTTCAGAGCAGGAAGCAGCTAGAAAATTCATTCATAGCTGTGGGAAAAACTGAAATTCCATTTATAAAAGCTAAGAAAAACTTACATTTTAAAAAAGATAGACACTATTCAGAGAATCACAAAAGAAACTGAGAGAATTAAGGCATATAGAACATTCTTTTGTAGGTAGTTGGTTGAGTGAGGAATAGCCAGGATCCACGGCCAGGTGAGACAAAGGGACTGGACATGATCAGAGCAAGTTTTCCATGTTAAGATCAAACGTCAGGTACGGGTCTACTTGCGGCCCTGAGGGATCGGAGGGAGGGTGGGTTTGGTGTTGGAACCTGGGCGACTGATGCCTGAGATTGTGTGTCTTCTGTGTTGGAGAGACCCTTTTTCACATGGAAATACCTGTTTATGTAGTGCTGTAAAACATTAAGAAAAAAAAGATACAGTATGTATAGTTAACCCCTTGGTACACTAAACAAAGAAAATAAGCATTGCATGATGTAAGAACCAGAATAACTTTTAGAATTCATTCATAACAAACTATAAGAAATAAATGACACCCAAATAAGAAAAATAAGGGCTGAGGTTGAGAATATATCATGTGCGTGGCTGGACAAACCTTGGGCTGGGTAGACTTGCCCAATGACCAGAAGGTTGCTACAGCAAGCAATTCCTATGCTACTCTTCTACCCTGCTCATTCATACCCTCTGTAATAATGCCCTGCACAGTATTCCTTTTCAATCATATGTGAGTAGACTTAGCGCACACACACACACACCCTGAAGTCCTTCCTAGAGAAACCTCATCTAATGCCCTTTAAGATTGGCTTGTTCACCCACGAGGAAGACACCAAGGATGAACCACAGAGCTAGGTTCCTCTGGGGACTGTGGAAGCAAGAGGAGTTTGGAAGATAGACACTGAAGGCGGAAGCATAGTGGCCACAGAGGAAGCCGAATTCTCAGTGGGGAGAAAGCAGTGTAGGAGGGATTGAGAGAGTGAGGCAGAGGATTCTACAGGAAGTGAGCAAAATGGAGTGACCTATAATATAAGATCGGGAAGACGCAGCTTATTAAACAAGCCAGTGCAATCCAAAATGTTAAAGGCAAAATGGACCTTCTTAAGGTATATTTAGAGCAAGAATGGCATACTCCTTGAGAAGATGATATCCTGTTAACAGAGGACAAAAAAAGATAAAAGGGACTTCCCTCGTGGTCCAGTGGTTACGACTCCACGCTTCCACTGCAGGGGGCGTGGGTTCAAACCCTGGTTGGGGAACTAAGATCCCCACATGCGGTGCAGCCAAAAAAAAGAAAAAAGAAAAGGCTCCCCCTTATTTTCTACTTCTTTTTCACCATGGAGATATTTTTTTAAGCTGGAAAGAGTAACAAAAACATCTTAAGCAAATAAAGGCCCCGAAGAAGAAAGAAGACAGTAGGAGAGCAGGCCTCCCTTCTACATCAGTTCCCTTGTCCACACCCAGGTAAGCTACCTCCCAGGGTGCTGAAATAACTGACAGAAGTAATTTTAGAGTGTCTGGTCTTTGAGAATTCATTGCAATGAGAAAAGTACTGGAGGCAAATAATATTGCCATTTAAAAAATGGAAATAAAGGTCTACAAACCAGCACACCTGACTTTAAACCTCAGCAAATTCCAGTTTATTAAAGAAATGGTTTGTGCATTCAGAAAGAACTGTAGTGAGTGATAAGTGTTGGAAGGGATTTGCAAAGAAAAATTATTTCGAATTAACTTAATTTCCTTTTTACTTAGGCAGGGGTCAACAACCTATATAGCCCATAGGCCAAATCTGGTCTGCAGCCCATTTTAGTAAATAAAGTTTAATGGAAACCAGCCCATGCCCATTCATTTACATATTGTCTATGGCTGTTCTCACACCGCAATGGTAGGGTTGAGTAGTTGCAAAAAAGTCTATGTTGTCCACAAAGCCAAAAGCATTTACTGTCTGGTTCTTTACAGAAAGCTTGCTGACCTCAGAGTTAGAAAATACGACTGATATAACGCAAGGCACGCATCGCGGTTTCTCATGTGAATGCACTAGAGAGATGTGATTAAGCGTCACAAAGCAGGTAGACTCTCCCTGGAAGTCAGTGTCCAGAGACTTGTCACAGGATGTTTCTCTTGGCCAAGTCCTGGGTCCCAATGTTGACAGCAACAATGACAAAGGCATAGGTGGCATGTTTGCTGGCTGAATAGAAATCTATAAAGTAGTAAATATGGAAGATGAATCAAGACCCCAAATGATCTAATCAAGTTGGAATGTGGGGCTGAAACCAAAAGGATAAAAAGCTGAAGATAAAAGTTGCATTTATGTAAAAAAAAAAAAAATTAACAGCACATATACTGGATGATATAAACTTGGTTTGGCAGTTCGTGTGAAAAAAAAAATATGAGGGTTTAACTGACCCAGAGCCAGTAGTGTGATGTGATTTCTGAGAAAATCACCACAGAAAGATGTTGGCAAGATGCAGGTTAGGAAGCTCCAGGCCCTTGTTCTCCCAGGGAAACATTAAAAGAAAAACTAGAGACTAGCTAAAATAACTTTATAGGAGCTCTGGAAATCAGTCAATGATCTACAGCAACCAAGTGAACGCCCAACCATGAAAAAACCACATTAGCAAGGGTAAGAAATCTCACGAAGTTTTTACTCACCTTTGCCCCTCCCCCTCCCAAGGGGTTGAAGTACAGTTTGGGGGAAGAGAGGCCTGGCTCCCAGTTCCCTCCTGAGAGCCCATCTAGGGGCAGCCTGATTGGCCACTGTGTCACCTAACTCATAGCCCAGATGGCGAGAGGTGGCACAGCTGGGATCTCAGGCTAGAGGAAGCCATAGGAAGCAGTGGGCAGGGCTCCTGAAAAACCCTGAGGGGGCACAGACCTAAAGACGCCTGGAACAAGAGATTCTTACTTGAGGAACACCATAGAACAGCTAAGGCCCCAAGAAAAAGCAGGAGGAAGACGCTTAGGGAAATTAATACATTCATTTAAAAGCATCTGTGTATACTGGGGAACTGGAGACAAGCACACACAGAGGTCAGGGAAAGGGCATGTCCGGAAAGGGGCTGAAAAGACCCTGAGCCTTCACACTGGACTGATCCTGGGCTCAGAACATGCCCCGCCAATCAGTGAAGGGCGTCCCCTGCACGGAGCCGGTCTACGTCCTGGGAGCGGTAGTTGCTTTTTCAAATGCCCAATTTTCAACACGAGATCACAATGCATATAAAGAAACAGGAAAACTTGGCCCATTCACATGAAATAAATCTCCAGAAACCATCCCAGCAGAAAACAACCACAACCTTTTATGTGTATAAAAATTTACAATCATAATACCTAGCAGATATCTAGCACTTTACTACTTACTTACACCATACCCCATCTTGCTGGTCCTGTATTATTATATTATGTATTACATTATAATATATATATATTACAGTAATATAGGATATTACTATATTATTGTGGGACGGATATTATTATTCATAAGGCTCAGACATTAATTGATTTGCCCAACACTGTACAGCCAGACAATAGTAGAAATGGAACCAAAACCCAGGTCTTCTGATTCCTAATGCAATGTTCTTTCCACAGCTCTGCCCCACGGGTAAGAGCCCCCCTTTGCTCTGGCCAGACTATGTTTGGAATGTAGTTTTCAACTCTAAGTATCCCATTTATAAGTAAGGATACAGGCAGAGGAGAGAAAATGAGATGGGAAAGGTCTGGGAACACGACCTGTGGGAAGCCAGAACCATGATGAGCTTTGGGGACATGTCTGTTCCAGGGCTCCTGGGTTCCCTCAGGTTCTGAAGTGGCAGCTCACAGCCTTTAAAAGAGTTCCCAGAACACTTCACACATCTTGTGAGATGACATAGTATGTCTACTTGAGAATTTGGGATTATATCCTGGAACTTGAGTCTTGGGACTTGTAAAAAATGAATTAACAGAAACCTCCATGAAATGGAGCTGGGAGACCAGAAGGGGGAGCTCTCCCGCCCTGCGACCATAGCAGAGCCCAAAAGGAAGAAGTCTCCCCTTCTTTCCTGGCAAGGCCTTAGTCAATGAAAAGCCGTGGACTCTTGGTTTACTAAAGCTCTCCCACTTCCCTTTCCTTCTCTATAAAAAGCTTTCTCCTCCCTTTGCCCTGTGGGGCCTTGCATGTGGCTCACTGTGGTTGTAGACCCCGAACTGCAATTCTCTGCTTGATCCCTAATAAACCCATCTTGGCTGGAGAAATACCTGGCAGTCTGTTTATTTCAGGCCAACAGATTCTAATTTATTGCTTCTGTCCTCCCTGTTGAGTAAAATGCTGGAAAATACCCTATCTCGGTCAGCTGTCCTGAATACAGCTACACCTGAAGAGGGAGTCCACCCCTGAAATGGTTAGAAGGTGCCTGATTCAGGACCTTCCTTCTGGAGATGCCACCTACTGTGTCCTCTTGTCCCTGGTGACCTAACACGTCTGTACTCTCTTTCTGGCTCCCGTGGTCACCTGAGCAAGCAGGGGATCCTCAAAGTCTTCTTCCGGTCTCAGGCAGACCACCCCACCCCAACTCAGGCTACCAATGGTGGCTCCTCCGAGCCTCCAGGTTCTAGAGAATTCCCCCCAATTTATTCATTCCTCTATCAGTTGCTCACAGAGCCCCAAAATGGGTTACTCTCTCCCTTTTCCATTTTCACCTCTAGCCCTTCAGTCTCCCCACACTGTTTAAGGTCTTTGCTCAATGTTCTTTATGAACATTGCCAGAGACAAAAATGCGATGGCCATCCTGTCCGTGCCAGGAGACATGCATTCACAAGTCTGTTGGGGAGCAAGGTGTAAAAAGGAGGTGAAGAGGAGGGGCTGGCCTGATCCTTCAAACCCAAAACCGTCAGGATTCTGCCAGACCCCCAGAGCAGGAGACTGGTCAGTGATATGAAAACTTCCCTGCGTTTCTTCGCCTTCACTGAATGCAGCCCAAGTTGCTAAAACCTCCTTTCGAGAGCACGTGCCCCTCATCCCAGAACATCCCTGCAGGCAGTGTGGCCAGATGGGCAGAGCAGCAGCGTCCACTCTAAGTAGCGAAGTAACCTTGGGCACATTCCTGATCTTTTTTAACTTTGTTTCTCGTCTATTACAATGGGGGATAAATAACCCATCCTGCCTCAAAGGAGAGATTCTCACTTTAAGCACTCAATTAATTTAAAAAAATCAGAAACAGAAAGACAGTGGGAAATAATTATAATATTAATATTTATATGAGAACCATATGTAAATGACTCATACCTTTTAGGGGCTGATCCTCAATATCACCTATTGTTGATTCTGGGTGTGAATAAATTCTGTCTTCTGGAGGATGAAAAGGCAAGTCTTTTGACCATGGACAAGACTCAAATAATGCAGAGTATTTCATGGAATCACTGGAATCCATGCCACTGAAAAATGAAAAATGAATATACCTTTGAGGTGCAATACCATTAATGGCCATATGATCATTGGGTTATCTTTGTCAAATCATTCAGCAGTTTGCAAACATATCTCTGTTGAGCTAAAGTTTTCAATGATACATAGGTACCAAGACCTATTAGCAGCTGATATGTTAAGTACTGTATATATTAGCATAAGCTTCTCATCCATTATACAAAACATCACTGAATATTTTCTAAGAGCAAGGCATCCTGAGAGGTGCTGGAGTCTATAAAACAAGATGAGTCAGGCACGGATCCTAATTCCTAGGACTTCAGAATCCAGTGCAATTTATATAGGGCAGTCCCTGCTATTTCAAGGACAGAGAAAAATGAAAGCGTGTTAGAGAGCCTGATCTGGACCACACATTGGGCATACCTAAGGCTAGTTTTTTGTCCCCCTTTTTAGGACAAGGTTGGGGTGTGACCTGGGTGCCTGAAGTCTCTGCGTCTGGGCCAGTGGGCTTCCTACCGGTACGCTGCCCTCCTTTGGGCTCCACCTGCTTCCTGGCTTCCTCTGGGGGAAGCAGCTCCACCGAGGCGGAGCTCATCCTGCAGAAGGGAGCACTGTGAACAGCTGAGCTTTGTTCATGGCAAGATTAAACATTATTTCTTGTATTTATTAATTAGCTTTTGTGAACTATTTACCTCTTTTCTTCATTTCTCTTTTGAGGATCTGAATGTTTTCCATATCAATTTATGTGAATATATATGTTATATATATTATATATGGAATTGAATATATTATATATTGAATTACATATTATAAATTGAATATATAACATATAACATATATGAATATTATATTCAATATATTATATATGTTAGTTGTTACATATACTATATATCATATATAGTATATTATATAAGTTATTAATATATATTTTATATAGCTTCCTGTTTCCCTTTTTAATTTGTTTTGGACCTAGAGCAACTTAAAATGTTTATATAATCAAAATATATTCATCTTTTCTTCTGCGATTTTACTCATTTCTTTAAAAACATTTCATTAACACTTTAATCAGCCTACTAAATACATATAGTTAGAATTAAGTCATATAGAAGGGCTTAAAATAGAAAGTAACAGTGACCCCAATTTCATTCTCCAGAGAGCCAACCATTCTTAACTGTTTTTAGATATTCTGACAATAACCTTTTTACTTCTAAATAACATGTCACTGACTTTTATTGACTTGCCAGTTTTAAACATATCTTTGATAGAGATTTCTGCTATGATCAGAAAGGATTTAGCTCACTTAATAACCTCCCCCCATTTTTCTCCCCACAAACAGTTCTATCACTATTTTCAGTTCCTCCATCGGTCAGATCTACATCTTCATGTATCATATTTAAAAATCCCCATTTCTTGTTCCATCAACAGCAGATGATATATACTCACTTGCCATCTCCACCTCCTAAACTTTGTCATTGGAAATTTTTACTGTCAAAATTGATTGTATTAAGTTTTGTATTCATAGTTATGTCTTTTCATAATTTAGCTAAAGGTTGATTTAAAATGTTGAAAATCAATAGGTAATTGTCTACTGCAAAGCCTAGTAGTTGGCTATGATTATGCTTTCTTCTCTGTATCTCCAATGTAATGATTCCCATCTCAGCAAAGAAGTACGAGTCTAGGATCAAGTTCAAGTTGACCTCCACTTGTTCACATTCCACATTTAACTTCAGTTACAGCCTAGCAGTAGCAAAGGCTGATCCAAATTGGGTCTACTCAAGATAAAGCCTGTCATTTAAGTGAGGGTGTCCACATCTTATCAGGATGATGTTATGACTACCAGAGATGTAAAGGGTAGAAGCAAGTCTCAAGGAGGTGTTCCCAGGAGCTCTATCACTGGAAACACAGTCCAATTAGCGCTCTGGGCCTGTCCTTGACCCAGGATGAAATACAGTGGGTAGTGTAGGCATACTAAGGGGACACGTCCAATGTGTCTGAATGGCAAGCAGAGGCTGCAGGTCTTGGGCGGTAGTTCATGGCTGGAACCCAGAACCAGCGCTCCTGGAAAGCTTCCATATTGCTGAGCACGGACATGGGCTGCTCGCTGGACCTAAGCTTCCTATCAACTACAGCCAGGGCCAGGTGGCACCAACATTCCCAGGCAGACATACTCCAGGATGGGGCAGTCTCCCTGTGCCTATGGGCTCTGCTTAGAAGTTTTGACTACTGGTTATCAACTAGAGAAGTCTAATGGCTTGCTTGAAGGCAGGGGTACCTCTTACTAGATTGGACAGAGTTCTTGGGTCTGTCTTCCTGTTACTGGACAACAGCTTTTGGACCCCCTCAGAGAATGCTAGCCCCCTTCAGGCAGAACACCCATGCTCCTAGAAGACTTTGTTTCCCAATTTCTTGCTTCCACGTAAGGTAAGTGAGCGTGTCCAAGAAGCGCTTCCTAGAGAAGTATATAAACTGAGACCAGTACCACCAACATCTGGATTTTCCAGTCACTGAATAACTCTTTCCTCTACCCTTGCAGTGGAAAAGGGCCATGATTAACCCATGCTTGGGGTCTTCTCTCTAGAAGTATGACTAGACTGAGTCTTTTCCCCCTGAACACAGCCTTAGATGCATTTAGGTTTTACGGGTTACATCTTTTATTCCAAACTATAGAAGCATAAAGATGTTCTTCCTTCTTTTAGTAAAAAACAATAATCCATAGATTTTATGGCCAAATCTCTAAAGTGATATCAATAGAGTGTGTTGAAGGGAACTTAGAAAGAAAATGGCGCCAAAAATTTCACTGGGTTTTTAATATATATTTTATTTGCCTGCTAGCATTGCCGTAACAAAGTACCGAGGACTGAATGGTTGAAAGTCATTGTCTCACAATTCTGGAGTCTAAAAGCCCAAGATCAATGTCAGCAGGGTTGGTTCCTTCAGAGGCTGTGAGGGAGAGTCTGTTCCAGGTCTCTCTACTAGCTTCTCGTGTTTTGCTGGCAATCTTTGACCATCCTTGGCTTCTGCATCACCCAAGCTCCCTTGCTGTGTGTGTGTGTGTGTGTGTGTATGTGGACACCAATTATACTGGATTAAAGGTTCACCCTTCCCAAGTCTGACCTCATCTTAACTAAATGCATCTGTAATGACCCTACTTCCAAATAAGGTCACACACTGAGGTACTGGGATTAGGACTCCAATATGTACATTTGCGGGGAGTTGAATTATGTACACAATTCAACCCAAAATACATATGTTTTGGTCTCTTATTTTTGGAAAAGAATACCTCTTCATTTAAAACACACACCAAAAAAGGGATCACAGAGCAAGTTCTGCCTTTCAATTACTTTTCTTTTGTATCAAAGGAAGTATTAAGAGTAAATGAAAATGCTTTGAAAGTCAGGAGTCAAAAAGTGGCTGGGTTGAAAGGCACATGTGTTACCATGAGGGAAGGGTCAGACTTGAGTGAACGTCTGACCCACCCTTTTCACTGTGGGAACAGATGATAAATAAGCCCACCGCAGCCTAGTAGGCATTTTTTAATTTTTTTTTTTTAAATTCTGCTATGGACTGAATGTTTGTGTCCCTACCCTGCCCTGCCCAAATTTATATATTGGAATCCTAACCCCCAATGTGATGGTTGGTATAAGGAGGTGAGACATTTGAGAGGTAATTAGGTCAGGAGGTGAAGCCATCATGAATGTGATTAGTGCCCTTATAAGAAAAGACGAAAGACAGCTTGCTTCCTCTCTGTTTTCCACCATGTGGGGACATAGCAAGAAGCCAGCCATCTGCAAACCAGGAAGAGGACACCTCGTCAGAACCCGGCCACGCTGGCCCCCTGATCTCAGACTTCTCAGCCTCCAGAAGTGTGAGAAAGAACTGTCCGCTGGTTAAGCCACTCAGCCTACAGTAATTTGTTATAACAGCCTAAACTAAGATATTCTTTCTCTCACTGTACTCCTGTCAAGCTACCTAACTGTACTAAAAATCCAGAGTGTGAATAAATCCTTAGAGATCTACAGTTTCAACACTGTCATTATAATTCGTTAACTAACTATAATCTAGAGTCTCTAGTATCCAGTGAGATGTGCAGACTTGGGTGGCCATTTAGTGGGTCCTGTTGTTTTTCATCATCAAATTTATGAAAGGAAACCCAAAGTGTTACAATAATAAAACTCAGAAATAAAGGAAAGCATTACTCCTTTTTTAAATTGACATTCTCATTATGACACACATCACCCTCATAAAACATCTCTTTGCTGTGGCAGACTTTTAAAATTACATTTTATATTAATACTTCAAAAATTATAAAATGCTCATTGTTGAAAATATCGGGAAGAACAAAGAAAATAAAAATTGGCCACAATCCCACCACTAGAAGATAATAACTGATACTATTTTAGAATATATCTTTTTAGTGTTTTTTTTCTATACATACACATGAATATTTTTAAACCTATATTATGTTGGATATACATGTGCACCTGACTTTTAAAACACCATTTATATTATAAGCACTGATCTGTATTTAACTCTTTATAATTTATCTAAAATTTGTTTTAACATATAGAGTGATGTAAGAAACTTAATTGTATCTATAGGACCAATTTTTCCCATTTACTGAATATTTCATCAAATTCTCATGGATTTTTAATAATATTTTTAGGATATAAAAATAAAACATATATATCCTGTGAAGACGATTTAGAAGTTACAGAAAAAAAGATAAAGAAGAAAATAAAAATAACTGATAAATCTAGAGGAAGACCCACTGCTAATATTTTAGTTTGCTTGCTTCCAGTCACTTCTTGTCTATTTTGTTGCCAGGCATTCAGAGAGACCAAACCCACGGACCCCGTCTAAAGAGTTCTTTACTTGATTCTCTGTCACTGCTCTGGCCACAGATGATTGGATAAAGGATGGTTGCTTGACCTAAGGGCAACAAATCTATAGACCAGCCTGTTACCTATGAGGGCTCTGGCTAGAGATTCTACTCAAGAGTGGCACCCGTAGTAGATAGTGATTGACTCAACCAGCCAGATCTTTGCTTGGGAAGTGTGGATTCAAGACCTACAGAGACATAGTCAATGGTAGTGGCAGGCACAGCTGAAGTAGAAATGGAATGTAATAGAATACCCACAAAAGCCAAGCACTAAAATCAGTGGTGAAGGGTCTGATCTGGTCTATAAGGGGTTTAAATATCAAAAAGGGAGTTATTGAAAAGCTATTTGGTAGTTTATAGATTTAATGGAAAACTAGAGAACCAGGTTTTTAAACCTGGCAAGAGCAAAGGTAAGCTAGGTGCCAAGAACACAGCCAAGTTGCAATACAGGAAGAGACTGGTAGACACCATTGCTTGCGCTCCACAATGGATTCTTGATTCTTCCACCACTGGTGATTTGAATGATCTCTAACTGCCCCTGCATCAGTGTGTCACTCCCTCAAGTTTCAAAGTCCCAAAGAGAAGCTTCTTAGGTTCCAGTGAACCTAGGTTATAAGCCTGTGCCCTCCTCCCTAGAGGGCCAGGATCTATTCTATTCAAATTCCATGGTGGGAGTTGGGGCCCTGCTTCCCAGCTTTAGGAATTCCCTGAAGTCCAAGGATGAGTGCCACCATTTTAACTAACCAGCAGAAAATACCTTATTCTATCCAATAAAACTCAACTCACCTCTTTTCAGAAGGTCCAAAGGGAGTTTTAAAGTAATCTCCATAAAGCTCAAAACTTTTCTTTAGTTCTAAAGCTGTAAAATAACGTAGACTGTTGATGATGGGTGCTGGTACTAGACCCCTGAAATTGGAAATTTAAAAAAAATCCACAGAATTTTGTAATAATACCAAGCATACACACATGTAATACCTAAATACTGACCTTTACACGTCCCAAGTAAATGCATACGCCAATAAAACCTATTTGGAATAATGTAATATATACACTCATAAGCATTCACGTCAGAGCTTGTCTTAGACACTGGCATTATTACATTCTAATTTGTAGATTAAGCAAATTTGTATTTTTCTGAATATTCCTTATCAATTAAGACATTAATATAGGCAGATTTTCTTCCTACTGATTAGTACATATTCAATTGTAAACCCTCATTCATTTGTTATGTGAAGTCCAGCAATATATCAACTGCTATAAAAACTGAAATAGATATTTTCCAGTTTTGTTTATAATCTAATGCTTTGAAATAATTCCAGAATAAAATATTTATACAAATTCTAATATTGTACTTTCAACTGAACTCTAGCATAAAATATCTATTTTTCATCTATACTAGCCTGTTTCCCCAGAGTGACTTGAAAGAATCATTAACTATTTTTAGTGAATAAATCTTACTGCTATTCACTCTAGACTTGCTAAATAGAGTTGCTATGTGCAAAGTAGCCCGACTGCATATAAATGCATGAAAATTCAAAGCATCCTTCTGCCCTAGTATAACCCATTTGGAGCTCAGATTTAAAACAGCTTAGTGTCCACAGCGTTTCAATAGGCATGGCTGCTCTGCTGGTGAGAAGTCGCACAGGCCCCAGCTTTAGCTGCCCTGGGGGACAGTACCCATCTCCTGGCCACCACCCTCCCATCCCCCCAGTAGAACTTTGTATATTCCACACAGCCTGCCTTTTGAATCAGACTATCCAAAGATAGCTTACCAATGTGGAGAAAATTAATCACACTTTTTTTGCTATATAGCAGACAAAGACAAAACTTAATTTATATTGGTTAAAGATTTTTAACAGAGAGCTTAATATTGCAGACAATAAAGAGAAGTGAAATTGAAAAACATTTTTAAATGGCTTTTTTATTCTGCTTCCTCGACTCACCGCACTTTAAAAAGCTCTTTAAAACACTATAATTAAGGTCTTGTCAGTGCTCTTAGTGACTTTCTGAAAACAGGGATTTCACTTTATTACTCAAATTTTCCAAAAGGTCACACAGAAAAGAGAATTCAGAATACTGAAGCCTATAACATTCATGAGAAAATAAAACACAAACATTTCATAAACATCGTGGTTATTCATTTTGAGTAAATCTTAAAGTCTAAATGTGCCTCTTCACATGTAATAATTAATAGTACAATAATTATTATAGCCACTAATATCTATGAAGCCTCTACTATGCATCAGGAACTAAGTGAAACATTGCATATTAAGGACTAAGAATTCATGGCTTAATAAAGATAAAATGGTCCCCATCCTGATGGAATTTACAGTTTAATGTGGAAAGGAGACATTAAACAAATGATCCCACAAATCATTAACGACTATTTTTTGAGATTCATGAAGGACAAGTATAGGATATTCAACAGGATATAATTAACCTTCCATCATCAAAGCCTTGGCGAAGGCTGATACTTATATTCAAACACCACCAGAAATATCATTCTTTGCAGTCTTCAAAGACTGCAAAAAATCATCAGTTTCTAGTAGCTGTGAGTATATTGTGCTT
Organism: Balaenoptera physalus; assembly: GCF_965194825.1. Lineage (NCBI taxonomy): Eukaryota > Metazoa > Chordata > Mammalia > Artiodactyla > Balaenopteridae > Balaenoptera > Balaenoptera physalus. Next base: position 105,347,231 of record NC_138887.1, on the reverse strand, counting down.
TTAAAAATATATATAAATGAAAGGGAAATACAACTTCTAGAACTAGGTTTACTATTGAACCACTGGGTCCATTTTAGTACAAAGGTCCCTGTTTGTGTTGATGATTTAAGATTCATTTGGTATATTTGGATACTAAAAAATCAATCTAAAGATGCCCAGGTGTAAATAAATGTGATAAATCACTACCTTTGAAACAGGAATGTGTGATGAGGAGGTGTCTTTCCCATTAGGGCCTGCCGGGCTGTCTCATACTGTCTCGCCATAGACTCTCTTTCCTAGGCAAGAAATATGATTTAAAATTATATTGATGTTAAAAATATGTCAGATGATTAAAATAGCTATAATCATTGTCTTCTTTCTAGAGACTGTCAAATGTGTGGAAAGAAAAAGGGAAAAAACATAGGCCTAAAAAACAATATTTGTTCAGTGGAAAGAAAGAAAACTTTATAAATAAAATAGAAATATTTTTATGAAGACTAAAATTTAATACATAAACTTTATCTGACATTTAAATAATAATGCGGCAATTTTTTATTAAGATATCATGTTTATATATATATTTTTATCTTTCTAATGAGATTATCTCTCAAGGATACAGACTATTATTGTCTTTTTAGTTTTACCAGATCTTAGCACACCTAGTAACTAACTGATTGAATATATCCAACGATGTTAAGTATGATCCTGAAATAGGACAGATTGGGAGGTCTTCCTCCCGTGTTTCACCAACACCCCATCACCATCACTAAATACTTGGTGAGCATTTGATTATGGGGATACAAAGATACAAAAAACATAGTCTTGGGACTTCCCTGGTGGTCCAGTGGTACAGAATCCGCCTTCCAATGCAGGGGACGCGGGTTTGATCCCCGGCCAGGGAACTAAGATCCCACATGCCACAGGGCAACTAAGCCCGCGGGCCACGACTAGAGAGCCCTCATACCACAACTACTGAGCCTGTGTGCCTCAACAAGAGAGCCCACGTGCCACAACTACAGAGCCCACATGCTCTGGAGCCCGCACGCCACAACTAGAGACAGAAAACCCACACGCCACAACTAGAGAGAAGCCTGTGCGCCACAACAAAAAATCCCGCATGCTGCAACTAAGACCCGATGCAGCCAAAAAAAAAAAAAAAAAGAGAAAAGAAAGAAAAGAAAAAAAAAACCCACATAGTCTCTGCGTTCAAAAGGTTTATAATCTGGTGTCAAAAGGCAACTGAAAAGAGGAAAAAAACAAAGATAGCACATGTTGTTTTATAACTATACATGCTGTTGAGAAATTCTAGGTCAAGCTTTTGAAATTGTTCCTTAGACACATGACATGAGAGCTAACATGCAGACTCATTGAACACAGCCTCTCAGGTGGATATTTGATTGCCAAGACCACCTTACTGTTCCCCTGACCATTATCTCTGTGGTTCTGTGTAAGCATAATGAGGAGAAAATGTCTGCTGGGTAGGAGGGAGGGGATTTATAATGGGATAAGAAAGGAAGAAACAAACTCTACTTACATTTTACCACTTAAAAACTGTATTTTAAATAGCTCCATAAATACATCTAAATTGTCTCATATTACTATAAAAGTACTACCTATCAACTAAATCCACTGTCTTATTCTCATTTTGATTTGTTATTATTTTTCCCCCAAATCACTCTATACTAGTATATACACTTTGTATTGTGATTTTACTTTATACCATCCTTATTTTTTTCCTATATTGATCCTTGATCTAAATTATATCATGACTGGGAAGATGACAGTGGTAGTGGAAGCATAGTTTTTGGACCTTCCAGAATTTCCACATAAAAACAGATATAGCAACTAAATAGCAAAATGAAAACATATCAAACCTTTACAAGAAAACTAGGTGACAAGCTCCCCTCAAACCCCCCAATACAGGTGACAATAACCACAACACCTGCATGGTATCAGTGTCTATGTAAGAGGAAGCCAAAGAAAGCAACAGGGTGACTTAAAGACCTGAGAACAGGAGAGCCCCAAGATAGCTAAGTATTCACTAGGAAGCATAGCAGGACAATTTGGAAACCACGGCTGAAACATAGGAGGGGTTGTTTCCATTCTAATAGTAGGTAAGAATAAGGGGTCCACAGTAAGATCTGCAGGAGCTGGATCAACTGTGAATTCTTGAAACTAATCCACTAGGGCTCCCTTCTAAGACACAGTTTTACACTAAAAAAAAGCTGATGGGGGTGGAATAAAAATTAATTGGGAAAGAGCAAACAGAGACATAGGAAAGAGGAAATCTAGACCAAAGCGGGAGAGTGGAACAGAGCCAGGAAATCTCAGGAAGGAAACTGCCATATACCTTGACACTATTTGAAAAGACCACCTTCCTTCTAAATATTTGAGAAAATGAATTTCACATAAAAATGAGAAATTTTCCAGTCAAATCCAATGCAAAGTTATTATAAGAAATAAGAGGAAAAGGAGAATAACATCTCTGTACACAATGAAGGGGAAACAGATAAAATCTTTAATCTACTGTTTCAAAATAAACTAAAAGACATTAAGAAAATGACACAAAACACTAAGGGACAAATAAATTACAATTTTACAAACTCACAAATGAGGTGCTGGAACTCAGGAAAGAATTAGAATATGCGGGAAAAAGTCGCTTAGGAAATGAAAACTAAACTAGAAGAAATACAGGAGTGAATAAACACAACAAATAATGACTTAAGAGAAATAGAAAATGAAGGAAAAACTTTAACCTCAAAAAGAAATGAAGAAAGAGGTAAAAAGATTCAAGAGAAAATGACAAATATTTAAGATAGACAAAGAAGATCCAACATATCAACAATAAGAGATCTTGATAAAGTAAACCAAAACAAAGAAACAGGATAGATGATATAAACTACAATTCAAGTGTAAAGTGTAACAGACTGTTATCAACAGGCAAGAATGCAGGAAATATTTTTCCCACAGCCCTTTCTGTATCTAGCAGAGAATAAGCTTAGGCAATAAAACAACTAGAGAGACACTGACCTGAGGTCTAATGATGAGTATTAAGTATGAAGGTATTTGATAACTAAGACAAAATGAGAGTTAAAAGGGAGAGAGGATATGAGGGCATGCTCTGATAGTATAGCTGTAACATAATCACAAACAATGGCGGGAGGAACATTTGTAAAAAAACTTTTATAAACTGTTTTCAGTTTTTATAATGGGTGCTGGTAGTATTTAGTATTGTTATTCTGAGACTCTTCTGTGTGTAATGTGGTTAAAAGAAACGAGAAATTTAGTAAGATACTATAATTCTATCATCGCCTCTATCTTTGAGAAGCAGGACTCTCAGTGTGGAGAAAAGAAAAAATATGTAACAGAGAAGGCGTTAAGTAAAAATCCTGAAGTCTTGAATCCAAACTGGAAATATTAACTTGAACTCATGAAATATTTTATCTATCCACAGACTAGGCCTAGAAACAATGGCCACCCCAAGAGCAATGAGCATTCCTAGCAACCATGATGTGTTCTTTCTTGTACAACCATCTCCCACTTGAAGAAACCAAGACTTCTTGGACAAAAGACTCATTCCAGGTCTAGGACAGGTAATGAACAAAAGAGCATAGAATATCTTGTCATACCAACCAGCAAGATGGGTCATGTTAAAAGGACACAGGTGTCAACCTGCAGAAGCTCTAGCTGGCCAAAGGTAGAATAATTTGAGTTTTGATAAGGATAAGAAATGCAGTGGGTGGATAGCCTTCAATATGCCCAAATCAAAATCATAATGATTACAAATGATATTTAAAAATTAGTTGGTCACCTTCAGAGAATAACAGGAAACCAATTCATTATCTTGAAAAAGGCACTTGGACTGCTGATCCTACATGAACTGTACCACTTGGTAACTAGGTGGCAGATAAGAGAAGTATCTCTTTATAGTGTTATTCCAGCTAATAAATATAGTGTTGAACACCATGCCCTGAAAAATGTACTGAGGAAAAGAAAGCACTTTTCTTTTGGAGTCGAAATAGACACTTCTAAGCTGTGTAATCTTAGACAAGCTCCCTGAGCTGACCTGCCTCACAGCAGTGAAAGAAAATAGTGCTTAGTAGACGTAGGGCCCAATATTTTGTCATTACAGGTCCACTTTCTCACTGGACTTCATATCTTTGGATGCTTTTTGGATTGCACTGGCCTTATCTGCCACACACATACATTCACTAAATTGGCTTTGAATGAATTGGTCATTCAGCAATTTGTTTTCTAGAAAATTGGCTTTCAGTAACTTGGCCTGCCTCAGGAGTAAGGCTGTCCCCTAAGGAGATCGGAGGAGCTGGTTGGAGAAACTGATACAATTGAAGTTCTGAAAATAAAGCTTCTCCTAGAAGGCAAAGATCTACTCACGATACTTCCACAGCAAAAAATCTTCACACAAACACACACATAAATATACACTTACCCAACAAGTTATGACATGTGGCTATGTGACTACCCAGGAATAGGGCTGGTTTTCAGAAGACACACACAAAAGCAGCTCCGTTATTTTGTAATCACACCTTGACATGCACGTAGTGACAAACCACACACAAGGAAAGAGTAGAATATTAGAATAGAGGGGGTAAATTGAAAGACCTCACATACGCAGTGAGTTTAAGGTAGGTTTCAGGAAGAATGCAGTGTTCAACATAAGTGGAAAGGGTGCTTTTGAAAGAAACAGGACCAAAAAAAGCATTGACAATGGGAATTCCTATTTAGTCCATCACTGTCAAATGGCTCTCTTGATAGTTTCTACAGGTAAATATGAACACATTAAATCTACAGTTAAGACCCCAAAAAAGCACAAACATTTCTATCTTTTTTTTTTTCTGGAAGATTTATGATATAGGTTTTTGACAGAGATAGTTGCAATTACTTTCCTCAATCCACCATAAAGTTCCAAAAATACCTAGGGATTTATGTTGGGAAAGTAAATGAATAACAACATCTCCTAAGGGTTGCAATAAGGGGTACATGAGATAATTTACACAAAAGCCCTTCCCAAGTTATAAGTGACGTATAAAGGTTATTTATGGCCTCCAATATAATCATAGTATCTCGTTAAAGCTTCTGTGGTGATGATCTTAAGAAGGTTTTGCTCATTTTGCAGCATTATAATGGCTAGGCAAGAGGTTAATAACTTACGAAATATCTTAAAATTTGATAAATACTTAAAATTTCAAAATAGCATTGAATTCATAATCTTTACAAGAAAACGAGGTACTAAAAATAGTCTTAGGCAAGTTCACCCCATATATATGACAGTGGCAATTAAGTACTACCTTTGCTCTAATTTTTGAGGGGTGAATCTGTTGGTTCTTGGGGGATTTGATTTGCTTTTCTATGAAACTACTCTATTACATTACTTCTCCACCAGTACTGGCAGGCAAAATTACCAGAAGCTCAGGCTGCAAGGGGTTTGAGCGCCGTTGCCATCATGGATGAGAAACTGCCCACCCTCTAACACAGGACACAGTAGATTTCTACACTAGGCTCTAGATACCCTGGATTATGGGGGCCGAACAGTTTCTCAGGGAGGTGACTACAGGTAAGGAGTGACACTGGACATGTCAAAATTTCATGAGAATTTTTGACAACACGTGGTCCACATACCTGCTCCCCTCCCGCCACCAAGGTGGCCCCTCTACTCTCGCATTGCCTTTTTATCATACCCTCCACTCTCCAGTTACCCCATACTGTTCATTAGTTTTATATTGAGATGTTGGAGATGAATTACAGCTGAGAACCCACTGTGTGTGTGTTGTGTGTGTGTTTTTCATCTGTTCCTCTGTTCTTGCTCCTGGGTACCTGAGTGCCCTTGACCACAGAAAAGCTATCTTTAGGGACTTCCCTGGAGGTCCAGTGGTTAAGACTTCACCTTCCAATGCAGGGAGTGTGGGTTCAATCCCTGGTTTGGGAGCTAAGATCCCACATGCCTCGCAGCCAAAAAAACCAAAACATAAAACAGAAGCAATATTGTAACAAATTCAATACTTTGAAAAAAATGGTCCACATAAAATAAAATCTTAAAAAAAAAAAAAGAAAAGCTATCTTTAATTAGGCCTGAAAATTTTCTAACAGGTAATATTCAGATTTGTCATATTTAAATAAATCATGGATACCCACTAACAGGCAGAGGGTGTGACTCAACGGTGTGTTTCTCATCAGTGTGTATGATGTTGTGCGGCAGGACAGTCTAACTGGGACATGAGCTGGCTCTGGTTGTCAAGACACAGACTTATCATTAAAGAATAAAGGTGGCCAAGGATGTGTGCTCTGGAGTTTTTACAGTCTGGATATGCCATGTCCTGGGAGATTAAAAAAAGACCTTATATTTGAAAGTCTAAGCTCCAAGAAGCCTAAAGCTGTACAGGACAGCAGGTGCAGAGAGGAAGTGGTAGACTGACTTGAAAAGAGCTGGGTTTCCCAGGACTGCAAGGACAGAGGCTGACGGGCTCCTCATGTCGAGTGCACTCCCAGGGTGTGGCGAGATCTTGGGGGTCGGCACTGGGTGAACATACGAGCATGAAAGGATCTGGAGAATACCAGAGCCCCTGGCTCAGAAAGGAACTCAGGGTTTCAGACAAGGAACATCCCCATGGTAATCATGATAGTCTGGAGACCAGAGGCCCTTCCCTAAGTTTCTAGGATGACATAAACCTCAGGATTCTTGAACTTAATCCAAAGAATGGGAGTGATCCCCATTCCTAATGATTGATGTTTGATTTCCCACAGATCCTGGTAGGTGGGAACAATTCCAGATTTAATTTATTTTGGATAAATAAATAGGACATTTCCAGTACTCCAGTATCATGATACAAATTTATATTATTCTTAGATGTTTAGAGTGCACCCATCCCCTGCTGCTTCTAAGAAGCCAGAATCTGTACCAAGTGGCCCTGCCTTTTGCCCTGCCACAGGTGACAGGACAAGCAGTTTAATTTGATCTGTGTGGTATGGCTTAAAAAGTCCAGCTGTGCCAATTAGATTGTTTTGCCTTCCACAGTATGAATTAAAGAGACAGAGAGAAGTGGCCAGGAATTGTGGGCATAGAGCCACAGGCAGAGAGCCATGGTGAGTCAGGGCTGGCACGCATGCAAATGAGTTCAAATTATGTGGGAGGGAAGCTGAGTGAGTGTAGGAGGCCAGCCAGGAGAGAGAGGACAACAGAGCACGGGAAAAAGAGAAGCAGAGATGAGAGGAACTTGATGCCTTTGGGATGCACTTTCCAATCTGGTTCCTGTGAGATCTGTACTTCATTCGTGCTCACGATGCACTGTGAATCCACTCATCATATTTTTTTAAATAATGGAACTACCTCTTACTTAAGCTGACTTTAATGGGTATCTGTTCCTTGTACTTCAAACATCCCATTCTTATGACTTAATCAGAGCAGAATGTATAGCTATGCCCTTGTACACCACGGCCCTAGACTTTTCATCTGAAGTAACCAGTCTGATTCTTGTGACCACTGCCTATGGTTCTGACTTAAGAAGACAATGTGATTATTTGCTTAGAACAGGCAAGGCTTAGGGAAACACGACCAAGGAGTTGACAACCAAATCGGAAGTTCTGTCGCTTCTGAGGCCAATGGCAACGATTTAGGTCTCTGTATTCCCAGACCATCACAGAAAAACCATCACAAACAGAAAAGAGCATGACCTAATATGGAGGTAGGGCCAACTTCCGCATATCCTGACTTCTCTGAGTTCTCAAAGAACGGGATCCGAAATACGTCATAGGATGGGTCTAAGTACTGCAAGGTTATAAGACATGGACCCTTTGAGTGGACCCACTTTGAAGCCTCAGCACAAGAATACTCAAAATTATATCCCAACAGTAAAGCAAGTTTTCCCTTGAAATACATATTCTACAGCATTAATTCTATGTAGTTCTTTTCTATGCTTGTTAAATAGGAGAACTGAGTGTCAGAACTTCCACTAGGAGCCTGGGGGAAAGGTACTCAAAAAAATCTACACTGTATACTCTGTTTTTAGATCCCATGCCTATTCTTAGAGGTGTAGAAAGAGGGGTAAAAAACTTGTCTTCAGCTGACACCAGTCAGAGGACAGTTTTGGTGAAACTTATTAGTCTTGAAATATCCAATGCCCTTTTTGTCTGACTTTTGTAATGCTCAGTTACAGCTTCCCTCACCCCTCTATCCCTTCTTACCGCTGGCATGTTTTTGCCTGAAAGTTTGGCCCATAATTTCACAAAGTAGTTTCTGTCTGCAAAATCCAGGGACTCAAACTCACTCGAAGCTCTAAACTTCTTAGAAGTCTTTTCAGGTTTCAGCTGAGGTTTCTTAATATCTGCTAGGGAAAAAAGTAAAGTTTAAAATAAAAGGCATAAAATTGGATAAAGCAACTTTCTGAAGTAAGAGAATGTTTTATATCTGGATTTGCCCAAACACAACAAAGTGTATACTTAAAGTCTGTGCATTTCAACTTGAAAGTAAGATAACTAAAAATTTATGTCTCAGAACACGATAAAAATAACAATTATTATTGAAAATTATAAAGTCAGCCTGCAGCACCTAGTAGACATGTCCTGGGAGTACCCTTAGTGTTCAAATAATACAGACTTATGAATGGAATTAAAGGAAGTAAAACTTGACAAAAACAATGGCTTACAGATACTTAAGTGAAAAGTCCCCTTTATAATTACTTTCCATTTGACAAAATTGTCCTAAAAGGCTAAAATCATCATCATCATCATGATGCAACACTAAGAAAAAACTTTTTAAAAGAATGGAGTGGATGATGAGGTCACTATTTAACAGAATTTACACATAAATACTGTCTAATGTTCCCTGTAAAACATCAGAATGTCCAGAGGCCTAGAATATAAAGAATCTATATTTCTATCACTGCTCATGTATAGCGGGCCCAGTTGTACATACCTTTGGATTTATTAGGAACATCAACACTTTCAGTATTGCTATAAAAATGCCAAAATAAATAATCTCCACATGTACACTAGCCAATATGGCTGACTGAGCAGATGTGGGAAGCTATCCCCACCCAAGACAAAATAAATAGTGGATAATATATAACAGAAATTTGTTTTTATCACATAGCAAAACTGAAAGCAGGCAAGAAAAATTTCCAGGTGCTGGAAGTGAAGTGAAGATTCCAAGTCAGAGGAGTGGAAATTGATGCCAAGAGGTCAGAGTGCCTCAGGGGCTGAGGTTTCTGGCCTGAGAGGCGAGGCCAGTCCCTGTGTGCTTAATGTACGAGACCTGTGCTATTAGGCAAGAAGTTGGAAAGGGAGTGTCTGGAAATCTCAGCCCACAGACCTCAGGACTTAGCCTGGGCACAGTCTCACCTGGACTGAGGGTGGAGACACCTGTGGGAAATCAGACCTCTACTCCTGGGCTGTGTGCTGGTATGAAATCTGAAATTGAACTCCTACCAAATTGTGTGGCAATCTCCAGCTGATAAAAAGATGGTAAAAGCTGGACTTCCCTGGTGGTCCAGTGGGTAAGAATCCAGCTGCCACTGCAGGGGGCATGGGTTCAATTCCTGGTTCGGGAAGATCCCACATGCTGTGGAGCAACTAAGCCCACGCGCCACAACTACTGAAGCCCGCATGCTCTAGAGCCTGCAAGCTGCAACTACTGAGCCTGTGCACCACAACTACTGAAGCCCGCACACTCTAGAGCTTGTGTGCCACAACTACTGAGCCCGCGCACCACGACTTCTGAAGCCTGCACACTCTAGAGCCTGCGCACCACAATTACTGAACCCATGCACCGCAACTACTGAAGCCCACATGCTCTAGGGCCCGTGTGCCACGACTACTGAGCCCGTGTGCTGCAACTACCGAAGCCCACGCACCCAGAGCCTGTGCTCCGCAACAAGAGAAGCCACCGCAATGAGAAGCCCGTGCACCTCAACAAAGAGTAGCCCCCGCTTGCCGTAACTAGAGAAAGCCTGCATGCAGCAACGAAGACCCAGCACAGTCATAAACAAATAAATTAAAAAAAAAAAAAAGTAGGTAAAAGGTGTTGCAGACAAGTAAAAGTATTGAACCATGGTAGGGAAGCCTAAAGCTCCACAACCCAGCACCAGTCTTGAGAGAGGGGGAGAGACTCAGAAGATGCAACAAATGGGCAAATCCACAGTCAAGGAATTCCAGGTGATAGAGCATTCTGGAAAGGAACATTGAAGTAATTATGTTCATAACAATCACAGAGATAATAGGACACAATTATTATGTGGAAACATACTCTGCTAAATCTTCATAATGGAAAAGCCATTCAACCCGTATCGGTTGAGCACCTACTATGTGCCAGACAGCACTCTGGGTGTTGGGATAGAGCAGTAAATAAAATGTCCTTGAGCTGTGGGACTTACATTCTAATGTTGGAGACAGACAATAACACCAGATAATGTCAGGTAGTAGTGATTAAGTGCGATGAAGGACCAGGCAGGCAGATAAGGAGACAGAGTGAGAGACAGCATGATGGTCAAAGGAAGTCCTCCCTAAGATGGTGACATCTGCACAGTGATCTAAAGTCATAAAGAAGGAAGGCATTCAAATATCTGGGGCAAAAGCATATCAAGCAGAGAGAGTGGCTTGGTATAAAGACCCAGAAGCATGCTTAACACAACTGAATTACAGTAAAGAATTCAGCATGGCTGAAACAAGGCAAACAAACTAACAACCAAAAAAGAAATGGAAGGGCTGAATCTTATGCTCATTAAAAAACAAACAAACAAACAAAACCAAAACACTTGTCCTCTTGATGGGACTCTAAGAACAGAGCATTGTGAAAAACACCAGATGAATTTGAAAAAAAAGATGAAATTTAAAGAAATAGAAGCTATATTTATATAATTTCCATAGAAATGACCCTCTCTCTATATAGAAGCTTATTTAAAATATAGTATATATTTGTGTCAGGGTTCCTTCTTCCAGCTTTCTCAGACGTAAGCCAAATGTACTATGATGTAAACAAACCAAGTTCTATCTGATGATACAATGCAGCTGTAATTCAACAGTTTAATGTCTTAATGGTTTCTTAGCAACAAAACAATTTGGGTAAAAATAATGTGTTTAGATTACTATTAAACTACATTGTAATGCTACCACTTTAGGGACTCGGACTCCTATAATAAAGAGTTTCATACAGTTCTTAATATAGTTTCAAATGTCTTAGTACATTAATGAACAAGAGATCTTCTCAATTAAAAAAAACCCACAATTACCAGTGTTATAATACCCTGCAACGAAGTTTCTTAAAGTGATCTTATTCGAAGTATCTAAAAGTCAACCTTGAGGCAACATTAAATTATATATATGTTACCATACAGTCCACAAAAATTACCAAGTTCTTCAGTATATAAGCTAGTTACATTTACTTAAACACCTACAATGAAGCGTAAGTGAATTTAATGATGTATGACAGATTTTCAAGTTATTTTATGGATTGGTGTCATTACCAAATGTAAGAAAATATAAATGAAATATCTGGAACAACCAGAACTACATCTCAAATTAATTCAAAATAACTTAGACCTTTTGTTTAGAATTATATCCCTTTGCAGTCAAGTGAATTAAAATAATATTCGTATAAAACATTTTAAAAGAATAACCACAGAATCCAACCAAAATAACAAATGCAGTAGAAGCCATGCACCTAAGATAAAACATTTGTGTATATTTCATAACACATTATGACACAGACTATATAGGGCCCTTTACTGCAAAAAAGAAAGGAGAAAACAAAAGATGCTGATGATCTGATATGATAGGCACACAGCCATTTCAATAACTAGTAATAAGATTAGAATTTGGGGGTCAGATTGTGCATATTTTGAAAAACAAAAACTCCTATTTTGATAACCAATTTTTCTACAGCAGTAAGATTACTTGTATAGCAAAGCAACTAAGTCAGTCTCCTGTCTAAAAACATGAGACCAAATTAATATTTAAATAAAACTTTGCCAAAAAAAAAAAAAAAATCAGCACCAGCGTTTGTCTCTCTTTGAAAACACTTGGAAATGTATGACTTGGAAGTAAGCTTTAATTTTCATACAAAAGTTCTCAGATAGCCAGAATCATTCACTTTTCCCCACTCAAATGGGGCTTAAAAAACATGTTTATTTTGGTAGTAGTGCGGTTTTTTTAAATTAGCAAGAGTAATTTATACTACCATGATTAAATACATATACATATATAAAATGTAAATCGCTATAAAAATCCCTGTAAAAGTCTCAATACGGAAATATGTAACCATAAAAAGCAAATTAAAGCATAATGATCTGCTACACAATTTAAAATATTTATTTATTTTTAATAGGATAGCTACATAATTCGCAGTAAGGGAAACGCTCAATTCATTAGAAAGTATTATCACAAAACTGAAGGTGCCAAAAGAAGCCATTTTTTCCAGGACAGAATTAAATCTTATAAGTCTTGACTATCTGTGCTTCTGAGAAAGGAATAATGGCAACTAGAAAAATAATCATTTCACATAATATCCATAATAATTTTCCATAGCAAAATAAGCTTTTATAGTAGAAAGCTATCATATAGTAATAATGTTCATGCTATACATGATAAAATGAATGCACATACTGAACTATTCTAACAGTAAAGTGTTATATTCTTGAGTGTCCGATCAAAGGAATAATCAGCTATTTAAACAGAGAACAGATTCTACATCAGGACAAAGGAAGCATGTGAATGTGCCTTCTCACACAGAAAGAATGAGGTACAAAAAGAATGCTTTTTTCCATTGAACTTCATACTTTGAAATGTCTTCAGTAGAGCTGAACTAATGGGTTAAATATTTGGACACTGTATAGAGGATGTCCTAAATAAAACATATAACAATAGTACCCTGAATTTCAGGGTTTTTTTCAAATGAATGAGTTTATCATGAAGTAGTTAACTGACACTTTGAAGGAGAGAGGATGTAGGACAGATAAATTTCAAGAGTGGAAACTTGATGCATAAGATCTGGATGTGTACAGAATTTGGGATAAGGAGAGGAGAAGGAAAGGGTAGCTATGGCTGACAGAAATAGGACAGAAACCTTCAAGGAGCTAGAACACAAACTAAAGGCTTCCTCTCCTTTGAGCAGTACATTTGATAACTAAATTTCTGATGTGACTTCCACCCAACCCTACAGCCCCACCTCTGCTAAGTGTAGTTTTCGTTTGCAAGAGCTCATCCTTCAAGAACAACATTTTCAAAGATGTTGTTTCATTGGTCACTTCTCAAGCAAAGACATTTTTTGTCTTTCTTCCCTTTGCTATCTTTGTCCTTGGAAACCAAGGGTCTTTAGATCTGGTAGCATGTAGAAGCCAGTCTCTGTTTCAACCTACCACAAAAAGAAAACAAAATGCCAGCTATCTGGTAGTTTATTCCTGAGTCAAGTAACTTGATGGCATTTACCATTTAACCAAGATGAAACACAGAATGTAAATGCCTTTGATATTATCAATGACACAATAACAATAAAAATAATAGATAACACTTACTGAGCATACTATGTTCTAGGTGCTATTACAAGTCTCTTCCATGTGTATCACATGTCAATTTCATAATCACCTCGGAACTGATGTCTCCTCACTCAGTTCTCCAAGTGGTAATGCTACCTGTGAACGTGCGTGAAAGAATCTCTTGATCTCAGTAACATTTTCCTGAACTGCAATTTCTTTCCAATATAATCCTAATTCTGTTTAAGGCCCTTTATTCAATTAAGGTTGTCAAAATTTTTAAAGGATTTTCAGAGAAGACCACACCATTTGCCAAGTATTTCCACCCAGTTTGAACTATGTTGTCCTCTCCAATTAAGGATAAAATGCTACTGGGACTTCCCTGGCATCCAGTGGTTGGGACTTCGCCTTCCAAAGCAGCGGGCTGTGCAGGTTTGATTCCTGGTCAAGGAGCTGAGATCCCACACGCCTTGTGGCCAAGGAACCAAGACATAAAGCAGAAGCGATGTTGTAACAAATTCAATAAAGACTTTAAAAATGGTGCACATCAACTACAAACAAACAAAAATCTTGGGAAAAAAAAAAAAAAGGATAAAATGCTATTTAAAAAACTTTTTTTACTGCTTACATGTTAATGCTAACAAACACTCATATAAGTACTTACTATGTGCCAGACCTTGTTCTGGGTGTTTTTCAATATATTAACTCATTTAATCCTCACAATAATCTTGAGGCAGGTACTACTATTATCTCCATTTTATAGTACATGAGACCTTTGTAAACTGCTCAAGGTCACACAGCTAGATTGTACTGGAACTGGAATTTCCAATGATCATTTTGACTCAGTGTTATCTGAAATCATGAATTTCTAAAGTTACAAACTTTTTAAAAAAGGTCTCCAGCTTTTGCTAATCAGGACTGCTCTCTCATCATCACCTTTGAGATGAAAGATTTGGTGGTCTAACATTATTTATCATCAACACAAAGAAATAGCCTCTTCTTATTCTCTTTTCTGAATGCCTGGTCACTAAAGAAATGTGATTTCTAGAATGATGTCTTTAAATTCATTTATGGACAGACTGTGATTTGGAGGAAGCTTTATAGTAATGAGGTGATTTTCAGTGTTGTCGTGGAACAAAAGGAAAGGGAACCAGCTAAGGACTTAGTGCTTAAAACACTATCGATCAAGATTGGTTTTTTTAGCTTTACATAAGAACTTTATACTGTGCATAAAAAATTTCAATATACCTTATCCAGAGTCCTAACACTGACAAAGAGCATAACTGCTAATACACTGAATCCTTCTATAGTCACAGAAAATAATTCAGTATAAATCATGCCAATCCATCCCACCTCACTTGAAGGCAACCTGAGCAGGGTAGTATCTGGTCAGTAGACCTCTAAGAACAGAACTATAGCAAAGCTCCAGAGCACTCAGTACAGGATTTTTCAAAAACTGCAGGCTGCAGACTAAATTGTGAAATCAATTTAATAGGTCATGACCAGAGTGTTAAAGAATTAAGATTGAATAGTATAGAAAGTATCAGAGTTTATCACCACAGTGAAGGTATTTCATTATACCTTTGTTTCCTATGCGTGTAGGTCATGATATTATGAGCTGTATCCCTAGTTACGGGTTTTGGACTAGAAAGTTTGAAAGCCACTGATCTAATGAGTACTAACTCTGCAATTTTCTAGTACTAGGCTCTCTATTTAATAAAATAGGCTGCTGGGTTCTTCAGAGCCAGCCAGTAGAGCTAGTTGTAGTGAACAGATCACAGATTATAAAAGGAACCTTAAGTTTCAGCCAGTCCAACTAATCTACCCAACCTAAGGAGACTTTCTGTGAGATTCCCATCACAGAGCATCTAAGTTATGGAGAGAGCCAATCTGCTCCTCTGTACATGACTCTGACTCCTAGAAAGTTCTCATTAAGCCAAATCGAAATAGAATATTAGGGTGCTGCTTTCACAGGACAGCTTTTCATGTGTGGGAATTTACTTCTATATAACTTTTTCTGAATAAACACAGGCTTGTTGTAGAAAATTTACAAAATACTAAAAAGCATAAAAGAGAAAATAAAGGTTACCCATAATCCAACAACCCAGAGCTGACAACTGGAACCATACTAGCTGTACCTCCTTAACCTGCTTTCTTCTTAAGTAACAAATATTTTCCTCTTCCAAAATTCTACAACATGATTATAATGGCAACATACAGCTGAACCAGAACTTTTGGCCCATAACTTATTTTTGAAATCCCATTAGCTGGCTTAATTATTTCCAGGTTTTATTACAAAGACATTAATATGAACACCCTTGTACATACCTTATTTCCTTATAATTCTTGGATTAGAATTGCTAGGTTAAAGACATGCAATATTTGAAGGCTTTGACAGGTACGGTTAAGCTGTCCCCAGAAAAGTTGTGCCCATTTACCTTCTCAATGATGACAGAGAAAGTGCGTTGACCCTCAGCCTCACCAAGAATAGGCATTTGTTTTCCATCTTTGCCACTTTGGTACCCAAAAAAGTCTATTCTGTTTTGATTTACAGTGATAGTGAAACTTAAATACTTTTTGACGCATTTTTTGGCCATTTTTATTTCCCCTTTTGTAAATTACTACCAAATTACCCTTTGTCCAATTATCTTTTGAGGTTGAAAAGAATTGATTTAGCTCCTTAAATATTTGAAGAAGGCTCTTGCACCCAGTGGAGGTATCCTCTCTGTTGATTTGAATACTAAATGCCAGACTTCTTTTAAAAAGCTGAAGATTGTATTAGCTAACAGAATGACTATAAAGTCCACAGCGTTCTTTTTTTTTTTTCCCATAAAGATCACTTTGCTGAGGAACATAGCATATGAAAGTGATATGAACTTTGTTTGTAAATGTAGATGGAAAATGACAATTTTTAAATATTTATATTCTACAATTAAAAAGCAGAAGTTCCCCTTATACCGAGAAAATCAATAATAGCTGTTAAAAACCTCTCACCAAGGGAGGAGCTGGTAATCTTTTCTATTCCTTTCCTTGAACAACAAATAAAATGTCCAGCTGCGCTGAATCTGAGATGTTTATACGACCAAAACACAAACACGACCCTGACACCATCATGGACCCCAGGGAAGGGCGCTAGAACTTCTTCCAAGTCAAAAGAAGGGAAATTTGGCATCTCACTATGCATTAGAACCCTAATGAAAATGCAGCCCCAAATGCCTTAAGGAGCTTCAGAAATAGCTGCCCGAGAAGGAGACCAAGGAAATTTCTAAAGTTTTTCACCTAAGTGAGGTACTAGTGCCTCTAAAATGCCCCATACACAGGTCATAAAAGTGGGTGGGTATCCTGATTTTCCTCCTCTCTTTCACAGTCTGCACTCCCCCTACATACAGTCCAAATATCTTGAATCTGCCCCTTCCTGCCACAATGCCTTATTTCAGCCCCTCACCATCCTGTCAGGACTAATGCAATAGCTTCCCAGCATTCCTCCTGCCATCTAAATTGCCCTCCTTAAAGTGATCCTCTACGTTGACTCGAAACAGATACCTCTAAGACAAAAAAAAATTTCACCATTCAATGGCTCCCCATTGTCAGAAGATCAAGTTTCCAATCTCATTAGCACAGCACAATGTGCCTTTTGGAGCTACGTATACCTATAGCTCTCCTGACGTTTTGGTCCAGAAGATGCTACGCCCGCTCTTCCCTCCACGCTTAGGCATATGCTGTTCCCTCTTCTGAGACCTTCCCTTCTCTCCCATCAGTCTGCTGACTGCTCTGCAACCTTGAGGACTTGGCTGAAAGGAGGACTTCCTCTTGGAAGTGTTTTCTGATCCAGTTCTCACATCCCAGCCTGAATTCAGTGTCCTTTCTTAGTATTCTTAGGACTTTCTGGAAAAGCTAATAACTGAGTTTCCTTCTCCGTTTGATGCTAAACCTGTCCTCGCATGCTGTGGGGCCTCCAGCTGCCCTGATCACATGGTGTTGTAATGAACCCTCCTATCCATCTCCCTTGATAAGAGAGCTCCTTGAAGTGCCCTCACCATCTTACTCTATGCAGAAACTATCACAGTGTCTGGCATATATGAAGTACTCAATCAATGCTTGTTGGGGGACTTGAACTAACTTAAGAAAAATAAGTTATGAGATGCCAAAAAATTCACCTTATTCATTTCATCTTGGACAAACCAGATAAATCAGAGGGTAATTATTAGTATAACATAGGCTCTTCATTATACAGGAAGAGTCCTGCATCCTGGATTGTAAAAATATCAATTTCCTCTACTGCACTTGAAATAACACTTGACATACACACAATTTTCGTGGACACATGCTCTTTGTGTAAGATAAGACACATTTATACAGGCATGTAGTCATCAGTTACATTTTTAAAATACAGGATGCCAAACACAGCTTAACATGTACACATAGTAAGTACTCAATAAATATCTTGTAAATTCTTAAGAGTCGAATATTAAACTGGTTGCTTTGCTTACGGTTATTCTCTTTTATGTGCATGCTAGGGTTCACAGGATTGAACCCAATGAGTATATCTAAATGTGCCCTGTCCCCAGCCAGAGTAAATTGGCTGCGGAATGAGCATCTGACCCACGCTGGGCCAATCAGTGTCTTCCCCTGCATATAATTTTTTAAACCTTAGGACCAAGGAGCATGTGAGTTAATCCCTTTCTGGTAGTGGGAGGTGCCAGACGTAAAACCAAATGTAAAATTTAAGAGCTACTGACGGTCATATTCCCTGCCATGTGCAGAAACTGATATATAGTCATTTATATCATAGAGATGAAGCCAGCACGGAGAAAAAAACAGAGATGAGAAACGCTAAGAGTCCTGGAGATGACAAGATTCTAGGAGATGACAAGGGTCCAGGAGATGACGAAAATACTGGCGATGATGACAGTTCTGGTTGTGTTCAGAGATGGTCCCCAATCTCTCCGAGGTTCTGCTGCCCCTCTGCCCTCCCCAGAGTTTGGTTGTGTGACATACTCCCCTCCCTTCTAAAAGATTCACATAAGCTGGCTCAGGTTGGATTCCTGTCACTTGCCAGCAAAAGAATCCTGATGGTATGAAGAGATAAATAAAAAACGGATTCGCCTCAGTTTTCTCCCTACTAATTCTTTTAACCAGCTGGTTTGGCATAACGAAGGCATGAGCTAATTTACATGAGGTTCCCGTTCAAAGAGAGAAGGAAGGTGTCCATTTCAAACAAAGTAAGTTTCAGGCAGTATAAGCCAATGCAAATCGGAAGCCCTCGATCACTTGTCATGGGTGTAAAAAACCTGTCCTCTTCCCACAAATTAACTGTGGGTTTGGAATGTTTGTGGGTGAGACCAAGACCCAGAAACCCAGAGACCAAGACCCAGAAAGGATTCCTTTCTCAGAGTTCTTTTTGCTTCTGGACCCCTCGATAACGCAAGAAGCATGAGAGAATTTTCTAATCTAAAAGTGAATTTTCCTAATGAATAAAAGAAAGCTTAATGGCAATTCAGCACTGCTTCAGCCAGAGCCTGAAGTCATGTTGGAATTTGTCCAAGTCTGGACACAAAGCCTCCTTGCTGGCACCAACCTTTCAGACCGCTTGCTGGTGTACCCCACCACAGGGCTGCTCTTCCAGGCTGCGAGGGCGAGCCACAAAAGAGGCACACATGTGCAAAGGTTAACTGCCTTCTAATAATCCAACGGCGGGCCTCCCATCTATGCTGACTAGGGGTTGCAGAGGGAAGCCGGTGTACAGACCATAGCGCCCTGGCCATAGCTTTCCATTCTGGATGGCACTGCTTTAGGGGGCGCAGACGTTCATGACCTGGTGGCCCCGGGACGGCTTACACGTTGGTGCTCTGACTGCCCCGAGCTCACAGCCTTCCCTTCCAGTTGCCCTGCTCCCCAGCAGACGCCTGATTCTGGGGTGCGGCCCGGCTATTGTCCCCTGGTGCTCCCCTGTGTTTCCGGGTGCCTCTCTCTTTGGCTTGCTGCCTGGAAGCACTGTCCCTTTGGACAGAGCTCTCTCTGGTCTGACTGGTCCCCTGATGGGCTTGAGTCTCTTTGTCAGGCTGCTGGGCAGGGGCCACACCATGCTGCTCTGGGGCACCCGAAGCAGCCTCTCCCTTCTGAGACCTTCCCCTTCTATGAACCTCTTTTTTTCCGCCTTGTTTGCTCCCCGGCAGCAGAAGCAGCTGGCGCTGACTCTGCACAGGTCTCCTTTGTGGGGGATGACCCCCTGGAGTTGGCTGATCACCGCTGAGGGTAGCTGTATTTTCTTGAGATAATCCTCCAGAATTCTCTCTTTTCAAAGATGGTCCTTTCTTGGACACGGCTACTTTCTGAACCAGGTCATTTGCGAGGAGGTTGGCATGGGCCTTTCTTCTGGAATAATGTCCTTTTCCCCTTTTCTCTTCCTGTATCTGGGCATCTTTAGTCAATGGTTCAGCGTGGGATGGTTCAGGAATGGCTGGTGTATGGACTTTTCCTCTCCAGTTCCCCTGAGGGCTCCGAGGAGGGCTGCGGTTAGGGTGGCTGGGGGCCTCTGGGGGAGTCGGCTTACTCTGGGATTCTGGCTGCAAGGACTCCTCGTGGCCTCCAGGTGGCGCCCTTCTCAGCTGTGAGGGCCCTTTAGCGGTCTCTGTGGATAGGGGTTTTTTTTTTCCTAGCTCCTGTCTGCTGTACTGGCTCTTGGTTTGGGGGCAAGGCCTGTACATCTGGGATCTTCTTGCTGGAGGAGCGGCCTGCCTTGGGAGCTTGCCTCTCCTTTGCAGGCCTCAAATCATGAGCGGCCCCTGTGTTCTGAGGCAGCTGTTCTGAGAAGGGAGCGGGAATTCGAGGGAGCTTGATTACCTGAACCCCCCATGCCTTGGGCGGATCGGGGGCGGCCTGTGGTGCCAGCTCCTGCACCGGGGGGCTGATAAGGGGGAGCTTCACCTCCCTGACTCTCTCTTCCTGGACTTGCTGGGGACTGTGGCCCAGATGGGGGCTCAGGTTGTGTGGCTGTTTGGAATGGGGGCTGCTGGTGGGAGGGAGTTTACTGGGGTCTCCTCCCTGAGCTAGGGGGGGCCTGGGAGAGGGAGTCATAGTTTGATCTGAGGCTGTTCCGAGAGCCTCCTGTCTGCTGGGTGAGGGGAGTTTGGGTGTGCGCCTCCGACTCTGGAGAGGAGCGAGGACGCGGGGCTGGGGCAGCCTGGTGGGAGCCAGCCGGCTTCTGGGAGGCAAAGCCACCGGGTCTTCCCTGTCCTGGGTCTGTGTGGTATTGGCTGAGTCCTGGGGATGTGGCAATTCTGGGTAAGGAGCGTCAACCCGAACAACTTCTGCTTTAGGGATTCCCTCCTCCAGAGGTTGCTGAGAATCTCCCAGAGGTGGTCCAAGCTTCTTGGCCTCGTCGGGACCAGAAGGATCTCTTGGGGGATCATGATGGGAACTGCTGGGTGGGAGACTGGCTGACCCAGTTTCCTCATCCTGGGTTCTCTGGGGGCTAAGGGATGTTGGGTCAGATCCCTGTGGAAGTTCAGAGCGGAGAGGGCCAGTGGGGGTTACCTTGGCCTCCCCTGATTCTTCATCCTGGTCCAGCTGAGGGCGGTGGGCTGGTGGTGGCTCAGGGTGCTGAGAAGGCCTTTGGGAAGGAGTGATGGCAGACTGCCCCCCTTCACCTGCTTTCACCTCAGATGTCTGGGCCTCATTCTCAGGGAGATTTGTGGTTACTGTTTTTGAAGAAAGATCTGATTGTTGAGCGTCCCCTTCCTTCCAGTTTGGGGATAAGTCTTGTGCCTGCTGGGGAATACCAAGCGCTGGTGAGCTGGGCTGCGGCGGAGGCACAGCGCTGACCTGGCTATTGGGAGAAAGCTCTTTCTGATGGGTTGCTCCCTCCTGAGTCAGCTCCTGGTTCTGGCAGGGAGCTAGGCTCTGATTTTCAGGGACCTTTGCAGGAATCTGCATTCCAGAGAGATGCTCTGTTATCTGGCCATCTGCTTGCAGTTTCGCCAAGCGCCTTGGGGATGGAACCAGGTGTGCTGGCACCCCAGAGGCAGTCTTCTTGCTAGAGGCAGCTCCTGCTTTAATATAAAAAGAAGTTTGCTAAAAACATCTTAACAAATATGACGATGTAACTTTAGAAATTAATAACCAAAAAGATCTTTTCTTTTTTTTTGATGCACCTAGGATCTTGAAAAGAATAAAATTACACATATCGAAGAACTTAACCGTCCCTTCTCCATGGGGATACTAGTGCCTATAATTCACTTATTTAGTGGAATTAGAGCAATTTTTACTCAACTGAAAACAGAAACTTTTACGAATAAACACAGAGAGGCTTCTTCACAGAACCAAAATTTATATCTAGGTCTGAGAGTGGTCAGAAAATTTTGTAAGTGAATGAGATTTTAAATTTCACCACCTTAGGGGTCAATGCTGCTTTTCATGGTAGAAACTAGAGGATGGACAGCGAAGCCAGACGAAGCCCCATTTGTTTCCTTGTTTAATGGCCTTTTTCCTTGTCCCATAAAGAAACTGCGAGCTCTGTGAGGAGTCGTGCCAGTTTACCAGTACCTGGCAAGGTGCAGAAGCTCAGCAGGCACTCAGTAAATAGGTGACGAATGGAGGAAGGAAGGAAAGAGTAGATCTGATGGAATCACAAGGCACCATGGCTCAGGGAAGCTGCTCCTGGGGATCCACCATCCAAGCTGCTACCCCAGCCCACCCCCAGGCCAACCGCTTCCCTCCAAGTACTACCCTGCCTTCAAAAACGGCTCTCAGGGGCTTCCCTGGAGGCGCAGTGGTTAAGAATCCACCTGGCAGTGCAGGGGACACGGGTTCGAGCCCTGGTCCGGGAAGATCCCACATGCTGCAGAGCGACTAAGCCTGTGCGCCACAACTACTGAGCCTGCGCTCTAGAGCCTGTGAGCCACAACTACTGAAGCCCGCGAGCCACAACTACTAGAGCCCGCGAGCCACAACTACTAGAGCCTGCGAGCCACAACTACTGAAGCCTGCGTGCCACAACTACTAGAGCCCCCGAGCCACAAATACTGAGCCCACGTGCCACAACTACTGAAGCCCACACACCTAGAGCCCGTGCTCCGCAACAAGAGAAGCCACCGCAATGAGAAGCCCGCGCACCGCAACAAAGAGTAGCCCCTGCTCATCGCAACTAGAGAAAGCCCGCATGTAGCAATGAAGACCCAACGCAGCCAAGAATAAATAAATAAATAAATAAATAAATTTATACAAAAAAAGAAATGGCTCTCAGAGGCCACTAGCCATGCCAGTGTTACAGAGGGGAGTTGCTTCCTTCAGTCACCGCCACGGGAGCACGTTCTCAGAGTGATTCTGGTCTCCTGACACAATCGCCCCAGCAGGCACTTGTTTAGGGTAGAAGCCCTGGTATATTCTGGTGACCCGTATATCATTGTAACCCAGTCCTTAGGACACAGCTCTGAAATGCTAGTGGTCACTTCAGAGGCGGCACACCGGTCTGGAACAGCCTTGAAGAAACTAGTCTCAGCTTACTGTGGGGGAGACCTGATACTCAGAGAGTCCAAACCGCATCAGACCTCTGCGGTGAGCCCAGGGTGGTCTGTCCCCAGAAGCCAGCCAGGCTCCTGGCCACCAGCCCTTCTCTCCCCACAAAGCAGGAGGTGCTCGGACTACTCCGGGTTCTTCCTGAACCTCCTAGCCTGGGAGTGTACCCCGAGCACCCAGTCAAGCCAGATGTCTCCAGGGACGGGGAGGAGAGGGGGAGAAAGGACAACCTTACCACTTGGTGGGGTTTCTGAGAGGCTGCCCTGTTCGTCATTCTTATCACCCTAGTTTACAACAGTTATAAGTTAAAACACAAACTTAGTCAAGAAACAAGGTTAAAATAAAATGTGAGAACAGTAAAAATACCTAGACTAGGCAAGTTCATAGAGACAGAAAGTAGATTAGAGGTCACCGGGGGCTGGCCGGGGGGTGGGGCGGGGTGCGTGTTGGTTATTTTGCTCAATGGGTATAGAGTTTCTGTTTGGAGTGATAAAAAAATATTTAAAATAGGCAGTGAATGTAATTAACGCCTTTCAGGTGTACATCTAGAATGGCTAAAATGGAAAATTTTATGGTTGGTTTTTTTTTTTTTTTACCACAATAAGAACGTATTTTTAAAAAAAATAGAAAAATATAAGAATAGTGAAATCCAATGCTGAAGGTTCTTTCCATCTAAGCCCTCCTGGTTTCCTATAATCAGACACGAGTTTTTCCCCCCACTTTTGCAATTTAACAATTCACATAATTTGCCAAATGATACCATGACCTTTATTAGGGACAAAGGCACCACTTTATGGACTAGTAAATTGTTCAATTTTCCCTTATTTGACTCATCATCACCATCATCATTTTTCTCTATCATTAGTCAGAATTCTAAATAATGATTTTCAAATAAAATTTTATTTTATGATCTCTGTAGTGAGAACTCAGGGTGGTGGTTGGATCAGCTTTTTAAAAGCTTTGCAGGAAGTACTATTCCAGAAATCAGTTGTAAAGAGACAAATGGAGAGTAAAGGCATGCCATATACTGAGTTCTGAATATAGTGAGTTTTTCCTTATTTTATAGACATAATATTGTTTACTCAGGATTTTTTAAAAGCTTCCTGCTTTAGAAATGAATATTACCTGCATTGTTATAGGGGGAAAAAAGACAATTCTGTACCTTAACTGATATACATTTTTAATTAACGGTAGATCTTGAGGGTTTATAATCACTCTGTACCCAAAGTTACTATTTTATACACGTATCAAATGAAAATTTCATTAGTCTCTCCCCTGGTGAAGGTTTGCACTTCTGGGTCCGGGCTGATGGGCTGCTGTACTCAAATCTGGATAAACATCGGGCTTTCTTTCTTCACTTTATTCCACTCTCATCATTAAGAGTAGAATTTAAAATTGCATTCTCAGTTACAAATTAGTAACATGAAATTACTAAAGATAAAGCTATGTATTATTATTTCAAATGTTTGGCAATCATTTTCAGTTTGCACTGACACAGGATTACTGCTTCTATGAAAACAACACCACTGGCCATCAGATTTCTCTCTGTACTGAAGCTGAATATACAGATGGACGGTCTAACCTAATTAGGGAAAACCTCAGCTCTGGAAGATCAGATTCTAAAATGTTCCATAATATTATATATAGTTGTTTGGGGTTTTGTTTCTTAGAAGTGGGAGTTCAAGTGATTTCTCTAATCGAATTAATGATTATTGATGAAAGTTAGAATGCAAAACTAAGGCTTCCCATTTCCAGTCCAGTTTTTTAATTGCTCAGACAAAAGAACTGGCTTTCATAGAATCTTAAATATTTTTATTTCAATTTCTTACCTTTGACAGCTCAGTTATATGTAAAAATTATTCCAGTATACTAAAATTATGGATTTTTGCTTCTAGGAATCCATTTACATTTATGTAAGTTATGTAAGTCTTTATGTAGATATAGCTAAACCACAGAACCTAAAATCAGAGTGACCCAGCTCAGAGGGGAGGCCAAGAGTTGAGAGCCAGCCAGGCCTGTGGCAGTGACCCTCTGGGGCTCTGGGCCCCCCTCAGGGAGTCACGAGATTCATTTTGAGGTGATTATGGTTGGGCGCTGCTCTCCTGCAGTGAACCTGTTAACATCTGGCCCGTACGTCACAGCCCTGAGACTCAGAGGGGCCGCTGGCTCTACTCCTGGGCCACTAGAGACACTTATAAGCTTATTAATAAGGACTATGTTAATTACAATTTTTAAATACTTGAATAATATCTGGCCTCCACAAAAATCACCTTATGTGCAAATTTATCCTTAAACTATCAACTGAAAAAAAGTGACTTCCTCCACAGATGAACTGTATAAATAAAATAAAGTGTTTGGCTTCTTAAGAAAACACATTAGTTTACAAATAGTAAACCTGTCAGAAAAACTGGCATCTATTGAGGCCAATGATTTGATATATTAAGTACAATCCTGCCCATCTACTTTTAAAAGCTGGGATTCAATTAGTCAGTAACTGGATGGACCAGTTTCAGGTATTAAATGTATCTGAGAGCGAGAACACTCTTACTTACAAATTCCATAATTCATTAAATCAGACAGGTCTAACCTAATTAGTCCGAATAAATGAAGTTTCATAAAACCCTTCAAACAGGAGTCTATTTTCCTATGCACACATTATCTGGTCTATTAATTTGCCAAATGGCAGCTACAACCAGTACTCAGTGTTCCTGATGGTTGCAGAGTAAGACAAGCTGGGGGTCGCACCCCGCCGCCATGGAGGTTAAGTCTTGCTCAAGAACCACAGTTCAGAGGCGCCCTCAGTGCTGCTGATGGAAAACCACGCTTGTCTCAGTTGCTCGGAACTGCTCAGGCTCAGGGGACCGACTCAGGTTTCTCCAGACCCCCGAGGGGCTGATTTAAAAGCCACGGCACCAACTTATTAATTTACAATGGGAGATGGGCCTGGCACGGGGATGGGGCAGGCTGCTCTCACCTAGGGGACAGCCCCATGGGAACAGGTCCATGCAGGGGACCATATTAAACATCAGAGGTTGTTGGGCTAGCAAAGACTTAAAGCAAAGGGAGCCAGATTTCCTCAAGAGAAACTTCCATGGAGCTTCCACGGAAGCCTCATTAGATACGCTGCGCAACTGGACAGGATCAGCTTTCTAAAGAACAGACCTGACGTGGAGGAGGAGGCCGTGCGGGATGAACACCGTCCAACGCGCACTGGACGTCCCCCTCCGCGACACAGCACAGCCCTCCCTCCACCAGAGGGGCCCACTTTCACAGCGCGCACTTTCTTCTGGTACTTTCCGGTTACTTGTCTCCTAGGAGACACACCTGGAAGGAAAACCTCGGTCATTATCTGTTGGTTGTTACCATTTTCACACCGACCTCATTCCAGAATTCCATGGGCACCTGAACTGGAGAAAGTGTGTAGAGTTGCAAAGCAGCACCATTAGTCTGAATTCCGGCAAAACCGTGACCGGGCCTGCTTCTGCCTGGCCAGGATGCAACCCGGCCAGCAAGATCCTACGTGGGCAGAGGCACAAAGGCTAAACCACACGTACACACAAAGCAGTGGAGCATCTGCACAGCAGCAAGAGTCTTCCATTATATTCTACACTATGTGATACGTGAATGCAGTTCAGTCCACTGGGGGGACATGCTTTTTATTATTATTATAGTGGTGGTAAAATACATGTAACGTAAAATTTGCCATCTTAACCATTTTTAAGTGTATGGTTTGATAGTGTTAAGCACACTCACATTGTTCTGCAACCAATTCCCAGAACTCTTTCCATCTTGCAAAACGGAAACTCTGCCACCATTAAACAATGCCCCTGTTCCTCTCTCCCCCAGCCCCTGGTAACCACCCTCCTTCCTTCTGTCTCTATGAATTTGTCTACTCTGGGTACCTCATATAATTAGAATCATGCAGTATATGTGTTTTTGGTTATTTCACTTCGCAGAATGTTCTCAAGGTTTATCCATGTTGTAGCGGGTGTCAGAATTTCCTTCCTTTTTAATGCTGAATAATATTCCCTTGTACATATAAACCATATTTTGTTTATCCATTCATCTGTCAATGACTGCTTGGGTTACTTCCACCTTTTGGCTACTGTATTGTGAATAATGCTGCTGTGAACGTAGGTGTACAAAAGCTGTGCAACACCTTGCTTTCAGTTCTTTCAGGTATATACCCAGCAGTGGAATCACTGGATCATACGGTAATTCTATTTTTAATTTTTCTGAGGAACCACCATACTGTTTTCCCTAGTAGCCACACCATCTTACATTTCTAATTTCTCCACATCCTTGCCAGCACATTTTCTATTTTTTGTTTTGTTTTGCTTTTTCATAGTAGCCATCCTAAGGGGTGTGAAGTGGATTTGGGGGGAAACTGTTAAATACATCTCAAAATACTCATGTACTAAAATTCTAATTTAGGGCTTTAGAATTCCTAGATTCCAAGGAGATGCACTCATATATCCCATGTCATTTGCTGTGCATGATTCATGAGGCAGGTGGGGAGCATTAATTCCATCTAACAAGATGGAAGCTCAGAACAGCTAAGCAACCTGTTCCAGGGGGCAGCAGGGCCAGGACCAGGCTCACATCCCCTGACCAGTGCTCTTCCATTATACTCTGTAGTGCAACATTTTGAGGACTATGGAAATGCAAAGAAAGGGGGAGAGAATCTCTTGGATTGGGACAATGCTGTCAAGCAGAACACCACCTCAGCCCCCTTAGGAGCCAAACTTCCAGAAGGTGGAGTTCTGAACTGTGGGGCTGACCCATACCTACTATGAGTAGGTACTCTAAGGTACTGCCCAGCGTGTCCTTAAAGGACAGTCTTGTGAGGTCCATTATGGTCCCCTTGACAAGCAGAGGGACTGGTCCAGAGGGCTGATTCATGCAGCTCATTTGTGGGGACCAGAGGAAGTACACGGATTAAAGAGTGAGAACCAGCTTTAGCCTGGTTGATGAGTCCCCAGATAACAACCCACAGATTTGTTTTCCTTTCCATGCCAAACAAAAGGGATAGAGCGGTACCTGTGGTTGGAGCCAAACTCTTGGCGGTTGCCTCAGACAATCCAAGGTATTCTCTAATGAGCTGACTCAGATTTTCGTAGGCAACATCCAGATCATCTACAGTAAAGAAGAGAATGTATGTTAAAGCAACAGAATTATATCAAAATAGAGCCAATCTGTGGTGATGATTTTTTAACTAGATCTAATTTTATGAATACTGTGGTAGGCAGAATTCTAAGACCCAATGACACTTCACCCTTGTATAATCACCCACCCCACCCCCCCAACTTGAGTGTGGGCAGAAACTGTGAACATGATGAGCTACGACTCCTGTGATTACGTTAGGTTATATGGCAAAGGGATTTTCACGAATGTAATTAAGGTTACTTATCAACTGAGTTTGGGTTAATCAAAAAGGAGATGATCTAGGTGGGCCTACTCTAATCACATGATCCCCATAAAAGGAGGTTTTCTGGTTGCAGAAGAGGAAGGCAGAGACTCGAAGCATGAGTAGGATTTGATGGGCTATTGCTGGCCTGAAGATGGAGGGGGCCATGTGGGTAGGACCTGAGAGCAGCCTCTAAAAACTGAGGGTCACCCTTGGCAGATAGCCAGCCAGCAATCAGGGACCTCAGTCCTACAACCACAAGAAACTGCATTCAGTCAACAATAAGAAGGTACTTTAGAGCAGATTTTTCCCCAGTAACCTTACACTTCAAAAATAAAACTTTGTTGAAAGTTACTGACCTGCATTGACGACTGCATCAAAATATCCTGGATATTTCTGATTAATTTTAATATAAAGGTCTACTCTGGAGACAGCAAATTCGATCTCTATACGACTGAATAATCCTTTTCTCCTCAAGTAGCCCTCATATTTTTTCTTGTCCATGGGTACCACCAGGATGTATCGAGGCTCAAAATAGGAATGTTTTAAACTTCTTACACCCTATGCGTTTAAAGAAAAGATAATCAGTTAGAAACAGAGACACAATTTAGAAATCATTTAGGAGATACGTGACAACATGGGTATAATAAGTAGTGTTGTACTGAGGAATTTATTTTACCTGTATAATTAGCTATTATTTTCCTACAAATATCCCAGGATTAGATTACTTCTCTCTGCTCATCAAATATCACGTTATCACTGGAAAAATAAGAATTTGTCCTACCTGGTTATCCTCTAACTAATCATTCTAATGCATATGACTCTTAAAAGAGAAAACTGCTAGAGACAAATAGGTATGCTCACTGCATCTTTATTACTGAAAAGTAATTTCAATTCTACATTTCAAAAGGCATCCTTGCAGCCCCAGGAGATAGAGATCTTACCATAGAGAAAGGCTCCTCTGTTACCCTTGTGTCATCAACTTGGGCCCTTCCTGTTCCTAAACCAGCAACCTGGTTGGCTGGTTCCTATCCTATCTCACAGCCTGTACCCAGAGCATGGGGAAGCCAAGCTCATGACACCCCGCTAACCAGGAGCCCACACGACCCGGGAAGCAGTGGCAGGTAGTGCTCGAGGACCTGGAGGGCTGGGTCAGGACTGCAGCTCTCCAGCTTCTGTGACTCCGTGCAAATCCCTCAAGCTCCCTAAGTAACCAGGGTCCTCACCCGTGAAATGGAGGAGCTACTCCAAATGGACTCTGAAGATTCTTCCATCTCAATCCTACCATCAATAATTTAACTCAATGTTCAAAATCTCTGTTTTTAAAAATTCAGGGGGAAGAAATACAGGCTCTTTTCAAAAACAATGTCTACAAGAGTCAATGACAAGGACAGTTGGGAAAAATGGTTTAGCTGGGAAGCATCAGGAATAAAGCCTGGTTTATGGACTCAACCTCTTGGAAATGAGTAGGAGAAAGCTCTCAGGAAGGAAAAAAGTAAAACAGGAGCCAGAACTCAGAACCATTAAACTGGAATAAGTTAGACACAGGAGCTGGTGAGTTTCTGCACTCAAAGTTGCATTAATTTTTGCTTCTGCCTTGTCCAAGGAAGACATTTTAGGGAAAAGGTCTTTTTTGTTGGGCTAATTAGCATAGAAACAAAGTAAACCTTCTTAAGGATGTACAACCAATCAACTGCAGAATGATAAGAATTGCAGGATTTTGAAGTTAGGAAAATTAACGAACTGGAAGAAACGTGACCAGTTTCACTGAAGCGAGGCAACACTTAGACCAATACAAAGGGCCAAAAAGGAATCACAGTCTCCTGCTCTTTGAAGTCAGAGAGGAAAAATGTTTTAAGGGAGATTCAAATCGATAGTAAAGGAATACCAAAAAACCAATCAACTGTCTCTGAAGATCTCAAATAGTTAATACAGCTACATATTTTTAAAACAAATGAGTAGGAAATTCCTGGTTTTACTCTGGAGTTGATTTTAGAGAGACTTCTGTATATTCTAATTACAGAAGGTCACTGGGGGAAGACGGGATACTGGGGCAGAGAGAAAGATCTCCTGAAATCTGCAAGTCTAAATTGCTCAAAGAATGAAAAGATAGTAACCAGTAAGCAGCTGGAATCAAATGGCAGCATGGCCCATGCGTCTTCCCTGGAGAAGGAAGGGACAAGGTCAGTGGCAGGGCCCTGCCACTGTCCTGTGTGGACAGGGAACCAGTTCCACACCCGGTAGGCAACATTTTATCTGATATCACTTATACAGAGACCAGTGCTCTAAAAAGAAAAACGGATAATTTAGTGAGGAAATAACTTAGAAAATAAATCTTGAGTGGCAGTTTTACTCCATAGCATTTGGGTGATGTCTAGTATTGTAATCTAACTCCTGTCACTTGAATTATTTATATCTTGCCTCCCCTAAGCTAATAACAAACTTAAAATCTCACACATTTGTACACATTTCTCTTGGGCCTAGCAGTGTGCGGCCTACACATTGTAGATCCACACACTGTAGCCCCCTCCCCAATCCCAAATATATATACACATTTACGCATTAAAAAGAAATCGATTGAATGGAAAGTACTTACTTCTATTTCCATATGAACACAGCTTGCTAAACCATCTCTTGCGATACCTTCTATGGTGTCCCTACTTAATCCATACTTGTGATTACCATAATTAAAGGTTAGAATGAATTTCCCCTGCAATGTAAGAAGTACAAAGATTTTGCTATAACAGCTGCCATCATGGAATTTAATATAAATAAAATGATTTGATGTCTTACTTTTTTTTTTTTTTTTTTTTAATTTATTTGTTTATTTATTTATTTTTGGCTGTGTTGGGTCTTCGTTTCTGTGCGAAGGCTTTCTCTAGTTGTGGCAAGCGGGGGCTACTCTTCATTGCGGTGCACGGGCCTCTCACTATCACGGCCTCTCTCGTTGCGGAGCACAGGCTCCAGACGCACAGGCTCAGTAGTTGTGGCTCACGGGCCCAGTTGCTCCGCGGCATGTGGGATCTTCCCAGACCAGGGCTCGAACCCGTGTCCCCTGCATTGGCAGGCAGACTCTCAACCACTGCGCCACCAGGGAAGCCCTGATGTCTTACTTTTATATGATTCCATAAAACGTACAAATATTAGCAATTGTATAAGGATGACAATGGGTTTATGAAACTTAATACCAAACTGTGATAGAGAAATTCATTCAGAATTCCCAGCTGGCCAAAAAATATTAGGCTTTTGGAAATAACCAGCTGACCAAATGTTAGAGCAGAGTGAAGGCAATGAAGCTTATGATAAACAGATCATTTTGCTTACTTACCCACTTCCTGCCAAACCTGCACTATAAACCTTCATTACTGAGAAAGCAAAACTAATAGTTCACCCTTTGCCTCAGCCATTTCGGCTATGCCAGTACACCAGGTCTCCCCCAAAAGCTTCCATTCTCAAGTGCCTCGCATTCCCAGATAAGCCTGAAGGCCATGAATTACAGCGACATCCATAGACCTTTGCATCCTGAGATAAGCGATGAAAAACAGACCCATCCTGCTTTTCCTTATAAACATAGCTTTTTATTGAAACTGCCCCAAATGTATTCAGCATCAGTATTGTGTGCCCTCTGGTCATCTGAGGTACAAATCCTGCCTTCTCTCTATATTCTGAAAGCCCAGTTCTTCCTGAAACTGTAGTCTTGTGCAAAAAAAAAACAAGTAGAAACACATCTTTCAAAATTGTTTGAACTGGATTTCCCTGGTGGCGCAGTGGTTAAGAATCTGCCTGCCAGTTCAGGGGACATGGGTTCGAGCCCTGGTCTGGGAAGATTCCACATGCCGCGGAGCAACTAAGCCCGTGCGCCACAACTACTGAGCCTGCGCTCTAGAGCCCACAAGCCACAACTACTGAAGCCCGTGTGCCTAGAGCCCGTGCTCGGCAACGAGAAGCCACCGCAATGAGAAGCACACGCACCACAACAAAGAGTAGACCCCAAGCGCCGCAACTAGAGAAAGCCCACGCGCAGCAACAAAGACCCAACGCAGCCAAAAATAAATAAATGTATTAAAAAAAAATTGTCTGACTTTTCCTTTGATGATATTATATTTATTAAACAACAAGATTTAATCTGAACTGGGACACTGATGACAACAGAAGGAATAAAAATGTGGACATCCTTGGCCACCGTGACTCCTCAGAGAACATGATTTTGAAATAAATAATGAAGTGAAAACTCCCAAGGCCGAATCCCATCAATTGAAGCCCAGCAAAAGGCAGCGCCGTCATTAAAAACAGTAGCAGTTAGGGGTCTTTGATGCTGCCCTGTGCCTCCTGGCCCAGATGTTCTGGAGGTTTGTGGGGAGGCGGGGCGGCTGCCTGGCGGGGGGGGGTGTTAGAAGGCCAGGAGACATACGGTGCCCCTCAGGTGGGTGGATCTCTGGGGGGTGTGTCTGTTGCGGGTGATGAGGAAAACCCCCAGCCTCCATAATCAGAAGACATTTATGTCATATATGCTATAAGTTAAAGACCCGGCAATAAATATCCTTAATACTTTACTCCCTCAATGTCATACTGTGTTCTTTGGGACAAATACTGTGACTCCTTTCCTTTTACTATCTATATTATATCTACATAGATAGATACCTGAATCTCCCGTCAGGTACGACATACTTTATCTTGTTTACTGTGACTCACTCTGTTTTCATAATGTATATATGAATCACTTTTCAGATATATACTATGAGTTTGTTTACTTGTGTGTACAAGGACCTCCCTCTGTGGATCCCAAAAACATTTTCTGGAAGGATGTAGGGTTGGGAGAAATCTTGCACTGTCCTTGTGTATATAAAACAGGCCTTGTTCAACTGATTTGTTAAGAATTGAGATGAGTGGTCCCCCAGCTTCTGGAGGGTGATACTCCTTTCACCGCTTCCTGCCTGTGGATTTCTTAATAAAGAGCAATAATCGTATCTCAGAGACCTCCAGATCTGTGATCTTATTTCCACAAGAGTAGAAGAGTCTCTGCAGGTAAGTGACTGTGTATATGGCCTTAAGAAGTGTTCGTGTGTCTGTGGGCACATGGGGGGATGATCTTTGTTTCGGGGGTGGGTGGTATGGAGCGTATATGGAAGCATGTGCTAGTCTATGTGTACCTGTCAGAGTGGGAAGGTGTGTCTGTCCACAGCAGGCGTGCAGGGGTGGGGTGTGCCCGGGCTGTCTGTCAAGGGCTACTGCGATTGGCAGGGGGCAGGCTGGCTAGGGGAGTGTGCGTGGAGAGGGGTTCTGTGGACAGAGGCTGAGTGTGTGGGCGTAGTTGGCTCAGCTGACAATGTGTCACGAGTGTCTAATCTCTAGGTTTGTCTCTCTTCGCGAAGCAGCCTCAAGCTCACTTGAAAGAAAAGACGATCTGAAGCAAAATTCAAGTTGAATATGATGATGCCCTTACGGTGAAGTAATATATGTGAGCAGAAAAGGAAAAATGAGTACTTCTCGAACACGCAAGCACTCCCATAGAGGGAGTAAAGCTAGAAGACTAAGTATAGTACAAAAGTACAGCGATTTCTCAGACTAGGAACTGAACCAGACTTACTTGATTACAGATATGATAAGGTATGAAACATCAGAGGAGCACATGGGGCACTGAGAACAGTGAAACTGAATCAAGAAAAAATGCCCCAGACTCTCACAAGAGAAATTAACATCAATTTTGGGAACTAGTTGTCTTTCAACCCAAAGAGTCCTAACAGAATGCTTCTTACTAATATCAAGATAACTCCTCAGGTTTCTCTTAACGGCTTTTAGAAATATAAAGTCTCAGAGTACCCTTGGTACATAAAACTGAACTTCTAAAACATAGCCCTAGGAGAGAAACTCATAAAGAATTTCCAAGATGTTCTTTTGACAAGATTAAAGGGAAAATGGCCTAGGGATTATAGGGTTTTTTCACTTGGATTTCTCTGGGAATGCAAGAGAAAATACGCACCATGTGTAAAGCTGGTTATTCAAAATTAAACTCGTGGCAACTGCAGAGCCTATGCTTAAATGCTCCACAATTATAAGCATTGAGGTATAAGCCAGGTCCATTATTTGAGGATGGGGCAGAAAAAGGATGGAGGATGGAGAAGGGGAGAGAGGGGAGGAGGGATGTAGCTGTAAGAGTATCACTGGTTGGATGGTAATCTTTCAAAAGCAGAAGCATAGACTAGTCCTTAATCCCGTCCTTCGGGAAGCTTCAGGGAAAAAAAAAAAAGAGTGGTGTAGGATTCATCTGGTGATAGAAAAAATGCTAATATAAACAAAAATAAGGCCCATGGTGAAGAGAAAATAAAAGGCTTACAGATTCATTGGTAGTGATGAAGATATGAGATGTTCTTTCTGTTTAACTGAAGTCATGGGTGAATAAGGTTGCCCAGAGCTCCAATGAAATGGACTAGGGCAGGGTAGCTATCCTCACCTAGGAAAGACACAGACCTCAAAGAAATGAGGAAACTTCTCCTGTCTACTGTCGAGAGCTTCCAGATGCATTAATGACCTCCAGGACTTAGGACTTCTCACACAGGGATGTTATGGTGGAAGGTCAAGTCTGTGTATGTGTCCAGGGAAGACCAACTGGCTGGGACACACCAGTGTGAAATGGTGTTTAGGGTCGCAACAATTAGAAAGCACCAGTGATAACGAACAGAGGGAGTGGTCTCTGGACAGAACACGCCAACCCCCGGTAAGTGCTCAATTCACAAGCTGGCTGAATCACATCACGTCTTTGGGAATTGTTTATCTTGAGTAAAATCTGATCAATAGAGCAGCACCTGATAAACACAGATCTCAAGATCTTTTCGCGGTGCTCTTTCTTCCATTTTCTTAAAACATCTATTTATTCAGTGTCATTGAAAATTTACAATATTTTCTCCAAGATCATAAAATAAAGCAGCATGTGAACAATGATGTATCAAATGGTTTAAGAAGAAAAACAACTCAATAAGAACACATCTCTCAGGAAAAACACAAATATAATTCTCTTTCTTATCACTGTTTCCTAATATTTCTACCAGAGAACATATATTTCTTGTGCATTAAATATAAAGAGCAGTCTTACCATGTTTAGCATTTCATCAAAAACTTCTTGAGAGATAAAATGATAATCAACCCGATCCCCTTCTCCAAAGTAAGGCAGTCTTGTGGTGTGACAGGCCCTGAAAACAGAATGTAGATAACCTCGTCTCTTTCTATTAATTTGAAATTCAAAACAGAAAAGGTTTTGGTGTAAAGTATGCTTTTAAAAATTAAAATTGATCCACAAAACATAAAGTAACACTATTCTGAAAACCCTGAGCTCTGGCAGTGCTAGACTACATTCACTTGCTATACTTCATAGGGATTATAAAAACTTTTGGATTACCGACACCAAGTTTTCACTCATTGTTCTTTATCACCTTCTGAATCACCACCTCTGACATCACATGATAATACTTTAAGAAGTATAACAGTATTTATTACCCATATACTTTCCACCCAAGTGCTTTCATGCTCTCTCTGATCTATGGGCTTTTTCTGTAACGCTTCCCTCCCCGTTCCTCCGCCAGGTTAGCCCACGTGTCTTCAGGACTCAGTTTAAGGCTCACCCCCAAAAGGCCTTTCCTGACCCCCTGTGGCTGGGTTCTGCACCTCTTCTTTATCCACCCGGAGCCTCAGTGCCTGCCACCAACTCCT
Source organism: Balaenoptera physalus (assembly GCF_965194825.1). Classification (NCBI taxonomy): domain Eukaryota; kingdom Metazoa; phylum Chordata; class Mammalia; order Artiodactyla; family Balaenopteridae; genus Balaenoptera; species Balaenoptera physalus. The sequence continues at coordinate 105,311,147 of NC_138887.1, read as the reverse complement.
CCCAGCCCCGTATTCAGGACCCCATCTCCTCCGCTGCTTGAGGGCAGAGACCAGCTAATTCCTCATTCCTGCCACACTTATCAGTACTGTGTACGAACCTCCCATGGGAAGCCATGATTCCAACGCTGAATGGCAGTCTCAGCTCAACGAGAGAGGCCTTTTCTGCCCGCTACCTGAAATAGCATCCCTACCCCAGTCCACCAGGCCCCCAATTACTCTCCATCACCCAAATTGCTTTCTCTTATCTGTTTTTTCCTATCTTCTCCAGCAGGACATACAAATCATGAGGAGAGGACTTCATCTTGTTCATCTTATCTGCCACTGCATTCCCAATGCCTGGCCCACAGTAGGCATTTACTAAATATTTGTGACATGAATGAATTAATCGAACATGTGAAGTGGATGGCAGCTGTGATGAGCTCCATTTTAAGATAACTATGAAAATGACTTGTCCGAGGCCACAGAGCAGGCCAGTATCGGTCCCAGAACTAGACTGTGGCGCTCCCATCTAGCCCAGGACTCTTGATTTCAGACCATGCTGACTTCCCAATGTTAAGTTCTGGGAATGCAAACTGATTTTTAGATTATCCTATGGTTCTAAAACAGGAGATGCAAGTAGCTAGACACTTGGCATGCTATTTCCTCACAAAAAGACATGAGGTAGGTGCTACTGTTTTTATTTTACAGATGATGAAACTGAGGCACAGCAGTAAAGTAACGTGACTAAGTAACAACCACAGGATGACACCAAAGTCAAGTCCTTTTAGTATCACACTAAGAGGGTAAACTCACAACCTCAAATCTTCTCCACTTCAAAGTCAAAGACAGACAAACTTTTCTAATTCATACCGCTGTTCCCCTTCCTTATAATCAAGAATTAGCTATACTATAAATTTAAAGGTCTTAACATTACATTTAAATTGTATACACAGGAAAGAGCACATTTTAAGAGAAGGCTGTCAAAACACCATGACGTTTGTTGTGCTGTTTGCATGCACTGGAATTTCTTTATACCCCTTGGCAGGGACCTGAGACCTTCTGTCTCCTGGTGTCCTTGACAGTCAGGAGAGATAATTCGCTGACTTGGCATCCTGTACCACACACCCTTGGCATAGCCTATACACACTGCACTGAATTTGCATTTTCCAACAAAGGAATTGAGTAGCAGGGATTTTTTCAGAATTTCTAAAAGGAAGACAAAGCAAAGAAGCAATCTGAAGCTTCCAGGCAGGTAAATAAAGAGACAGCTTCGCTGACATGGAGAAAGCTATAACAGAACCAGCATCCACTATGGAACTTTCTATTAAGAAGGACCTAAGATGATCTGTGGTTTTTTGAATTGGTCATCCAATTTTCACATATAGAAATGTTCGCTGTGTAGTATGCTGCCCAAATATGAATGTCTTAAAAAGGAAGTACTTCATAATGAAAGCAATGTTTCATTAAACTCAGAAAAACATGACGCCAGATTTTAGACGAAGAAATTTGCTTGGACCATCACCTTCAACATCTTTCCTCTCCCCTGTCGAAATATAATTTCAATTGTAATTTACATTTCCATGAGTTTATTATTTACTAGTTAAATCATGGTAAATTAATTAAATCATGGTTTGTAATGGGAGCCATACTCCCTGTTAGTTTCATTTAACAGACAAAAGAGCTGTGTTAGGGTAAGAGAGTGTCATGGACATATATACACTACCAAATGTAAAATAGATAGCTAGTGGGAAGCAGCCACATAGCACAGGGAGATCAGCTCGGTGCTTTGTGACCACCTAGAGGGGTGGGATGGGGAGGGTGGGAGGGAGGGAGATGCAAGAGGGAAGAGATATGGGAACATATTGTATGTGTATAACTGATTCACTTTGTTATAAAGCAGAAGCTAACACACCATTGTAAGGCAATTATACTTCAATAAAGATGCTTAAAAAAAAAAAAAAAAAAAGAGCTGTGTTAGCGATTAACCCCAGAATACAACACTGGCACTAAAAGTCTAAGGGTGAGTCAGGCATTCTTAAAAGCCAATTCACTGGCCAGCTGTCATTGAGGATGCTAACAAACCAAGTCCATGGAGAGGAGGAGATGATCAGGAGGGAAAGGAATCTGGAAGGCCAGGCCAAATAATGAAATATTACTAAATCCAGGAAAATGTAAGAGGAAGAAGAAACAATGTCTAAGAAGAGCTAGCAGGCAGCTGAGGAAGTAGAAATTTTTTCAGTGTGATTCAGAAGCATGCAGATTTAGAACCTCAACTCTGGACCAGATTGCTTCAAGAAATAATGAACTTGTTACTGCAGATATTTAGGCAGAGGCTTGGCTGTGAGCGCATCCAAATTCAAGCACATTTATAGCATGCCATATTGTTAGTAAGGGAACTCTTTCTCTGGGTGTCCATAAAAGCCCAGGTATTCCTAGGGCATTTGGTAGGCAAATTAAATTGGTCCCAATGCCCGATGCAAATATATGTCAATAAACTGCTGGACACAATTTAAGAGATCACAAACAGAGAAGATTCCAGCACATACTGTGTCTGAGTATCAAATTCCAGGAAGCCACTACTCTGTCCACTTTCCAGTAACTGCATACCACTTTCTAATCCATGCCATTATCACCTGTCACTATATCTTAACCAGTCTCCTCATCTCCAGACTTCCCTCCCCAAGCCCCTTCCCAAACTGCCCACAGGGGACACTTTCTAAAATGCAGCTGTGATCATGACACTCCCCTGCTTAGAGACCCCTTATGATCAGACCCCTGTCTATTTTTCTGGTCTTCTGCCATCTTCCTCCATGCTTCAAGCTTAGCCACACTACAGTGTACTTTCAGTTAAACAAATGTGCCAGGCTTCCCTGGTGGCGCAGTGGTTAAGAATCCGTCTGCCGATGCAGGGGACACGGGTTTGAGCCCTGGTCCGGGAAGATCCCACATGCCTCGGAGCAACTAAGCCCATGTGCCACAACTACTTAGCCTGTGTGCCACAACTACTGAAGCCGGCGTGCCTAGAGCCCATGCTCCGCAACAAGAGAAGCCACCACAATGAGAAGCCCATGCACCGCAACGAAAGAGTAGCCCCTGCTTGCCGCAACTAGAGAAAACCTGTGCGCAGCAACAAAAACTCAACGCAGCCAAAAAAATCAAATGTGCCTGTTGTTCTTTCTGCCTGGATCTCAGGCACCCGTCCCACCCTGTCTCAAATCTCACATCCCACTTATCTTTTATTTCTCCTGTCACAGAGGCTCTTTACGTCCCTCATCATAGCACCCATCAAACTGCCTTGTTAGCATTTACTTATCTAATCTCCCAGTAGAGTGTAAGCTGCCAGGAGGGCAAGACCCATGTCTGCTTGCTTTACAGTTTCATCACTGGTACAATGCACATGGATGGTGCTCAAGAAACACTGACTGAAGGAATAAATAAACCATTCTACTAGTCTGTCACACCTGTATAAAGAGACATTAGATTAGATGGCACTTGGGGAGCTATAGCTCATACCATCTCATTTAGCTAAATAGCTGCAGACTTTTACTTTACCGTATTATAGTGCTAAAAATAAAATATAGTTAGTAGTCAACATCATGAAAAAGGTTACACAAATAGAGATTGCTATAAAATAGAGATCTAACGAAGAAGTATACAGTTTTGCTTTCATGACTATTCAGATCACTTTCAAGGCCTTAAATCTGGAAGATGAGCAGGCGTGCTGGTATTGTTTTCCGTTTCTCTCATTACCCAGCACTTTTCTAGGAAGCCACTGATTTGTACGGTACTATTAAGATTGGAAATAAATGGAGAGACTCTGAAGGCAGTAAATGCCTATCTCTAGGTCACTTATAACTAATACAAGTAAAGAAAGAACATGCAACCTATTTCTAAAACCAAGAACAAACAGCAAAATCAGACCCTTGGACAAGAGCACAATCTCTCAGCCACTCCAACATTTGTTATACCACCGAGCCATGTTTTTAATATTTATACATCGGGATATGCAACTTAGCATGTGAAAATTTCACTGAATGTCTTGGTCTTGGGTGAATGCAATGTAAAAAGGAAGACAAAATGCTGGGAGAAAATGAGATAAACAGGAGGGAAAGAAAAGATTCAAGCAAATGGCAGAGAAATGACACTGTATTCAGGCCTTTTTTTTTCCATTTAATTAAAAATCAATAAAATTTATGTTGGATAAAGAATAAAATAAAAGAAAATTTAAACAAGAGCAATCACCAGTCCCTCCCATCAGGAAACTTGCACAAGCCTCTTAGATAGCCTCATCCACCAGAAGGCAGACAGCAGAAGCAAGAAGAACTACAACCCTGCAGCCTGTGGAACAAAAACCACATTCATAGAAAGATAGACAAGATGAAAAGGCAGAGGACTATGTACCAGATGAAGGAACAAGATAAAACCCCAGAAAAACAACTAAATGAAATGGAGATAGGCAACCTTCCAGAAAAAGAATTCAGAATAATGATAGTGAAGATGATCCAGGACCTCGGAAAAACAATGGAGGCAAAGATCGAGAAGATGCAAGAAATGTTGAACACAGACCTAGAAGAATTAAAGAACAAACAAACACAGATGACCAATACAATAATTGAAATGAAAAATACACTAGAAGGAATCAATAGCAGAAAAAATGAGGCAGAAGAACAGATAAGTAACCTGGAAGACAGAATGGTGGAATTCACTGCCACGGAACAGAATAAAGACAAAAGAATGAAAAGAAATGAAGACAGCCTAAGAGACCTCTGGGACAACACTAAATGCAACAACATTCACATTATAGGGGTCCCAGAATGAGAAGAGAGAGAGAAAGGAAGAGAGAAAATATTTGAAGAGGTTATAGTTGAAAACTTCCCTAACATGGGAAATGAAATAGCCACCCAAGTCCAGGAAGCGCAGAGAGTCCCATACAGGATAAACCCAAGGAGAAACACGCTGAGACACATGGTAATCAAACTGGCAAAATTTAAAGACAAAGAAAAATTATTGAAAGCAGCAAGCGAAGAATGACAAATACCATACAAGGGAACTCCCATAAGGTTAACAGCTGATTTCTCAGCAGAAACTCTACAAGTCAGAAGGGAGTGGCATGATATACTTAAAGTGATGAAAGGGAAGAACCTACAACCAAGATTACTCTACCCAGCAAGGATCTCATTCAGATTCGACGGAGAAATCAAAAGCTTTACAGACAAGCAAAAGCTAAGAGAATTCAGCACCACCAAACCAGCCCTACAACAAATGCTAAAGGAACTTCTCTAAGTGGGAAACACAAGAGAAGAAAAGGACCTACAAAAACAAACCCAAAACAATTAAGAAAATGGTAATGGGGACATACATATCAATAATTACCTTAAACGTGAATGGATTTAATGCTCCAACCAAAAGACACAGGCTTACTGAATGGATACAGAAACAAGACCCATATATATGCTGTCTACAAGAGACCCACTTCAGACCTAGGGACACATACAGACTGAAAGTGAGGAGATGGAAAAAGATATTCCATGCAAATGGAAATCAAAAGAAAGCTGGAGTAGCAATAATCATATCAGATAAAATAGACTTTAAAATAAAGAATGTTACAAGAGACAAGGAAGGACACTACATAATGATCGAGGGATCAATCCAAGAAGAAGATATAACAATTATAAATATATATGCACCCAACACAGGAGCACCTCAATACATAAGGCAACTGCTAACAGCTATAAAAGAGGAAATCGACAGTGACACAGTAATAGTGGGGGACTTTACATCTCATTTACAACAATGGACAGATCATCCAAACAGAAAATTAATCAGGAAACACAAGCTTTAAATGACACAAGAGACCAGATAGATTTGATTGATATTTATAGGACATTCCATCCAAAAACAGCAGATTACACTTTCTTCTCAAGTGTGCACGTAACATTTTCCAGGATAGATCACATCTTGGGTCACAAATCAAGCCTCAATAAATTTAAGAAAATTGAAATAATATCAAGCATCTTTTCTGACCACAATGCTATGAGATTAGAAATCAATTACAGGGAATAAAACGTAAAAAACACAAACACATGGAGGCTAAACAATATGCTACTAAATAACCAAGCGATCACTGAAGAAATCAAAGAGGAAATCAAAAAATACCTAGAGAAAAATGACAAAACACGATGATCCAAAACCTATGGGATGCAGCAAAAGCAGTTCTAAGAGGGGAATTTATAACAATACAATCCTACTTCAAGAAACAAGAAAATTCGTAAATAAACAACTTAACCTTATACCTAAAGGAACTAGAGAAAGAAGAACAAACAAAACCCAAAGTTAGCAGAAGGAAAGAAATCATAAAGATCAGGGCAGAAATAAATGAAATAGCAACAAAGAAAACAATAGCAAAGATCAATAAAACTAAAAGCTGGTTCTTTCAGAAGATAAACAAAATTGATAAACCACTAGCCATACTCATCAAGAAAAAGAGGGAGAGGACTCAAATCAATAAAATTAGAAACGAAAAAGGAGAAGTTACAACAGACACCACAGAAATACAAAGCATCCTAAGAGACTACTACAAGCAACTCTATGCCAATCAAATGGACAACCTGGAAGAAATGGACAAATTCTTAGAAAGGTATAACCTTCCAAGACTGAACCAGGAAGAAATAGAAAATATGAACAGAACAATCACAAGTAATGAAATTGAAACTGTGATTAAAAATCTTCCAACAAACAAAAGGCCAGGACCAGATGGCTTCACAGGGGAATTCTATCAAACATTTAGAGAAGAGCTAACACCCATCCTTCTCAAACGCTTCCAAAAAATTGCAGAGGAAGGAACACTCCCAAACTCATTCTATGAGGCCACCATCACCCTAATACCAAAACCAGACAAAGATACTACAAAAATAGAAAATTACAGACCAATATCACTGATGAATATAGATGCAAAAATCCTCAACAAAATACTAGCAAACAGAATCCAACAACACACTAAAAGGATCATACACCATGATCAAGTGGGATTTATCCCAGGGATGCAAGGATTCTTCAATATACGCATATCAATCAATGTGATACACCATACTAACAAATTGAAAATAAAAACCATATGATCGTCTCAATAGATGCAGAAAAAGCTTTTGACAAAATTCAACACCCATTTATGATAAAAACTCTCCAGAAAGTGGGCATAGAGGGAACCTACCTCAACATAATAAAGGCCATATACGACAAACCCACAGCAAACATCATTCTCAATGGTGAAAAACGGAAACCATTTCCTCTAAGATCAGGAACAAGAGAAGGCTGTCCACTCTCACCACTATTATTCAACATAGTTTTGGAAGTCCTAGCAACGGCAATCAGAGAAGAAAAAGAAATAAAAGGAATACAAATTGGAAAAGAAGAAATAAAACTGTCACTGTTTGCAGATGACATGATGCTATACATAGAGAATCCTAAAGATGCCACCAGAAAACTACTAGAGCTAATCAGTGAATTTGGTAAAGTTGCAGGATAAAAAATTAATGCACAGAAATCTCTTGCATTCCTATACACCAATGATGAAAAATCTGAAAGGGAAATTAAGGAAACACTCCCACTTACCATTGCAACAAAAAGAATAAAATACCTAGCAATAAAGCTACCTAGGAAGACAAAAGACCTGTATGCAGAAAACTATAAGACACTGATGAAAGAAATTAAAGATGATACCAACAGATGGATAGATATACCATATTCTTGGATTGGAAGAGTCAATATTGTGAAAATGACTATACTACCCAAAGCAATCTACAGATTCAATGCAACCCCTATCAAATTACCAATGGCATTTTTTATGGAACTAGAACAAAAAATCTTAAAATTTGTATGGAGACACAAACGACCCCAAATAGCCAAAGCAGTCTTGAGGGAAAAAAACGGAGCTGGAGGAATCAGACTCCCTGACTTCAGACTATACTACAAAGCTACAGTAATCAAGACAATATGGTGCTGGCACAAAAACAGAAATATAGATTAATGGAACAAGATAGAAAGCCCAGAGATAAACCCACGTACCTATGGTCAACTAATCTATGACAAAGGAGGCAAGGATATACAATGGAGAAAAGACAGCCTCTTCTATAAGTGGTGCTGGGAAAACTGGACAGCTACATGTAAAAGAATGAAATTAGAACACTCCCTAACACCATACACAAAAATAAACTCAAAATGGATTCAAGACCTAAATGTAAGACCGGACACTATAAAACTCTTAGAGGAAAACACAGGAAGAACACTCTTTGACATAAATCACAGCAAGATCTTTTTTGATCCACCTCCTAGAGTAATGGAAATAAAAACAAAAATAAACAAATGGGACCTAATGAAACTTCAAAGCTTTTGCACAGCCAAGGAAACCATAAACAAGAGGAAAAGACAACCTTCAAAATGGGAGAAAATATTTGCAAACGAATCAATGGACAGAGGATTAATCTCCAAAATATATAAACAGCTCATGCAGCTCAATATTAAAGAAACAAACAACCCAATCCAAAAATGGGCAGAAGACCTAAATAGACCTTTCTCCAAAGAAGACATACAGATGGCCAAGAAGCACATGAAAAGCTGCTCAACATCACTAATTATTAGAGAAATGCATATCAAAACTACAATGAGGTATCACCTCACACCAGTTAGAATGGGCATCATCAGAAAATCTACAAACAACAAATGCTGGAGAGGGTGTGGAGAAAAGGGAACCCTCTTGCACTGTTGGTGGGAATGTAAATTGATACAGCCACTATGGAGAACAGTATGGAGGTTCCTTAAAGAACTAAAAATAGAATTACCATATGACCCAGCAATCCCACTACTGGGCATATTTCCAGAGAAAACCATAATTCAAAAAGACACATGCACCCCAATGTTCATTGCAGCACTATTTACAATAGCCAGGACATGGAAGTAACCTAAATGCCCATCGACAGACGAATGGATAAAGCAGTTGTGGTACATATATACAATGGAATATTACTCAGCCATAAAAAGGAATGAAATTGGGTCATTTGTAGAGACGTGGATGGATCTAGAGACTGTCATACAGAGTGAAGTAAGTCAGAAAGAGAAAAACAAATATCATATATTAACGCATGTATGTGGAACCTAGAAAAATGGTACAGATGAACCGGTTTGCAGGATAGTAATTGAGGCACAGATGTAGAGAATAAACGTATGGACACTAAGGGGGGAAAGCGGCAGGGGGGTGGGGTGGTGGTGGTGTGATGAACTGGGAGATTGGGATTGACATGTATACACTGATATGTATAAAATGGATGACTAATAAGAATCTGCTGTCTAAAAAATTAAATAAAATTAAATTCAAAAAATAAATAAATAAAATAAACAAGAGCAGTGACTTGCCCCTGAGGATGTGCTTTGGTTTTATCATTTGTTTTAATTAGAAAGTTGCTGCATATAACAGTAGTACTATCTGACTTTCTCAATGCATGAAATTACTAGCTCCCTAATACCTTTTCTTATCCAGTGATATGCTCTCTGATCCTTGCTTTGGTGAATGATGTGCTATTGAACAAGCCCTGACCTCTGCCCCCATGATGGTGCCCGTGCATGGTTAGGCAAGGCTTCTGAGCCTGTGAGGGAGGTGGATGCATGAGTGTGGGGTATTTATGGGTGTCTTTCCTCTTGCCACTAATCCCATCCAGAGGAGAAAAACAGCAGTGGCAACAGTAACAGTATAGGAGCAGGAAGCTAATTTTAGGATTTTGTTTCGTCATCTTGTGCCTCCACACAAACTGCATATGATGCTAACTGAGGTCTGAGCCCCTACCAGATTACAAGTTCATTAAGGCAAGGGCCTCACCGATCTTGTTCCCACTGTTTCTTCAGGGCCTATCACATGGGAAGAACTCAATAAATATTTATTGGAAGAATGGATGAACAAATGAATGAATCCCTTCGTCCCCCCATGTATCCATCAGTGGAGGTTGGGAAAAACCACCTATGCTTCTTACCACAGTCATTTCCCACTAAATTTTGCATATAATACCATTGATTCATTCATCCATCCATTCACTCAATCACTTAGTCTTTCATTTAGCAAATATTTCTCATGCATTTATTAAGTTCCTGGCCTTCTGCTGAACAATGAGAACTCAGCGGTGAGCAAAGCTGACATTGGTCCCCACCCTCATTGGGCTTACAGTCGAGCAGGGGAAACAGGCATTAAATACATCATCCCAAGCATGACGGATAGACATTCTAATAGGGGAAAAGCAGGATTTAATGAAAATGAACATTGAGGGGGCCTATCCAGGTGAGAATGTTGAGGCCGACTGGATCAGAATCTTGATGATGAGTTAATAAACACCTCCAAGAACACATCTGGCCCAGCGTGCCGCAGAGTGCATATCACAAACAAATATGAAGGATCGGCTATGAACCATTTGCAACAGAATTGGTGTCAGAGACGTGAAAGGACTTCTAACCGGGGAAAGCTTTGGTTTATGTAAGTCACTTTGGTTCGCTGAAAGGTTCCAGGTTTACACATTAGCACGATAGTCAGGATACACCTTTTTGCCCTACTTTGATCGTCCATTCACTGTGCTCCACTTATCTTTTGAAACAGGTTCAGTACCGCTGTATAAGCATAATGACACTCTGTACTTTTTAATTCTGATATTAAGTTTTAATTTATTTTGGTTGCTTCAGGGTGTTTAGAATATATTAATGAGTAAATTATTCTATAGTATTTGTATTCTAGAGTTGTTTGAATGAGGGATGTAATTTTAGATCTCTAGATAACTGGACCTGTTGAAAATAGTATTTACATTGTTTGAACACGTGTAGCTTAAGGGAAGGAACCTGTATGCAGCAGCATTAGAAAATAATTTGCATTTCTTTTTCTTGCTGTCCTATATATCTTGGCAGTCACATTCTCAGCTCACTGACAAACATCACTAATCTAACAGTAATGTCTTTGCCATACATAAAAAAATAAAAGAGGAAACCAGTTTAAAAGGTCACAGCAATAACTAAATCTGAGACCCAGACACCTTTAAAAAGTCTGTAAATCCAGCTGAAGATTTTCTAGGATTGTTCTAGTCTTTTGGATATATTCTGCTATTTTAACTGAGTCATTAGGGAACCACAGAGCAAAATATCTGCTCCAGAAAACTGAAAGTGTATTGAATGCTAACCTGAGGGAAAGGACAAGGAAATCTTTTGCTGCCATTTCTCTTTCCTTCCTTCTGAAATATGCCTCAAAAGAGAAAGACCTGCGTGGAAATAAAGCAGCTGACGTGCTGGCAGCGTGAGCTCCAACAGAGATTAGGAGAGGCTGTCACCGGTGCTCAGACCCACCCACCATCCATCACAACATTGTGATTCGTGCTGTCACACCACATGGCAACAGGAGAAGCCCGTGTTCCAACACCATGATGCTTTATTACAACCACGTGTATTTCCAAACCTTGGAGCGTGATTTCGGCTGTCACTGAATTAAGTAAAACATTTGGAGGATTAAAGTAAAAAAAAAAAATACAGTGAATATCACAGTGTATATAACTGGCAAAGAAGCTCATAAGCCTTCTATGTACATTTGAATAGCCAACATTAGCAATATCCGACATTTTACACCCTTACCAGCCAATAAAGAAACTTACCCGTATCTGAAGTAAGTGCTGAACTGCCTGCAGAGGCGGTGAGCGAGTTCTCGTTTACCACACGCTTGAGGACCAGCTAATACCAACATGGGATAAGGGGCATCCAGACTAGGAAGGGTGCTGCAACAGGGCAGAGCAGACATGCATATTAATGCATCCAGTGTGTAAAGTGTCCATGTCACAATCACAATTAATCCAGTAATCCAGCATTTGCTATATGTAGACACTCTATGGAAGGATGGTCCTACTTTCCAGAAGCAAGTCGATTGCAAAATAGCAAAAAAATTTACCTTAACAACATTTTTTAAAGGAAAAATATGGTAAGAGATATTAATTCTTGGTTGATAAAGTATTCCCCCCATGAACTTCAAAATGAAAGAAATAAGACTGCCCTATGAGAGGTAAACTTCAACATCTGTATCTATCGAATTAGAACACAGATGTGAAACTAACACAACATTGTAAAGCAATTATACTCCAATAAAAAACAAAAGAATACTCATGTGCAAAGAAAACAGTAATCACTGAAATTTACCTGAGCAATTACTATATGCCAGGCGCTATTCTAGGCGTCTTACATGCATTACCTCATTTAATTATCACAGGAAGCTAATGAAGATGATTCTATCATTATCCCCACTTAACACATGAAGAAACCAAAGTACAGAGAGGTGAATTAACTTGCTCAAAGTAACAACTAATAAGTAAGAGCTGATATATGAATCTCGGCATGGCTTCTGGTCTAAAAGACCACAGGACTAATTTATATAAAATCTCTTGCAACATGCAGAGCTGAAGTGTTTGGGTTCCACTCAAGACACAAATTCTAGAAATATGGAATAAAATATAATATTTTGAAAAAAATCATGGTTGAGGTATAGATTCTGTGAAGAATGGGGGCGGTGCAGCATAATTTTTCAATCTCTCTGAATACTCACAGGAAAACAGAAAAACTTGAGAACAAAAGCCCGTGGAAAATGTGGATAACAAACCAGATGAAAAGCCACAAACCCGCACAGGAAGCTGGGCAAGAGGAAGGAGGAGGGAGCAATGGGCAGCGTCTGCAAACAAGGGAACCCCAAAACAACGGGTATCCAGCAGAAAGCAGGCAGGCTGAAATCGCAATGTCCAGAAGCCTACATGCGAATGCTCATAAAAGCTGTATTTGTAGTAGCCCAAAACTGGAATCAGCCCAGATGTCCTTCGATGGTTGGTTAAACTAATTGTGGTGCATTCATACCAAGGAATACTACTCAGCAATACAAAGGAATGAACCACTGATATATTCAACAGAGGCTAAGTTTAAAAAAAAAAAAAAGTCAACCCCAAAAGGTTAAACATATACTCTATGATCCCATTTATAGAGCCTTCTTGAAATGACAGCATTACAGAGAAGGGGAACAGACTATTGGTTGCCAAACGTTAGGGAAGATGAGCAGGAGGGAGATGGCTGTAGCTATAAAAGGGAAGCAAAGGGATCCACGTGACAAAACTCCTGTATCTTGACTGGAGTCATGCTCATATGAATCTACACATGTGATAAAATCGCATAGAACTAAATGTACACAGGAGTACATGCAAAACTGGTGAAACCTGATAAGGTTGGTGGCTTGTATCAATGTCAGCTTCCTGGTTTTGATATTCTACTTTAGCTAAGCAAGATATTACCACTGGAGGAAACTAGGTGAAAGATATCTAGAATTTCTCTGTATTATTTCTTCCAACTGCATGTGAATCTAAAATTACCTCGAAATAATTTTTTTTAAGTAATTAAAGGAAAAATTTTGAGAGAAAGTGACAAATATTGAGGATAGGCAAAGGAGATCTTCCTGAAGAAGAAAACCAAAGCTAAGGAACAAATATTAAAGACTGTCATTCAAAAAAAAAAAAAAAAAAGACTGTCATTCAAGAAAAACTTTCTGAAATTTAAAAAAATAAAATAACACTATACAACATACCTGAGAATATTAGCCTAGAACAACTGGGCTATAAATGTTGTCACAATAATACCAAGACATAGTCTAGTAAAATTACTGGACTTAAAAAAAGTTGGGGGGATTATTCAGCTAGAAAAAGAGAACACATGATTTATAAGGGGAAGAAAATTAAATTGTCACCAGTTTTTTGACAGCAATGTTTTGCACCAAAAGAAAATAGAGAAACCCTGCTAATATTGTCAAGGGAAAAAGTGTGAGCCATGGACTTTACATACAGCAAAAATGACTTTCAAGTGTAAAGGGCAGAGAATATTATCAACATGCAAGATTTCAAGAGATACTGATTCCACAGCTCCTCCTAAGGAATCTGCTAGAGAACAAGCTTCATACAACCAAAATGACTCAAGAGGAGGCATCAGTTGTAAGCGCTGGCAGGGAGCAATAAATATGCCGTTACCCAGAGAACTAAGACTAAATGACAGCAAAGGAGAAAGTATAGTGTGTGATGGATATATGTTCTGACAATATAAATACAGTACACTATTTTTAAAATGGAGTGATTGATGCTTATATAAAATATATACAGTAGGCAAATTCATAGAGACAGAAAGTACATTAGAAGTTACTGGGAACTGGGGGTAGCAGGAAATGGGGAGTTATTGCCTAATGTTTACAGAGCTTCTGTTCGGGGTGATGAAAAAGTTTTGGAAACAGATGGTGGTGATGGTTGCACAACATTGTGAATATAATTAATGCCACTGAACTGTACACTTTAAAGTGGTTAAAATGGCAAATTTTATGTGTTTTATATATATATATATATTTTTTTTTACCACAATAAAAAACAATGGGGGAATGGTTAATGGGAGGAACATAGGCAAAATATGTTTTTAATGTTTTCAGTAATTGTTACTACTGGTATTCTGATACTGTTGTGGTATAATATGGGACTTTAAAAAAGAGTAATTATGGGATATTCTAATTCCATCTTCCTCTGTGTCTTTGGTGAGGGAGAAAAGGAGATACAGATGTAACAGAGATGAGATTAAGTAAAAGCTCAACTGTAGTCTTGAAATTGAATTGTACCAATATGAATTCAGGAGGTGTCTTACCATCTATCTATAAATAGATCTATCTAGATACAGATTAGATAGATATAAAAGATTGAACAGATGTAATAGGTAGGTACAAATAGGCAAGATGGGTGGATGGATAGATAGAAAGAATAGATAGATGGATCTATGAATGGAGGGAAGGAAGGAAGGAAGGAAGGAAAGAAGGAGGGGAGGGGAGGGAGGGGAGGGAGGGGAGGGAGGGAAGGGAGGGAAGGGAGGGGAAGGAGGGAAGGGAGGGGAGGGAGGGAGGGAGGGAGGGAGGGAAGGAAATATATTCCTAGCTCTGTCCACTAAAAGACCTGGAAACAATGATCAACCCAGTGCCATGTTTGTCTCTAGCACCCACATTATGATTGGGAAATACCATTTCTCATTGAAACAAACCAGGGCTTCTTGGAGAAATGGCCGATTCCAGAGTTCGGACAGGGCTTGTGCAAGATCAGCCCGGAGAACCTTGTCATAGGAGAGAGCAAGAAAGCTATCACTGACTACCAGGCCAGAGTCAAGGTTCTGCCGTGTCATTTTAATATTGGATCCTCACCCCAATCCCGCCAGAAGAAGGGACAGTGATTCCCCAATGTCACAGCCTAAAAGTCCCAAGACCAAGACTCAGCGTTCCTCTCCTGGAGCCTGACTCCTGGGGCTGCCAGGGAGCCGTGTCCTGACCCAGAGTGGGAAGAGCCTGGCACCCCTGCTCCTGCCTCCATGAGCTTTTCAGAGTGAGCCCTGCTCCATCCCAGAGCATCTGGGGCTGCTTGGCCATTTGCTCTTCTCTGCCTGACAGCCAGAAATGATCCAGAAATGCGTGTTTATCAGACATTGCTGTAAATTTCTTTGATACATATTTTTATATAAATGTACCCTAAAGCATGAAACAACTAGCAATCTCATAAACTAGAAAAGAAATACAATGAGGACATAAATGCCCTTCTTTTAAATCCAATGTGCTTTTCCAGATGTATGCAAATAAATGATAAATCATTTCACCTAGAGAGCTACCATAAATATATAAAACTGTCAACGTCTACATTATTAAATTACATGTAAAAAAATCGATAGGGAGGGTGGGAGGGAGGGAGATGCAAGAGGGAAGAGATATGGGAACATATGTATATGTATAACTGATTCACTTTGTTATAAAGCAGAAAGTAACACACCATTGTAAAGCAATTATACTCCAATAAAGATGTTTTAAAAAAAAAAATCATGTCCCGGATGCAAAATAAAACATTTTCTCTCTGTGGGAAACCAACTGTGTGAAGTACAGGAGCAGACCACATGAAGAAGAGAAGCCATTTATAACCAAGAGATTTTACAAGTAATTTTAAAATGCCTTTGGGCATTGATAGAATTTCTGTATTATACTTATAGTGTAAATGGCCATCTGCTCCAACAGATTGTTTAAAAAGATATGGAGAAATCGTGGTAAATCTGTCTTCGAACTCAGAGGTGAGAGATTCTGTTCCTGTGTTCAACCAGGCTGGGTGGCTTCTCCCTGCTAGGTTGCCTGGGGCTCAGGGCAATCACTGTAAAGACTGTTTCGGGTTTCCCTTAGGCGAGGAGGGTCTCCTTCTAGGGACTCTCTAACACATAACCTGCGGTCTTGGGTGCTCTGTGGCAGGGGTATCTAGCATTCACGCACAGCTAAGGAGAAACTGACAATGGATAGAGGTCATCACAATTCTCTGTTAATGAGGCTAAGGTCTGTGGTTCTATCCTACAGCAGAAAAGTTGGCAAACTTTTTTTCTTTTTCATTTCACCATCCTATGTCACAGGCTAGCCGTCATTCAAGCGTCCAGATGAAAGAGGGAAGTTGAATCCACTCATCGTCACACTTGGGAAAATGCCAACAAGTGAGCCCCATATTCAAACACGTGATGATAATATGCTATATCTGAGACTACACAGCCTGTCAAATAAAGACTTGATCCTCTCCCTCAGAGAGGTGAGAAAGGCATGGGTCACAAAATAGAGGGCTAGGGAAATGATGAGGTTGTCCTGTGCTGGCCACCCCGAGTTCTACCCAAAGGGTCCCTAAGGAATACCTGTCAAAGATCCTCTGTGGCTGCATCATGCTGTTGACAACGTGGGTCATGTGATCTTGGGCTGCGACCACTTCTGGGGGAGGGTCGTATTTATTCACTGCCGCGACCTTTTCCAGAATTAGAAATGCAAAGGGAAAAGAAATAAATTCGTTTTAAAAGGAAGACAAGCCTTAGATTTTCTTTAATGAAATGTCCTAGACATGCGACCAGGAATCTGTGTTCTGTCTTCACGTCTACTCTAACTTTCCTAAAACCTAAAGAATAATAATTATTTTAAAGTATTGAGCTGGAGCCCCTTGGTCACCTATTTCTTTATAGTCCCTGGTTTGAAAGGAAAAAAGCAAAAACAAAATCAAAACCTCTGAAGTCTAAGATGACCTTTAATATAGTAAACATTTCAACTTTTAATGTGAAAAGAAATAAAATTCACAGTTCTAGATTCCAGGTAGTTGTTACTGCAGAATTTTTCCTCATGCCATCATGCCAAGAACTATTCCTATGATCTCAAATTCTACTAAACCTCCCCCTCTTTTAGTGTAACTTTCTCTTTTCAAAGATATGGGCCTTGGGCTTCCCTGGTGGCGCAGTGGTTGAGAGTCTGCCTGCCAATGCAGGGGACACGGGTTCGAGCCCTGGTCTGGGAAGATCCCACATGCCGCGGAGCGGCTAGGCCCGTGAGCCACAACTACTGAGCCTGCGCGTCTGGAGCTTGCGCTCCGCAACAAGAGAGGCCGCGACAGTGAGAGGCCTGCGCACGCGACGAAGAGTGGCCCCCACTTGCCGCAACTAGAGAAAGCCCTCGCACAGAAACGAAGACCCAACACAGCCAAAAATAAATAAATTTAAAATGCATTTTAAAAAAAAAAAAAAGATATGGGCCTTTTTCTCACGATGGACAGTTCTCCGTCCCCCGGCTTTGTCATCCCTCTAAATACACTATTCTTGTCTGCCATACCTTTATCTAATGTGTGGTTTTAAATGTTATTCCCTTCGCACAACGTTAAAGGGAAAGAGAAATCTAATAAGTGCCTTTGAGTGAGAGAATGATAACAGACTAGCACCTGTAACTATTTTTTAACCAAGATTTCAGAAAGGCATTTATGAACTGGAATATCTGCCTCTCTGCATATTTATACCTCCTTTTTCATTCCCATCTCAGATTTGCATCCAGTGTAAGAAACCCCTCATTAGTGGAGATTTCAGCTGACACCAGTCACGACAGCATGACAAATTAGCTTCCACAGGTATGGAAGGGGCTGGCGGGTGCTAGCATTCAATGTCTGGTTACTCTCAACTTGTGTCCAGAAGAATCATTATCTTAAAGAGTAGAATAAAGGATTTAAAAATCAGAGTATTGATTTATTTGAGTCCTTTTTGATGATGTGGTAGAATGACATTATAATTCACTTCATTATTAAGTGAACTTTTAGAGGAACACAGATAGGATCACACACCCTCCAAATATGAGAGTTATCCAAACGAACAGTCGGCTATACTGCTGCCAGCCTGCGTACATGGAGGCTGCTTCTGTTTCCCACAGCCAGTCTCCTCACTGTACCAAGAGCAGGGCTTTCACTGCATTTGTGTTGATGCTCAGCTCTGCAGAGGGTTAAAGGGACAGATCCTGGGACAAGGACATGCCCCCTAATGAATGCACATACTGTTACGTAATCATTTATGGATTCCATTGGTCTTGCAGCAGGCAGCATGAGCTCTTGAGCCTATCAACTCATAAACACAGGAAATGATACGATTACATACTTTTTCTTCCACTTTTATCTTCTTCTGATCTAATTCTGTTAATCGAGGTAGCACAAAAATTACGAAGGAACAATAGTCAGATTTTTCCTGTTTAAAACATCAAGAGGGTTATTCAGTTACCTTCCTTTTCCACTAGCAGTCTACTTTCATGAGCTTAGGGCTTTCACCTACTAACGCTGTCATTCATTCACACACACACACACACACACACACACACACACCCTGCATAGGTCTTTACATTTTCAGCTTACCAGTCCCCTTATATTAACAACTCAGATACAGACTGTGCCTTGTAACTTATAAAGCTTTTCAAATGTGTGATCTTGTTAATCTCCCTGTGAGATAAGCAGGACAGTTCTGATTATCTTCATTTCTAAAGAGAAAAACAACTAAGGCTCGGAGAGGTGAAGTATTTCATCTAAGGTTCTATGGCCAGTGATCCAAACCCCATCTTCTAATTCCAAAGAGTTTCATTAATTTCTCATTATTTATTACTTTGTATTGTTTTATATTAATTTGTATCATTAATTATGAATTTGTTTTACAATAATAAAATGACATTCATTTATAGAACAACCTCCATATTACTCCCTATCATCTTCTGTGTTAGGATTACCTGCCTTTTAGAAATATAATTACAGTTATTTTTTATTAAGAAGCTACATCTCTTTGAAGGGAAAGATATTAAGTGGGTGATGCATTTTGAGGATGAGAATATACATGAAATGAATATACAATGGCACCTTTTGTGTACTTCAAAGTGCAAATGTGGGGGTAGTTTATATATAAATGAGTTAACATGTGAAAGGGTTTGTGCTATTTATTTATGCAAACATCTAGATGCTCTTTACGGATCTGGAACTGGGAGAGATGGCCACTTTAAACACTTTCTTTCCCAGGGATGCTTTTAAATTGCCTGCCACTGTTCTCATACCAAACATTGTTTTTATTTTTAGATCTTATTTTTCATTTTTTATTTTGATTTTTTGCCTGCCCGGACATGTTTCTCAAGACACACAAAAAGAAAGGTACTCAGAGATACATACAAATTCAAGAGTCTATGGAAAGGCGAGTGAAGGATATAGATAGAAAGGGGATTGAATGACATATGCACAGAGAGGGAGGGACAGAGTTGAGGAGAAAGGATCTATCACTGGGGGAAAAAAAAAGAGAATCCTGAAAAAGTCTGAAAGTTTGATATCCATAGGTGAAGAATCAGTAGGAAATATATGATTTTTTTCTATAATCATTTTACAATGCCAATTTTACAACGATCCCCAGGCGAATTTCTTTAAGCGTCTAATCTTAGACTTTCCCCTGTTATAAAATAGGAACCACATTCCGTCTACACCTCAGGCATCGTGCATTCTTTCACGTAAAAGGACATTGCTCTACAAGCTCAATAGCTCCCGCCTGATAATCTTTATTACCACCCGGATGAGTCACAAATGACCACACAGAGTAGGCAACCAGTATTGAATTTCAGGCTTTACATGCACCGATGGTGGTACATAGGTGCGACTTTGCTTACCCCTTCTAATAGAGAATGAAGATAAACACACCTTATTCACATTCCTGATGTTCTATCAAAAGCATTTCATAGAGAAGAATTTCAAGAAAGTCCTCATCCCTCTCCCCTGCCCCCAACATAAAGGATGTCTCACCCGAATTGGGTTTCTTAGAAGATTGAGAACTCGAAGGAGACGTAGGTTTTCAATGTATTCTATTTCACCCAGCTCAGCAATCTGTTTAATCCAAAAACAAACAAACACACACACAATATTATCAACAGACTAAATGCACCAAGACAACAGAGAACATAATATAAGAGGAGCTACTTTGGATCCTTTAAACTCAACTTATTTTAAAAATTGCTCTTGTGACTATCCAGCTTTTTAATGAGAACTCCGCAAAGCTACACAGAACAAGGGAATTATTGCATGTTCCTTCAGTAAATGCAAACTCACAGCCACATTTTCTTTTTTCCTCTCTGGATAGAGAACAGTGAGGTAGATGTTCCTCATCTCACCCACGTTTATCTTAAGGCAGAAATAAAATAGTACATAGAATCAGAGAAACTGCAAAAAATGCATGCAAGGGCTACATGCTTCTCCCCATCACTATTCTGCCCAGCCTCCAGCTCCCCAATCTCCCCCCCCCAACACTGCTTCTGCTGGTTATCTGTGACTGGGGAAGCCTTCTTACTGCATGTACATGTGTAGCTCTATCATTTTTTCAATGAGATAATTGTTTTAAGAAAAGGTAAACATGGGAGATTGTATGACATATTTCTTGATGTGAATGTTACATGACTATTTACCTTAAAATTCTTTGCTAAATGGTACGTTTATGTGTTATACACTTTTTTTTGTATAGGTAATGTTTCACGACTTTAAAAAGTAAGAGGGAAAAAGGTTGCTTGATAGTTCCTTAATTTGAGCAGGGATAGAGCTTGGGTGGCAGCAGGCCTGAATTCTCCAGTAAACTAAAGACAAACAGTTTTCCTTAAATGTCCTGTAATTAGCATAATTATAATCTTATTTCAGATGTAGATGCTGAACTTTTGCAAAAAATTAATAATCACTTTTTCATTTTTATCTCTCCCCAAGTCATTTCTGCATGCATGGTGAGATCACTCCAACAGCAGAGTCACTAATAGTTCCTGAGTTATCCAACCACAAAATGCAGTTGAAATGTAAGCTATTCCCAAAGCTAAATCAGGGAAGGAACACATGTGCCATGTTCTAAGGATGCCATTTTCAAAGACATAATATGAAAGGCCAATTCCGAGTTACAATATATAACCTGCACACATTAATCCGGTTATAGCAATGTTATGCTTTTTCCATAAGATGACTAGACTGTCCATTAACTGCCATTTGGATCATCTACAAGATAAAAGGATCAGTTTTTAAATACTGTGTTATTTGGGAAGGTGGAAGAGTCACTTTGGTTCACACTGCTCAATCAATCAATAGATTGATTCCCCTCTAGCCTACAGCTCTTGTGTTTGGACCTAACACAAATGTTAGGAGGAGATGTTTCCTCGCAGCCAACACGTCTCATCAATGCATCCTGGCCATGTGCACTTGCAGACATTGCTGGTGGGAGTGGATGTGTTACACATGCATAAGCTATAAACCAGTTATCCCACTTCAAGAGGTTTACACTGAAAAGATCATCAGATAGACAAAAATTAGACACATGAGCATTTGGTCTAACGTTTTTGTTAAAAGTTTAAAATTTTCTCAATTCTGAAAAATTCCATCATTATGTGATTAAATGAGTCATGGCACAGTCCCATAATAGGAACACTAGGCAACCATTTTTTTTTTTTTTTTTAAGAAATTCACGTTCTTTTATTTATTTATTTATTTATGACTGTGTTGAGTCTTTGTTTCTGTGCGAGGGCTTTCTCTAGTTGCGGCAAGTGGGGACCACTCTTCATCGTGGTGCGCGGGCCTCTCACCATCGCGGCCTCTCTTGTTGCGCAGCACAGGCTCCAGACGCGCAGGCTCAGTAATTGTGGCTCACGGGCCCAATTGCTCCGTGGCATGTGGGATCTTCCCAGACCAGGGCTCGAACCCGTGTCCCCTGCATTGGCAGGCAGATTCTCAACCACTGCGCCACCAGGGAAGCCCTAGGCAACCATTTTAGAAGATGGTAACATCGATGGTGCTTAACATGAAAAGATCTTGTAAATGCTGTGAACACTATGAATAGAATAATCACAGACTATGTAAAATATTATCACTAAGATGTCAGATGGGATGAGCCAGTCTTTTGAGAGTCAAATGAGAGGGATCCAGCTCCCCTCCCAGTCCTTTCAAAGGTAGGATGAAGTGGGTAAGGGCAGAGGGGAACACGTGTGGAGGCACCTGGTTACCAGTGCCCACCTCTGCTGAACTGGTGATGTGCACCAGGCACGGGCCATCCTGCATGCGCCGCCCACCCCACCCTGCAGACCTCACCCGGCAGCAGACCCACCCTCACGTCTTCTCTCTTCAAATGCCAAGACCCAAGGCTGTGTGTGTCACAGGCGATCACAAAAGGTGTGCAGACACAACACCCCCAAACCACCTAAAGTGAAACACTGCCAGAAAGATTATATTCTGAAAGGAACTTCAGCCATCTGATGCCAAGAATGTCATACCAGCAGGGCTGATCCCCAGATTCCGGTCTACCCTTCTTCCCTGATCTCCTCTGCCCCTGTTGGCTACTCCCCACCAAGCAGAAGCCTTTCAACTTCCACTATGTAGGGAGAAGTTGGCTCCTTTCTTTGACATTTTCTTTTAAGCCATGCTCTCCAAGCCTAACCATCCAGACCTAAAGAGGCCTGTTAAGTCTTTTTCTTAAAATACATGCTAGATAGATAGAGAGATGAAATAATGACACTAAGTAAAACTCAGAGAAGTAAAACAGCAGTCTCTAAGTAACTCCCAGACCGATATTTTGCTTCTAGAAGAAAAGGCTGAGGTTATAATAGAGCTAACGTTTTGGGGATAAGTTTTAAATGATAGAAATGACTTCAAATCTAACAAGGATTGTAGAGTGGAGAGTGACAAAGGTCCCCAAATCACTGGCTTATGATGAATTTGCAAAAAAACTTAAAAGAGATGTTCAAATGATCATGTGAAGGTACGGCACTGTTTCAACAGCTTATACCAAGTAAATAATACTGATAAAAGTGCTCCCAATAAGACAATATTCCTAACATCAAGTTAATCATATGAGAAGCAATAGCTATGTTATGTTTCTCTTAAATGATACATTTTCCATCCTTGACACACAGTATTCTCAGTAGTGCTAGAGAAATCTCTGAGGAAATCTTTGGATGGCTCAGCTTCCAGAATATTTCACATACTGTTGGTTGTTCCCCAACCTGCCCAGCGGGGAGTGAGGGAATTGTGTCATTGTTACGGACCCAATCGTTGCCAAAGGATCCCTCCTTTGGGACGTGTGGCCATTTTTTTCTTTTTTAATGGAGTCTCTTCAACATTTGAAAATTATAAACTCTGTTCTTCCCTAATGATCCCCCTTTTTTTCTTCAACTATTTCAAATGTAATTTGAAAAGTCTCCTGGAATGGAAGAGAACACCATACTATCCATGAGGTCTTTCTAGACCTGTGCTACCCAGTATGGTAGTTACTAGCCCTATGTGGCTACTTACCACTGGGAATATGGCTAGGATAAATTCAAATGTACTGTAAGTGCAAAATACACAATAGATGTCCAAAACGTAGTGTGAAACAACAGAATATAAAATATCTCATCAATAATTTTTATAAAGATTACATGTTGAAATGACAATATTTTGGATATGTTGGGCTAAATAAAGCAAAAAATTAATTTCACCTGTTTCTTTTTACCTTTTTATTGTGGCTACTAGAAAATGTAAAATGACACATGTGGCTCACACTATATTTAAGCCAGAAAGCACTCTTCTAGATCATGACAACACCACACACTTTTCTGAAGGGAGGGCCATTAGCATTTCATTTAATGTATTAGCCTGCAGGGTTAAGAACACTGACTCTGGAGGCAAATCGTTCTGTTTGAACCCTGGCTCTGCTATTCGCTGGATATGGTATAACTTTGGACAAGTTACTTAACCTCTCTTTGCTCCAGTTTCTTCATCTGTAGAATAGCGATAATAATAGGGTTATATTGAGGATTAAATGAGATGATATATGCAAAGTGCTTAAAACAGTGCCTTGTGCATAAATAGGCAATGAAAATCTCTGCATTATTTTATGACTGTAATTGTCATTATTATTACCATTACTCCTTTTCCTAAATCCTGAGATGCACTGAGTTGAAATGTAATGAGTGCATTCTGCCGTTTGAACACCGCCTGTATGTATCTGCAAACCATTTTAATGGCCATTTCATGAAAAAGACACTAAAACCATATGAGACAGAGATTGTGCTGACTTCATAAGACAGGTGGGACAGTAAACAAAAGTCACCCACTAGAATTAACCTTAGAAGTTAACAAACAATTTAATATGCAAGTCAAGTGAAAATGAGGAGGAACAGTTTTTGCCTGTGATTAAAAATCCACTTCTTCCCAGACCTAAAGATTGCCTCCTTTTCTTGATTTTTAGAAATCTAATAGCTAATGGAAGCTCATTGGAGAAAGAGTCATCAGACCCAGCTGATAAGCACCAACACAGCCAAACAGAGAAATATCCCCACAGGAACGCATCTCACTCCAGCTAGGATCTATGTCTCTTCCAGGGTTAGCCAAAATTTTCATTTTCAAGAAGAAATAACCATTTGTCTTCCTTATGAAATCTTTCTCCAAAATATGAAAAAGTACTCGAGATGAATAAAATCACAATGTAGATCTGATTGCATAAGAGGTGAGTTATAGGTACCAACTTAATACACCATGATTAGGAGCACAAATACTTTATTAAAAATAAAATGTATTTAAGAGTGAAAGCCAATTGATATAATTGGTGAAGTAATGTGTGCATTAAGCCAGATAGGGTAATCTGAGTAAGTCCAATCCCCAACTCATTCGGGTTGGGAACGTACCCAATTGTTACAAATAGGATATAAGAATTCACTTCCTGTGTCTCTTCTCATTAAATGGGGCACCGGCAACACCAGCCTGAAGCTATTCTCTTGTCTCTAGTTTCCCCCCTCTGACACATCAGACATTCCTAATGCCATCTTTCTACCCCAAATTTCACACAAATATATCTACTTCACAAAATCATGTGCACCTGGTTGCAGTTTAAACCTTCAAAACAATGTAATTAGGAATCTTCAAATTTTCAAAAATTAAGAATTATTACTTATTAAAAAAAAAAAAAAAAAGCAGTGCTTCAACTGTTGCTCCAGGAGGTTTTCTAGAATAACTTTTCTGAGCTGGCATTGAATGTGATAGCACTTGAGAAATAATTATAGACACTAAAACCAAGACATATAAAGTATAATATGACATTACCTTATTATCCTCGAGGTTGATCACTTCCAAGAAGTCATGACTCTCTAAGCCTTGGAGGCTACTGATCTGATTGTGGCCCAGATCCAGGATCTGCAGGACCCTTAGGTCATCCAAACCTGTGATCTTCTCAATTTGGTTATTGCTCTAAAATTGACAAAATACACTTAATGTCCTAAAGGGAAAAGTGTAATGACAAGTTTTCATCCTGGATACTGCCCCAAACCTCTCAAAATCAGTAAGACATTCCTGTCCCCCCTCCCATTCCCATCTTTCACCTCCCTAAACACATATATGTACACCCCAGAAAGAAAGCCCAGTCTTTCAGCTGGAAGACTCAGAACATAATATTTTCGCTAGAGGTAAAGCAGATGAATGTTTGAATCAATAGGAAAGACAAAAGCTAGGTAGTATAAGCTTTTGACATTGCTAACCTCAAGCTTAATGGCAGCATAGCTCCAAGCTTATCTTTAGAAATGTAAATTTAATGCAATTCTTTCATCACCATCACAGAAAACCACGTGAATACTGTAACTCCCACATACACTCTGTTTTCAGAAATATTCTGAATATAATCACCTCATATCATGAGGACTGTAGTAGTCTGGTACATGCCTCCACTTATTCACGCTCTTGTACAGTTTCCACCTCTTGAATCCAGGATAGACCTATGACCTGCCTTAACCAAAAGAATATGGCAGAAGTGTCCCGGTTCCAAATCTAAGACTTAGGAAGGCCTGGCAGCATCTCCTCTTGTGTCTTGGAGCCCTAAGCTGCCATGTAAGAACTCTAGCCACTCTGTTGGAGAGAATTTGTGGAGAGGTCACCTGGAGAGGAGCCCTGAGACTAAACAGAGAGGAGAAACCCAGCCATTGCAGCATCCTGGCTGAGCCCAGCCCCCAGCCAATCTGCTAGCTGGACGTGGCAAGACAAGCAGAATCACGAGCTGAGCCCAGCTCAGATTACAGAACTGCTAGCTAATAAAATGGTTAACTAATAGAATTTCTCCACGCCACTACACTTGCGGTGGCATGTTTTACAACAATAGATATATAAACAAAGTTCTTAAATAATTTACACGTAAGCATCTTCTTAGACAATACCATGAAACAGAGAAAGATATAAGACTTAAACACTGTTCTTTTTCCCAACCCCCCTGTACCAATAACAACAAATTATAGTGATAACAATAATTTGTATTTTCTTGTTCATTTCCCAACATTCTCAAAATTCCTTGGGTTCTTTAGCCTTTGAGGTATAAAACTAAGCCACAGTAAAGTTAAACTTTGAGTTGAGAAACACAGTAAAGTGTAATTTTGAGGTTTCAATTAATGCCACATTATACCCGTCCTTAAACTTTTTTTTTTGGCCACACCGCGCACACAAGATCCCAGGTCCCTGACCAGGGATCGAACCTGTTTCCCTGCAGTGGAAGTGTGCAGTCCTAACCACTGGACCACCACGGAATTCCCCCCATCCTTAAACTTTTAAAACTTTTACTAAGCACTTTAGAACTAAAAAATTAAATTATAGTATTCTCTACCATCTATAATATTTTTCCTGGTACATGTTTCCCCAAGTATTTAATAGTAAGAGTTCATTTTCACTCAACTTTTCATAAGATTTCACTTCAATAATGAGCAAGGTTTATGTTCATTAGTATAATTCTATGGCTGTTTAAAATATATTAATAGAATGTTGACAATCTATAAAGCTGGATGATAGTACATGGGGGGGTCATTAAACTATTCCTTTTATTTTTATATATGTCTGAAAAATTCCATAATAAGAAGGAAAAATACTCATAACTCCATTTGCCTAAGTCAAATTTCCTACTGTTCAAAAAAGTTCTAGAAAGTGTAATAGAAAGGGGAAAGAAAAAAACTACAGTAAACTGAACATAATACCCTTATTAATTTAACTTATTGAAATAAGACCTCAATATCCTATTTAAAATATGCCCACATATCAAATTTATGTATAATACACCTCTTCCCCAAAGACCTTTGAAGCGCTGTAGATGTGGAAGATGAACTGTAATTCTTCTTTAGAGTGTCTCTGATGGCTTTCAAAGTGATAGATGCACAAGAGCAGACTGAGGCATAGAAAAGTTTAATTAGATAATCTATGGTCATAAAAGAGAGCAGAACTGAGAAATATTCCAAATCAGAATTTCTGAGTCAAAGTTATCTAGTAAAACCCTTTACCCAATGATGAAAAACTGATACATCTCTCCTCAAAGTGCACGTCTAGTGCCTGAATGAACAGTTCTTCTTGCTTGTTTTATCATGATTAGCAGGGAAAAGGGGGTCTTTAGAGAGAAACTAAAATGAAACGAGAAATATTCTCAATCTCCCAACTTGGGAGGGAAAAAAAACAAATAGCTTTTACTAAGACAAAATGATTTTTGAAGTTTGGAATGTATTGTCCTTACTTGCTAAAGGAGGTGGTTGACAGAGCAGACCATAAGTGAACCACATTTCCCCCTAATATTTATGGTAAAAGTTGATGGAAGAGGGACTCCCCTGTTGGCGCAGTGGTTAAGAATCCGCCTGCCAATGCAGGGGACATGTGTTGGAGCCCTGGACCGGGAAGATCCCACATGCCATGGAGCAACTAAGCCCGTGTGCCACAACTACTGAGCCTGTGTTCTAGAGCCCGCAAGCCACAACTACTGAGCCCGCGTGCCACAACTACTGAAGCCTGCGTACCTAGAGCCCTCTTGTTGCTCTACAACAAGAGAAGCCACCACAATGAGAAGCCCGTGCACTGCAACCAGAGAAAGCCTGCACGCAGCAACAAAGACCCAACACAGCCAAAAATAAATAAATAAATTTATTAAAAAAAAAAAAGTTGATGGAAGAGAATTAACAACTGGTTTGTATAGTGAATTGTTCTTTTTTCTCTAAATTGTAAACTGAATTACTTTCAGTAGTAAACCAATTGGATTACTGATACCACAAATCTTTTAAAAAGTATTAAAAACTGTTGAAACAAATGAGTATCATTTTATTTTACGAATTTTACTAATGTACGGAAAAGAAAACCTTCCTATTCTCAAAAAGTTTAAGGAAAATGAATGATGGCATATTCTGTATTTTCTAGTTCATCTTGGGTGATGAGGATGGGGGTTGGGAACAATCCACCTAACCTACTTGTAGGAAAAATAAGTCTTTCATGCTTCTTCTAAAAGCTACTTGAGATGAGGGGCTTCCCTGGTGGCGCAGTGGTTGAGAGTCTGCCTGCCGATGCGGGGGACACGGGTTCGAGCCCTGGTCTAGGAGGATCCCACATGCCGCGGAGCAACTGGGCCCGTGAGCCACAACTACTGAGCCTGCGCGTCTGGAGACTGTGCTCAGCAACAAGAGAGGCCACGATAGTAAGAGGCCCGTGCACCGCGATGAAGAGTGGCCCCACTGGCCGCAACTAGAGAAAGCCCTCGCACAGAAACGAAGACCCAACACAGCCAAAAATAAATAAATAAAACCTACTTGAGATGAAATTATCAACACAGATTATTTATTTAGTTATTGAAACAAAGTCTTAGGATGAAAGTGCTATGTGATGTCATTCTTAATAATCAGTTCAATTCTCATTCCCTTAAGCACACCCCCAATCTCTTTCCACATATCATGGTCCGCTTAAAGTTAATGGGAATGCCAATGCAAAAAGATATGTAAATAAAGGGATAAGGTTCTAACAAGCTACAAATTGAATAGAATATACTGCCAATAATCCTTCAAATTATCATAATTTTAAAGTGTGACTTTCTTTTATAATTTTTAAATTTGCAATTCAGCCTACCATATTCATTTTCATTTATGCTTTGCTTACATGCCTTAGTGGACAGAAAACAGAAAAACTCAGGGAAATTATTAAACCTTTCCATGCTTCATTTCCAACCTCAGTACTGGGAACCAGTACTTTACCCTCACCTAACTCACTGTAAGAAGTGAAGGCCCTTGAAAAAGCACTTCAGGCTTAACACATAGCCAACCTTCAGCTGTCTGTGGTTAAATAAGACAGGAATTATATATTGTATATGTCAAAAATCTACAGATAACCCAAGATGTCATTTCAAACAACATGTTCAACACTCTCCTGTGGGATAGTTCACATAAGAAATTAATAAGCTACTAGCCTCATGGCTTAAAATCCCCCTGTCCACCTCATGACAGATATAATAAAGAACCCCAAAGCCATCCAAGGGTAAGAAGTGAGAAGGAGAAGGAAAGGAAGAAGAAAGAATCCTAGATAATCTACAAACTATATAATTACCCCCAAATTAATGAGCTAGACTGTTATTTCAAAAATACTGTATATATCTTTGGAACAACTATGATCCTGCTGATTTTAAAATAAATTGTCTGTATTTTCATTCAGTCGTAGTCACATTGTCATACACCTTAAGAAGCATGCTCGCTATGGGAAAAAAATTAAAAATTTTAACTTCTTGATGGGAATTGTTCATTTATTCTCAGCACTAATTCTGGTATTCTAGAATGGGAAACTGGCATATAGTGATAGAAAAGGACTGCCAAATTCAGGACCCAGTGGTTCATTTGAGAGCAATGAAGTTTTAACTGCAATAAATATTATGCTTAAATATGTTTAAATGTTATTTCATCAATAAGACATTATATTCTTTTTTTAAAATCTTTAGTGGAGTATAATTGCTTTACAATGGTGTGTTAGTTTCTGCTTTATAACAAAGTGAATCAGTTATACATATACATATGTTCCCAAATCTCTTCCCTCTTGCATCTCCCTCCTTCCCACCCTCCCTATCCCACCCCTCTAGGTGGTCACAAAGCACCGAGCTGATCTCCCTGTCCTAAGTGGCTGTTTCCCACTAGCTATCTATTTTACATTTGGTAGTATATATAAGTCCATGCCACTCCCTCACTTTGTCCCAGCTTACCCTTCCCCCTCCCTGTGTCCTCAAGTCCATTCTCTACGTCAGCGTCTTTATTGCTGTCCTGCCCCTAGGTTCTTCAGAACAATTTTTTTTTTTCTTTTTTTAGATTCCATATATATATGTTAGCATACGGTATTTGTTTTTCTCTTTCTGACTTACTTCACTCTGTATGACAGACTCTAGGTCCATCCACCACATTACAAATAACTCAATTTCGTTTCTTCTTATGGCTGAGTAATATTGCATTGTATATATGTACCACACCTTCTTTATCCATTCATCTGTTGATGGACACCTAGGTTGCTTCCATGTCCTGGCTATTGTAAATAGAGCTGCAATGAACATTGTGGTACATGACTCTTTTTGAATTATGGTTTTCTCAGGGCATATGCCCAGTAGTGGGATTTCTGGGTCATATGGTAGTTCTATTTTTAGTTTTTTAAGGGACCTCCATACTGTTCTCCATAGTGGTTGTATCAATTTACATTCCCACCAACAGTGCAAGAGGGTTCCCTTTTCTCCACACCCTCTCCAGCATTTATTGTTTGTAGATATTTTGATGATGGCCACTCTGACTGGTGTCAGGTGATACCTCACTGTAGTTTTGATTTGCATTTCTCTAATGATTAGTGATGTTGAGCATCCTTTTATGTGTTTGTTGGCAATATGTATATCTTCTTTGGATAAATGTCTATTTAGGTCTTCTGCCCAATTTTGGATTGGGTTGTTTGTTGTTTTGATATTGAGCTGCATGAGCTGCTTGTATATTTTGGAGATTAATCCTTTGCCAGTTGCTTCACTTGCAAATATTTTCCCCCATTCTGAGGGCTGTCTTTTCGTCTTGTTTATGTTTTCCTTTGCTGTGCAAAAGCTTTTAAGTTTCATTAGGTCCCATTTGTTTATTTTTGTTTTTATTCCCATTTCTCTAGGAGGTGGGTCAAAAAGGATCTTGCTGTGATTTATGTCATACAGTGTTCTGCCTACGTTTTCCTCTAAGAGTTTTATAGTGTCTGGCCTTATATTAAGGTCTTTAACCCATTTTGAGTTTATTTTTGTGTATGGTGTTAGGGAGTGTTCTAATTTCATTCTTTCACATGTAGCTGTCCAGTTTTCCCAGCACCATTTACTGAAGAGGTTGTCTTTTCCCCATTGTATATTCTTGCCACCTTTATCAAAGATAAGGTGATCATATGTGCGTGGGTTTATCTCTGGGCTTTCTCTCCTGTTCCAATGATCTATCTTTCTGTTTTTGTGCCAGTACCATACTGTCTTGACTACTGCAGCTTTGTAGTATAGTCTGAAGTCGGGGAGCCTGATTCCTCCAGCTCTGTTTTTCTTTCTCAGGATTGCTTTGGCTATTCGGGGTCTTTTGTGTTTCCATACAAATTGTGAAATTTTTTGTTCTAGTTCTGTGAAAAATGACATTTGTAGTTTGATAGGGATTGCACTGAATCTGTAGATTGCTTTGGGTAGTAGAGTCATTTTCACAATGTTGATTCTTCCAATCCAAGAACATGGTCTATCTCTCCATCTGTTTGTATCATCTTTAATTTCTTTCATCAGTGTCTTATAGTTTTCTGCATACAGGTCTTTTGTCTCCTTAGGTAGGTTTATTTCTAGGTATTTTATTCTTTTTGTTGCAATGGTAAATGGCAGTGTTTGCTTAATTTCTCTTTCAGATTTTTCATCATTGGTGTGTAGGAATGCAAGAGATTTCTGTGCATTAATTTTGTATCCTGCTACTTTACCAAATTCATTGATTAGCTCTAGTAGTTTTCTGGTAGCATCTTTAGGATTCTCTATGTATAGTATTATGTCATCTGCAAACAGTGACAGCTTTACTTCTTCTTTTCCAGTTTGGATTCCTTTTATTTCTTTTTCTTCTCTGATTGCTGCGGCTAAAACTTCCAAACTTATGTTGAATAATAGTGGTGAGAGTGGGCATCCTTGTCTTGTTCCTGATCTTAGTGGAAATGGTTTCAGTTTTTCACCATTGAGAACGATGTTGGCTGTGCGTTTGTCATATATGGCCTTTATTATGTTGAGGTTAATTTCCCTCTATGCTTACTTTCTGCAGGGTTTTTATCATAAATGTGTGTTGAATTTTGTCAAAAGCTTTTCCTGCATCTATTGAGATGATCATATGGTTTTTATCCTTCAGTTTGTTAATATGGTGTATCACATTGATTGATTTGTGTATATTGAAGAATCCTTGCATTCCTGGGATAAACCCCACTTGATCATGGTGTATGATGCTTTTAATGTGCTGTTGGATTCTGTTTGCTAGTATTTTGTGGAGGATTTTTGCATCTATGTTCATCAGTGATATTGGCCTGTAGTTTTCTTTTTTTGTGACATCTTTGTGTGGTTTTGGTATCAGTGTGATGGTGGCCTCGTAGAATGAGTTTGGGAGTGTTCCTTCCTCTGCTATATTTTGGAAGAGTTTGAGAAGGATAGGTGTTAGCTCTTCTCTAATGTTTGATAGAATTCACCTGTGAAGCCATCTGGTCCTGGGCTTTCATTTGTTGGAAGATTTTTAATCACAGTTTCAATTTCAGTGCTTGTGACTGGTCTGTTTATATTTTCAATTTCTTCCTGGTTCAGTCTCAGAAGGTTGTGCTTTTCTAAGAATTTGTCCATTTCTTCCAGGTTGTCCTATATTGGCATATAGTTGCTTGTAGTAATCTCTCATGATCCTTTGTATTTCTGCAGGGTCAGTTGTTACTTCTGTTTTTTCATTTCTAATTTTGTTGATATGAGTCTTCTCCTTTTTTTTCTTGACGAGTCTGGCTAATGGTTTATCAGTTTTGTTTATCTTCTCAAAGACCCAGCTTTTAGTTTTATTGATCTTTGCTATTGTTTCCTTCATTTCTTTTTCATTTATTTCTGATCTGATCTTTATGATTTCTCTCCTCCTGCTAACTTTGGGGGTTTTTTGTTCTTCTTTCTCTAATTGCTTTAGGTGTAAGGGTAGGTTGTTTATTTGAGATGTTTCTTGTTTCTTGAGGTAGGACTGTATTGGTATAAACTTCCCTCTTAGAACTGCTTTTGCTGCATCCCATAGGTTTTGGGTCGTCGTGTTTTCATTGTCATTTGTTTCTAGGTATTTTTTGATTTCCTCTTTGATTTCTTCAGTGATCTCTTGGTTATTATAAAAATATTCTTGGGCTTCCCTGGTGGCGCAGTGGTTGAGAGTCTGCCTGCTAATGCAGGGGACACGGGTTCGCGCCCTGGTCTGGGAAGATCCCACATGCCGCGGAGCAACTAGGCCCGTGAGCCAAAACTGCTGAGCCTGCGCGTCTGGAGCCTGTGCTCCTCAACAAGAGAGGCCACGAGAGTGAGAGGCCCGCGCACCGCGATGAAGAGTGGCCCCCGCTTGCCGCAACTACAGAAAGCCCTAGCACAGAAACGAAGACCCAACATAGCAATCAATCAATCAATCAATCAATAAATCTTTAAAAAAAAAAAAAAAAAAATTCTTAATAGTTGCTAAAAGTATGCCTTCCTTTCTCAGTGTTAAAGTCAATCTTTTAAAAAATGGAATTTGTGTACCAAATTAGGAAATCATTTTACTTTAGCATGAATTATTCATCACACACACACACACACACACACAGCCCCCAGATATGGAAAGGAACAAACAAAACTAAAGACAATGACATTTCATGAAGGAATTAGCTCTTTATAAAACTGAAAAATCCTAACTATCATTCATATATTTACTAAGACATTAACTAGTACTTCTATAAAGAATAATACTTTTGTTAGACTCACCAGACAAAGTATTTTGATCGGTAACATTCCTAAGCCATTAATGGTTGTGATCTTGTTCTTGGCCAAACTAAGGTGGGTAAGACTGCTACACAGCTCTAGTCCATTGATTTCAGCTATCTCATTGCCTATACACCACGACTATGTTTAAGGAAAATGGTATTAGAAACATTCGGAAGAAAAAATGAATTAGTGTCAAATCATCATTAGAAAAATCAGACAACAGCATAAATAAAAAAGTTCTCTATGATAATATAGGATGAATGCTAAATCTTAAAATGATATTTTTTTCATATAGAAGTTAATAGTGCACCAGTTAAAATTAGTTCGTATTTTTTAAAGGCATACCTTTTGAGTGTGCTCAATTGCCTTTGCATTCATATGTGACTCATTTAATCAGTGAGGAAAAACATTTCAGAGTGGTTCAAAGCTGCCACCTTGGCAGTGTTTTTTCCTTGGTTCCTTAATGGTCTCCATGAGAAACTCTTGTACTTTTCCACAGGCAGAACTGAATCCAGGGTTGCCCTGGAGAGACACATGCACTTTATCATCCCCATAACCAGGGAAACAGCCCGGAAGGTGTCATCTGCAGAAAATGGGTGATATTGAGAGGAATAGCCTTTTCTTCTATCTATACTGGCTTCTCTTCTCTTTATAATAAATGAGGCCTAAACTCCGCCTTCTTTGCCTCATCTGTTGATTTTCTAGTTATTTTAAAATTTAACTATTACCTTTTGTGTTCCATCCTTATAGTCACCTAAAAGTGCAAACTCTAAGTCACCAATTCTACTTACCTCTCTCTGTCCTCAACCTTTCTGGCAAATTTCTAGGATTTAATATCACTTCTCCACCCAAGCTCAGTTTTCCCTCTCAAGTAGCCTAAGACATCACCATTTTCTCAGCCACTTATAATCTTCAGGGCGTCCGATCATCACCAAAACCTGGCATTTTTTTGCTTTAAAACATCTCTTCAAATATGTCCTTCCTTTTCATTCACTCCTCTGCCAACTTAATTCAGCTTTAGCACCAATGGATACCTCTAACATCCATTTCTTCGTGCCCTCAAGTCACCTTACACACTGTAGTCAGGTTAATTTTTTTCAAAATATTGACTGGATATCATGCGTCAATTAAAAAATTCTCACAGGACGAATTCCAAATTCTTCACTCTGGCATTTAAGGCCCTTTACTTTAAGAAAAACCTATTTATCGAATTTCATCCCCATAATAATCTAGTGAGAATGCTCCAATTCTGCCAGGTCAATCTTCTCAATAGTTCTGGAATATACCCCTTGACTTTCTTAATTTTTTTAAATACTGCTTTCCTACTTATTTCTAAACCCTACTCATTCTTCAGGACTTAATTTGAAATTCCACTTTTTAAAGTTTTTTCTCTTTTTTAACATTTGCATTAAACCAACATCTTAAGTATTTCTTTTTGACAACCTCATTTCCCTACTTCTACTAGTTTTTAATTACATATGTAAATACAGGTGACAGACTGGGAGAATATATTGACAACATATATAGTATACAAAGAATTACTATCTAGAAAACATAAAGAATGACAATAACCCAATAGAAAATGGGGAAAGAATATATCCAGGAAATTCCCAGAAGAGCAAATCCAAGTGGCTAACATAATAAACATATGAAAAGACACTCTGCTTCACCTGTAGTGGGGAGAAAGCAAATTAAGATGCTATCCTTTGCCTATCAGTTTGGCAAACATTTTAAAGCTTTGGAAGAACAGATTCTTTCATACTACTGGGTGAGAGGGTTCATTATGGTATAGCCTCCCTGGAGGCAATTTGGCAGTGACTATTATAATTGTAAATATCAGAGCAATTCCAATTCTTGGTATCCACTCGAGACAAACTCTTTCTTCCTCAAAGCCTTTTCTGGTCAACTTCTAACACCCCACCTATGGAGATTAATCACAGAATCAACAAATTTTTTAAGAGAAAGGAAGGGACTGTAAGTATCACAGAAACATACATTTTGCCTCATAATTATTTGTAGTTATCCTAACTCTACTACTTACTAGTCATGTGAGGTAATTTCTCTCTGCTCAGATTTTTCATCTGTAAAATGGAGACAACATCAGGCTGCCGTGAAGGCCAAAAGTTAGATCATGAGAAAAAATGTAGAAAATGTATGTGAGTGAGTTGTACAAGTACCTCACAATTATAAGGCATTGTTATCGTTACTAAATTACAAGCACATGAGGCCAAGGAATCACATCCTCTGCCTCTTGGCCAGCAGCACAAAAAGGAGGATTCAGGCCAGGACTGATTCTGAAAGAACTAAGCCAGAGACAGAATTTAATTAAGAAACTAAAAGCAATGATGAGAAAATATTGCCAAATGAACCAGAAATGCCTCGATTTTCCTCACTGGTTCCAGATTCAATCCTTGGGCTGTTCGGCTTGTTGTCAACATGCATTTCAAAACCACTTTCATAAAGCTTCCTGCCAGACTAGCTCTACAAATAGACACTTATGCTCACAAACACGATCCTTCTTTCTGCTTCCACTTTCTTTGGGCTATTTAAACAATCACTCTATAGATGAAATAAAATATCCTCAGTGTAGCAATCTTTGGTAAGAAAAATTAAGCACGGAAAACTTCAAATGGTCATTTGTCTTAATCTAGCAGAGGAAGCAACAGTCTTTAAGTCCTATTTCAGGAGCACTAGTGTCTTGGTAGCTCAGCTTCAACAGAAACAAAGATACTCTGAATTATGACAGAGAGTAAAACAAATGCTTGTGGGTGGCTGAGTCAGGAAGCACTCCCATGGGAAGCAGGCAAGGATTAGAAAACTAGAAAACAGGAATCCGGACACTGTCAAGACATAATGGGAACTGAAAAGGAAAGCCTGTTGACTGTGTGTACAGTAATTTTCCAAGACATTAGAGGCCGTTCCCTTGGTGCATCCAGCTTACTCTCTAGCTTTGACTAGTAGGGCAAGTCATGTTTTATGAAATTAGTATTGCAAGGGCCAAAAGGAGGAGGAATACAGATGCCCCCCTGCAGTCATGGCCATGGCTTCCGCAGCTGCCACTGCCATCACTCACAGCACTGGGGCAAAGGGCGAGGAGCTGACTGAACACCTCTGCTGAGAAATAGGTTCATTTCACCGAAACTGTCTCCTATTTCCCAACTCTTCACTCCCCTTTAAATTTCAAGGAATTTTAGGCACTATAAATTACAGGTGACCCTTGACAAACAGGTCTGAAATGTATGGGTCCACTTATACATGGATTTTTTTTTTTTTTCACTAAATACATACTACAGTGGTACACCATCTGTAGAGGTTGGTTGAATCCACTGGTGCACAACCGTGGATACAAAGGGCTTACTGTAAAGTCATGTGTGGCTATTCGATTGCTCTGGGATCGGTCCCCTAACCCCCACCATTATTCAAGGGTCAACCGCAATCAGGCTCTTAAGTAAAGAGTACTTTTCACAGTGGCGCAACGGCTTCCCCCGCTAATTACTCCCATGGTCACATCATATGTGACTGCCAGCAATGCCAACAGTCAATATGCAGGACTGGTCCATCCAGAGCTCTAAGTTCAGGAATACCTTTATCTCTCCAATCTCCCATTTTCTTAAGAACCTTCATGAAATGTTACTTGCCCTTCCTCCTAACATTATTCTTTCATGTTCTTTCATAAGTCTTGGGACTTTCCGATAAGAAGAAATAGAATCAGATAAGCCGCTAAACTATTACAATGAATTAGCTTATTGAGTTAATCCTCTTAGGTATAGTTTAATTTTAAAAGGCCACTATCAGGAGAAAGAGACTCAAAGAACACAAGATCATCATACTGCATTCCAGCTCTAAAATTTTGTGATTCTATGAATAAATCTTTTACAGTGGAATGTTAGATCCTCGTGGAAACTGAGTGAAGGAATCCAAAGGCACATAAGCATAACTTTACAGCTAGGGAGAAGCCCAACAATTTATTTTTACATTTTGGCGATGCTGTCAGCAGTTCACAGTGCTTGACATGAATTATTCACTAGTCCGCATTTGCTCTTATTCATTTGTCTACAACCATAAAATATGGGCCGGGTGTACAGAAAACAGTTACTAAGAAATAAATAGGAAATCCATCACAATTCTCTTAGTGGAAAGAACCACAATGATGACTTTAATCAAAACCAATCCTGAAGGATCTATATCACCTTACCAGTGAAAAATGTTCTTCACTATGGGAGTGAATCTCTTTAAGAAATGAAACATGCATACACTTTAAATGGCTATGTGATAAAAGTAGTAATCATTCAATGAATTGCAACATGAGAAGAACAATGGAATGCAGAAGACTAGTCTCAGCTCAACCATTTACCAAATAATATCGGACGTTTCCCTGAGTCTCAGGCTCCTCTCCCATAAAATAACAGCACTAGATGATCCCTGAAGTCCTGTCTGGATTTAAAAATTCTATAAATCACTTTTTAAAAATTTCATGACTCTATAATCATGGAATAAATTCCAATGATCAATTAATATTTATAGGTAAAGAATAAACTGCATCCTTTCTTAAGACTAAATAAATATACTAATCCTCGGCAAAGTTTATCATCTTTCGATTTGGGGTGATTATCAATTAATCATCAGTTGCCCACCTACAGAAGGAAAAAATAGCATAATAAGATTAACTTAAAAAGTTGATATTTTAGAGTTAACAATTCATTCTGAGGTATTAACATAATCTACTACAATCACATTGTCAGCACTACTAGCTTGATTAACTGATTTGTTTTTTATTTTAAATAACTGCTTTTAATATTGATAATTATACTTCTCTTTTAATTTTATTTTAAACAAAACTGCAATTTTTTTCCCCCAAATAGAAAACACAGATGCTCACTAAGGAAATCTTGAATAAATACAAAAAGTTTAAAAAAAGATAACAGTCAAATTTCTAAAGCATTTAAAAAAGGACAAATGGAATAGCAGCAGATGAGAAAAGCATGACATTCAAGATATAACAGACAGGACTGATTAGCTTAGAGCTGTGGATCTCAAAGTGTGGTCCTCAGACCAGCAATGCCAGCATCATCCCGGAACTTGTTAGATATGCAAGTTCTCAGGTACCACCCCAGACCTACTTAACCAAAAGCTCTGGAGGGTGGGGACCAGAAATAGGTGTTTTAACAAGCCCTCCAGGGAATTCTGATAGAGCTGGACTTTGACATTTGGTAACTAACTGTTTTCAAGGAAATTAATTTCTAAGTTTCAAATTTAAAAAAATTTTAATGAAGACAGGCACATCATTGGCCATACATGGCCTGCTTTTATTTACTTTTAAAAATTTGATGAATATTCTTGAAACCACCACCATTCCCAGCCCAAGAAGTAGAACATTAGCAATAAGTTACATCTACCTCTGCACACCTCTCCTGTCATGTCTTGACGGCTCCCTCTCAGAGATAACCCCTAGGCTGAATTGCCTATTTCTTCTTCCCTTGCCCCTTTGGTTTTATACCTAAATTATATTTGGTTTGGACTTCCAGGGTGGTGCAGTGGTGAAGAATCCGCCTGCCAGTGCAGGGGACATGGGTTCGACCCCTGGTCCGGGAAGATCCCACATACCACAGAGCAACTAAGCCTGTGCGCCACAACTACTGAGCCTGTGCTCTAGAGCCCGCGAGCCACAACTACTGAGCCCACGCACCGCAACTACTGAAGCTGGCACGCCTAGAGCCTGTGCTCCGCAACAAGAGAAGCCACCGCAATGAGAAGCCCGTGCACCGCAAGAAAGAGTAGCCCCTGCTTGCCGCAACTAGAGAAAGCCCGCGTGCAGCAACGAAGACCCAACGCAGCCAAAAATTAAAAAAAAAAATTTTTTTAATTAAAAAAAATTATATTTGGTTTTATTGACAGTCAACTTTACTGGTACATGGAGATATATACAGTTCATTCATTTTCACGACTATATGATAATGCTATTGTATCAGTATACCATAATTTATTTATGCTCTCTTATCAAGGAATATTTGGGCTATTTCAATTTTTTGCTATTACAAGCCTCCAGGTACACGTATGCTAAACTTCCTATATATAGGAATGAAAGTGCTAGATCATAGAAAACGTGGATGTTCAACTTTACAAGATTGCACAAAATTGTTTTCCAAAGTGGTTGAACTAATTTCACACCCATAAGGAAGAAAAATAGAGATCCTCTTGACCTATGTGTTCTCCAACACATGGTATTTTTAGATTTCTTACATTCTGTCAACTGAATGGATATAATATAGTATATCGTGAGCTTGACTTGCATTTCTCTGAACACAAATGAGGTTGACATGTCTTCATATGTTTGTTAGCCTTTCTGATTCATTTTCTATAAAATTATATTTACACATCTTCTCCCATCTTCATATGCAGGAACATGCTATAATATATTTCCCTTTAGTTAGGTCTTTAATACCCTTCAATAAAGTTTTATTATGTTCTCCCGACAGGTCTTATTCAT
The DNA here is from genome assembly GCF_965194825.1 of Balaenoptera physalus. Lineage (NCBI taxonomy): Eukaryota > Metazoa > Chordata > Mammalia > Artiodactyla > Balaenopteridae > Balaenoptera > Balaenoptera physalus. The sequence continues at coordinate 105,270,505 of NC_138887.1, read as the reverse complement.
CTTTAGTAAGATACATATTCTTGTAAATGGCGTTTCTTTTTAAGGTTGTGTTTTCTAGTTGCTTGTTTGTGGTATAGAGTAATGCAATCGATTTCTGTTTATTGAAGTCATATCCAACTACCTTGTTGAACTCTCAAAACTCTATTATTTCTAGTAGTTTATTGCAAGTTCTTTTTTATATTCTGTAGACAATCATATCATTTGCAAAAAATGACTTTTTTTCCTTATCAGTCTTTATACTTTGCTTTCATTTCTTTCTCTTATGATGCTGAGTTAAGACCTCTTAAACAATGACGGTTAGAAGTGGCAAAGGCAGTTATCTTGTTTTGTATCCTTGATTTTAAAGAGTGCTTAGAACATGTCCGCAGTTAGGATAAAGTTTGTTTCAAATATTTTTGTTGACATTCTTATCAAGTTGAGGAAATTCCCTATTACTAGTTTACTAAGAGTTTTTATTGTGAATGAAGAATGGATTCTATTAAATTTTCTGTATCTATTGAGCTTCTATATCTATTTATCATATGATTTATTTCCCTTAATCTATTCATGTCATTAATGACATTTTAAAATTTTCTAATGTTAAACTATCCTTACATTCATGAGATAAACCTAACTTGGTCATGGTATATTATCTTTTTCATATACTGTCAGATTCAGTTCGCTAATAGTTTGTTTAGGATTTTTACATCTATATCACAAGTGAAATAAGCCTGTCATTTTCCTTTCTCTTACTGTTCCTTGTCTGGTTTGGGTATCAAAGTAACCTCATTAAAATGAATTGTGAATATGCCTTCTATTTTAAATCTTTGAAAGAATTTGTTCATTTTTGAAAGGTTTGTTCTTGAAAGTTGGGGTTTTTTGTATGAAGATTTTTAATTTAATTGATTTTAATTTGTAATGAACTAGTTTTATAGTTATAGGACTACTCAGCGTTTCTATCTCCAAGTCATATACATTTCTATCTCCAAGTTATATACATTTGGTGTATAACATTTTTCTAGGGATTTATCCATTTCATCTAAGTTTTTAAATGTTCTGGCATTAAAAAGTTGTTTAGAAATTCTTTTTTATCTCAAAGCTTTTAAGTCTTTTCAAAACTCTAATTACATAATTATACACAATATGATATGCCTGAACAGAACAAAAGAAAGAGGCATAGTTAGTACTGTTTAAAAATTAGCCTACTCTCTTTTCAAAATTGTAAGCTATCTAAGAAGTAGTTTATGAAGGGGAGCTAGTTCTGGGTATTTGTCTTTGCATTTTTAAAAACACAGATGAGGAATTGTGCCACGGTATTTACATTCTAATTATGTGTCTACGTTCTGAATTCCAATCGGTTCTGATGTAATAAAGCTTTTTACACTTTGGAGATGAGACTCTGTTGTTACATCTAAAGTCAAGTTTAAAAAACCCTGATTCCTTCCTCTGTTGACATTTACAAAGTCACAACAGTTTAGCATTTTACATGGAAAGATAAATTCATGTCGAAATTAAGACTTTCATGATAGAAATGTTTTAAAATGCATCCTCCATTTTCAGTCCAAAATACTGTGGAGTTGTTTTCTCTGGCAACTCCATGCTTGCACATAGAATATTTTCTGGGAGACAGAACTCCAGACTTTTGTGTCACCATTCTCACTCAGGGTACACTGAAGAATAGAAGGAGCTCTGGATGCTCAATCCCTTTTGTCCGGTTGGAGTTTAGGCGGGTAGCTGATGTCTAGACCAGTGCTCCTCAAGCTTTAATATGAACTCACATCACCTAGGGGGTCTTGTTAAAAATGCAGATTCTGATTTCAGAGGTCTTGGGTAGCAGCCAAGAGTCTGCATTTCTAAGAAGTTCCAGGCAATGCTGAGGCTGTTGGTGGTCCCTGAGGAGCATTCTTCTAGATGGCCTGAGATGAGTAGATCTCTGAGCCAGACAGCTTCTGGGCCGTCAGACTCTATCTCTTTCCAAATGCAAGATATACAACAGTCAAGCGTAAAGTGCAGGTTCTATGGACGGGTGCCGCTAATGTGTACTACTTTTAGTTTGTCATCAAAACATTTCATTTTGATCATTTTCTCATTCGGCTACGTTCAGGAAAACTTGCTCGTTTCAAGAACACCCTGTAAATGTCCACTAATTGCTCATTTTCACACACAAGTTCTAAAGAGAGTGATGTGATGTTTTAAGCTTTCCATCATATACAAATAAAGCGTTTTTCCTACAAAACATGTCTTCAAGAAAACGTACCTTCTGTTCTCCCCACATCTCAGCCTCATTACTAGTGTGTACTAGCTGCTGCCACATCCCTGGAATGAGGCACCCGAGGGCAATCGATTCATTCTCCACTCTGCCCTGAAAAATCCTCAGGTGGGTAGAAAGATACTGAGAAAGAGAAGGCGCTGCTCCCTTATCACCCAGAGAACACTGGTCTCTAGGGTAAGGAAGAGATTCAAGCTCATTAAACTCACAGATCCCCAGTCAACCCCTTAGGGTCCAGAAGCTGGAGCGTGTCTATGTTAAGGCAGGTGCTCTGTTTGCACAGGAGCCTGGCTCATGCAACAGATATGTTCTTGAAGTTGGCTGCGAATCAAAAATTGTTGGTTTTACTTTTTTAAAATTTTTATGAAAGCATCATTTGAGATACACTAGAGAGGATTGCTAGTTAAAGGGAGCTTAGTGTGAATCCTTTTGTAAAATAAATAATCACTAATTTTGGCCGTATCTGGATTTTCAGATACTGAATTTACATAAAATAGGGCCCCAGTTTAAGTAAATTTGAAGAAAGGAGTCGGGTAAAACAGAACTTCTTATCTGGTTCTAGAATTAAAAATAAGCCTATGTTTATCAGAAGAATGACCATCTTCTTAGCTTTTCAGGTGTCAGATGTTCTTGGCAAGCTTTGATTTGCACTCTTACTCCATGGTCAGTAAAATATCCTCATTTTGTGAATATCAATTCTTAACCGTTTAAATGAGTCACACATCTCTAGTAAATTGCCTATCTGGCACTATTCCAGGTCATCCAGTACACATGTATTAATGGGCCTCTTAATCAAACTTTCCCCTTTAATCATTCAAAGGATACTGTCCAAAATTAGTTTCGTGAGAGACTCATATGCCGACAAATCACACATTTCCGAAATTTGGTTGTAGGAAAAATCCACCTTCTGATAAGAGAAAGAGAGCAGAATGTTATACTTTATTTCTCATTCATCTTAACCACACAATTACTTGCACAACAAGAATGTATTTTCTGATGAGGGGTTACAATTCATAGTTGAAAATACACTCAGGCTAACGTACTTCCTTTGTGTTTAATCGTTTCCTAGATGGGACCCTCGTCTGCCCACTTTGAGGGGTACTAAGGGGGAGACCCTTCCCCATGGCCAGCGCGGACAGCCGTGCAACAGAAACGCTTTCTGTTTCTTCAGTCACTCTCCCCATTTTCAGCACCTATTTTAAACTTTCTTGATCTTCCTTCAGAGCTTACCTCAGTTTCACCCTTACTAACCACCATGTCTTCGTTTTCGCTGACGCCCAATAGCCTGTGTTCATTTAGTTTATATGCACATCTTGCTTCTGGCTTCTTTGCCTTCTCTGTTTCTGGCTCAATTTACTCTCCTGTGTCACCCCCTAAAGGCCAGAAAAGTCTTTCTTATTCATCCCTCAGGCCATACCTCGTCCACTCAGCACCCTTTCTCAAACTTGACTATCTTAGGAAAGCATTTTCAACAGTATTAGTTGTTCCTACTCAAAAATATGAGAAAGAAAAACAACATTAAATAATTTTGTTTAATTATTCACCTACTGACAAAAGATTAAAAAAATATATTTTTTTAAACACTGCATTAATGTGCTAGGCACATGGTAATCATTTTCTGGAAAACTATCAAGCAATTATATAATAAGTACTATTGTTATCTTCTTGTGCCCTTTAAAACAGTAATTTTACCTCCCCCCACCCATGCACTAAGATTATTTTTATCAATGTATTAAATACTAAATACTTCAAATACTAAAAACTTTAAGTACTGGACACTAAAAAAAATTTCTTTGAAAACAGCTCAAGTGGTAAGTGTAGAAAATTGGTTAAGTTGATTACAATACAGCAACAAGACTGCATAGTAAGTAAAATACAAGTATGTGAATCATGTGAAGAAATAGAAATGTGCAAACAAAATCCTGTTAAAAAAATCAGAAACAAAATTTTATGCATATACAAATTGCAACTATGTAAAATGCATTCCATGACTTAATTAAAAAGTCAGTTTGGCATGATAAAATGAAATTTCTTATTCGCTTTTTTCTTCTATATAATAATGATGGGCTAGAAATAAACATAATTATCTAGGTTTACTTATAGCTGACATTTTTCCATCAACACCTTTCATTCTTGCGCCACAGCTTGTGTGTGCTCATGATACCTATCTAACTACACACCTGTTGGGACTATATGCCTATACTGTGCCCTCCATGCACTTATGATACTGGGCTTGTTGAGAGACCTTAAAAGGGTTATGATATTGCCCTGACTCCCACTGGGAGTTCCACTGGAACCCAGAGCTTGTAAGAAGTGCCCATCAATCAAACGAACCTTCTTCACCTACTAAGAGCAAAATCATTCTAGGAAATACAAAAAGGGTAAAAGTATAAGCTCCTGCTCTTCGGGACATGTATGCTTTCTTTGGTTGGTGGCACAAGGCACATAGATAATAAATGAAACATAAGCAGAGCTATCTGAGAGGGTGGGACATTATACACAAGCGTGATTTACTGGAAAAATGGGCTTTGGGTCTCAGACATGGGGTTCAATGCCAGCCCTGTGGCCTCCCAGCAAAGGTTAAGTAAGTTATTTAACCTTTCTGTGCTTCTGCAAACTCATCTGTAAAATGGGACCATCCCAGCTGCCTCACAGTTCTATTGGGAGGATTTAGTAAGATCCTGCATTGAAAACATTGGAAGGCCTCAATCATTCCCCTCCCAGGTTCACAGAGGGTTCACTTAAGGTTCACATACGGTTGAAGTACCTCGTCAGGGGCACTCTGGCACTTTGCAAGCACTTTCCTAAAGTTACCAATACATTTGCTCTTAATTCTCTAGGAACTTAAACATTGAGGTATCTGCCATAACGATGGAAACACATCATTATACATTTGTCCAAACCCACAGAACGAACAACACCAAGAGTGAATCCTAATGTAAACCGTGGACTTCGGGTGATTATGATGTGTCAGTGTAGGTTTGAGTGTAACAAATGTCCCACTCTGGCGGGGGATGTTGATAATGGGGAGGCTGTGCATTTGTGGGGGCAGGAGATATATGGGAAATCTCTGCACTTTCTCCTCAATTTTGCTATGAACCTAAAAATTCTCTAAAAAAAAAAGATGGAGTATCTGATTTGTTTTTGTTTACTTGTGCAGTCTTTTGGGGAGGGGGTGAGGCAAGGTTGTGAATGAAAGAAACTCCAGGCAAGTTTTTCCCAAGGAGGGGGGTCACACTGTTGCCATGGCTGATTTCACTGGGGCTTAGGGCAAGGCAGAAGGGGACAGCAAAGGAGGGAGAATTAAGACAGCTCTGCAAGAACAATTCCTGATGACCTGGAGACCACAAGGCCCCATACTGAGGACAAATAGGCACCTTGTGTGGCTTTTCTGGATAAAGGAATGTCACCACAGCAATAACTGTAATTTCAAAGGGAAAAAACTCACTACTGATAAAAATGTAGCAATGTGAAATAACAGAAGAAAAATTAAGAAAGGCGTCTCACTGACAGTATGGAGGATGTCAGATTCTTGATTTCAAACAGACTCATATTTGTGCAAGCTCCAGCAGAATACGTTGGATCTCCATTAATTTGGCTTGTAAACAAAATAAAACTAATAGGTAATAAAAGGCAATCATTGATGTCCACTCCTTAAAACAACTTTTTAATGAAATATTTGAGTCCAATAGAAAAATACTCGCCCCAAGCTGTGGCAATGGTTACCAAATTTGTCAGCATGTTAGAGCCACCTGGGCGGGGTCTTTTAGAAATTCCCACACCCAGGCCTTACCTTGAACCACCTGAACCAGAATATCTGGCAGTGGGATCCAGGCATCAGTAGTCTTTAAAACTCTCCAGGTGATTCCAGTGTGCAGAAAATCGGAGTACCATTAATCTGTGACCTCTCTGCTCACGTGTGGCCCATGGACCAGCCCCAATGCCTCACCAGGAAGGCTGTTAGAAAGCAGAGCCTCAGGCCCACCTCTGACCTACTGGATCAGAATCTCATTTTCACAAGAACGCCACGTGACCTACCCACACGTTAAAGTGTGAGACACAGTGCTCCACAGCAGAGTAAGCTCCTCCATCAACCACCGTTCACAGAGTTTCATTCTGCCTCAGAAATGCAAAAGCAAGTGCAGAGAAGCAAGAATGAAGATCTGAAATCACTGCTTTCTAAACAAAAGTAAAGGTTGGATCAATAAAGAAGGCAAAATTTAAGCCCCCAGGAAATTTTTACAGAATTTTCAGGTATAAATTTGTTCTGCTATAATAAAAATATACAAACAATAACTCGTATTTAAATGAAGCAGAGAAAAGGGAAAGAAGTTAGTTCATTGGTTTGGACACTAGGTTTTAGCAAAGCTTCCGAAAAAGATAATCTCTTGAAAGACTATCTCCTTTTTCTAAAATAAATGATACACAAATCCTTCTCCTTTTTTATTTCATTTCTCCTCTGTCTTACTCTCTCTGAATTCTCTTTTAGTGCTGTTTTGCTTCTTAATGTATTTCACAAACCAGTTAACACAAGTAATTAGTGTATTAATAAAATCTACCTTGAGATTCTTGGGTAGCTTGAAATTGAAGAATGTCGTCAGTTTATTCTGAGACGCATTAAGTTCTAGAAGATAAGGCATACAGCTCACACAAGACAAATCTGGGGGGTAAAATGAATAAAGAATAAGGTAAGTCAATAAAATAAAACTTAGACAAAGTCATTAAAAACAGCATACATTATATCAGAACATTTTAAAACTATACCAGTTGTAAGCACATCTTAATTATTCCAGATGAGTGAAATGAATAAAAATAGGAATATGCAAAACACACACACACACACACACACACACACACACAAACACACACAGCATGGAAAATGCACCATGAGCCCAAAATTTAACCTTCTTCTCCAGGGCCCCCAACCTGTCCCATCCCCATCTTCCATCACAACCAGGAAAGAAATGACCGAGGCCTCCTTGTGGCCCAGCTCACTCTCCCCTGAGCTGCTAACAGTCAATGCTTCAAAAATGCCAGCCTTGGGGGAGACCTTCAATATGGCGCAGGAGTTAGACGTGGAGATCACCTTCCTCCCCATAAATACATCAGAAATACATCTACATGCGGAACAACTCCTACAGAACACCTACTCAAGGCTGGCAGAAGACCTCAGACTTCCCAAAAGGCAAGAAACTCCCCACGTACCTGGGTAGGGCAAAAGAAAAAAGAAAAAACAGAGACAAAAGAATAGGGACGGGACCTGCACTTCTGGGAGGGAGCTGTGAAGGAGGAAAGGTTTCCACACACTAGGAAGCCCCTTCGCAGGCAGAGATGAGGGGGTGGCGGTGGGGGGGGGTAAGCTTCGGAGCCACGGAGAAGAGCGCAGCCACAGGGGTGCGGAGGGCAAAGCGGAGAGATTCCCGCACAGAAGATCGGTGCCGACCAGCACTCACCAGCCCGAGAGGCTTGTCTGCTCACCCGCCGGGGGGGGGGGGCAGGGGCTGGGAGTTGAGGCTCGGGCTTCGGAGGTCGGATCCCAGGGAGAGGACTGGGGTTGGCTGCGTGAACACAGCCTGAAGCAGGCAAGTGCACCACAGCTAGCCGGGAGGGAGTCCGGGAAAAAGTCTGGAGCTGCCGAAGAGGCAACAGACCATTGTTTTGGGTGTGTGAGGAGAGAGGATTCAGGGCACCGTCTAAACGAGCTCCAGAGACGGGCGCGAGCCGTGGCTATCAGCGCGGACCCCAGAGACATGAGACACTAAGGCTGCTGTTGCCGCCACCAAGAAGCCTGTGTGCGGGCCCAGGTCACTCTCCACACCTCCCCTCCCGGGAGCCTGTGCAGCCCGCCACTGCCAGGGTCCCGTGATCCAGGGACAACTTCCCAGGGAGAATGCACGGCGCCTCAGGCTGGTGCAACGTCACGCCGGCCTCTGCCCCACAGGCTCGCCCCGCATTCCATACCCCTCCTTCCCCCCATCCTGAGTGAGCCAGAGCCCCCGAATCAGCTGCTCCTTTAACCCCATCCGGTCTGAGCGGGAACAGACGCCCTCAGGCGACCTACATGCAGAGGCGGGGCCAAATCCAAAGCTGAACACCGGGAGCTGTGCGAACAAAGAAGAGAAAGGGAAATCTCTCCCAGCAGCCTCAGTAGCAGCGGATTAAATCTCCACAATCAACTTGATGTAACCTGCATCTCTGGAATACCTGAATAAACAATGAATCATCCCAAATTGAGGTGGTGGACTTTGGAGGCAATGATATATATATATTTTTTCCATTTTCTCTTTTTGTGAGTGTGTATGTGTATGCTTCTTTGTGTGATTTTGTCTGTATAGCTTTGCTTTTACCATTTGTCCTAGGGTTCCGTCTGTCCAGTTTCTGTTTCTTTTCTTTTTTGGGATACTTTTTAGCACTTGTTATAATTGGTAGATTTGTTTTTTGGTTTGGTTGCTCTCTTTTTTTAATTTTTAATAATTATTTTTTATTTTAATAACTTTATTTTATTTTATTTTTTTCCTTCTTTTTTTCTCCCTTTTCTTCTGAGCCATGTGGCTGACAGGGTCTTGGTGCTCCAGCTGGATGTCAGGCTTGTGCCTCTGAGGTAGGAGAGCTGAGTTCCGGACATTGGACCACCAGAGACCTTCCGGCTCCACGTAATATCAAATGGCGAAAGCTCTCCCAGAGATCTCCATCTCAATGCTAAGACTCAGCTCCACTCAACAACCAGCAAGATACAGTACTGGACACCCTATGCCAAACAACTAGCAAGACAGTAACACAACCCCGCCCATTAGCAGAGAGGATGCCTAAAATCATAATAAGGTCACAGACACCCCAAACACACCACCGGACGCAGTCCTACCCACCAGGAAGACAAGATCCAGCCTCATCCTCCAGAACACAGGCACCAGTTCCCTCCACCAGGAAGCCTACACAACCCCCTGAACCAACCTTACCCACTGGGGGCAGACACCAAAAACAATGGGAACTACGAACCTGCAGCCTGTGAAAAGGAGACCCCAAACACAGTAAGTTAAGCAAAATGAGAAGACAGAGAAACACAGCAGATGAAGGAGCAATGTAAAAACCCACCAGACCAAACAAATGAAGAGGAAATAGGCAGTCAACCTGAAAAAGAATTCAGCGTAAAGATAGTAAACATGATCCAAAATCTTGGAAATAGAATGGAAAAAATACAAGAAACGTTTAACAAGGACCTGGAAGAACTAAAGAGCAAACAAACAATGATGAACAACACAATAAATGAAATTTAAAATTCTCTAGAAGGAATCAATAGTAGAATAACTGAGGCAGAAGAACAGATAAGTGACCTGGAAGATAAAATAATGGAAATAACTACTGCAGAGCAGATTAAAGAAAAAAGAATGAAAAGAATTGAGGACAGTCCCAGAGACCTCTGGGACAACATTAAATGCACCAACATTTGAATTATAGGGGTCCCAGAGGAAGAAGAGAAAAAGAAAGGGACTGAGAAAATATTTCAAGAGATTATAGTTGCAAACTTCCCTAATATGGGAAAGGAAATAGTTAATCAAGTCCAGGAAGCACAGAGACTCCCATACAGGATAAATCCACGGAGAAACACACCAAGACACATATTACTCAATCAATCAAAAAATAAATACAAAGAAAAACTATTAAAAGCAGCAAGGGAAAAACAACAAATAACATACAAGGGAATCCCCATAAGGTTAACAGCTGATCTTTCAGCAGAAACTCTACAAAACAGAAGGGAGTGGCAGGACATATTTAAAATGATGAAAGGGAAGAACCTACAACCAAGATTACTCTACCCAGCAAGGATCTCGTTCAGATTCGACAGAGAAATTAAAACCTTTACAGACAAGCAAAAGCTAAGACAATTCAGCACCACCAAACCAGCTTTACAACAAATGCTAAAGGACCTTCCCTAGGCAGGAAAGACAAAAGAAGAAAAAGACCTACAATAACAAACCCAAAACAATTAAGAAAATGGTAATAGGAACATACATATCAATAATTACCTTAAATGTAAATGGATTAAATGCTGCAACCAAAAGACATAGACTGGCTGAATGGATACAAAAACAAGACCCATATATATGCTGTCTACAAGAGACCCACTTCAGACCTAGGGACACAGACAGACTGAAAGTGAGAGGATGGAAAAAGATATTCCATGCAAATGGAAATCAAAAGAAAGCTGGAGTAGCAATTCTCGTATCACACAAAATAGACTTTAAAATAAAGACTATTACAAGATGCAGAGAAGGACCCTACATAATGATCAAGGGATCAATCCAACAAGAAGATATAACAATTGTAAATATTTATGCACCCAACAAAGGAGCACCTCAATACATAAGGAAAATGCTAACAGCCATAAAAGGGGAAATCAACAGTAACACAATCACATTAGGGGACTTTAACACCCCACTTTCACCAATGGACAGATCATCCAAAATGAAAATAAATAAGGAAACACGAGCTTTAAATGACACATTAAATAAGATAGACTTAATTGATATTTATAGGACATTGCATCCAAAAACAACAGAATACACTTTCTTCTCAAGTGCTCATGGAACATTCTCCAGGATAGATATCTTGTGTCACAAATCAAGCCTTGGTAAATTTAAGAAAATGGAAATTGTATCAAGTATCTTTTTCAACCACAACACTATGAGACTAGATATCAATTATAGGAAAAAATCTGTAAAAAATACAAATACATGGAGGCTAAACAATACCCTACTTAATAACCAAGAGATCACTGAAGAAATCAAAGAGGAAATAAAAAAATACTTAGAAAGAAATGACAATGAAAACACGATGACCCAAAACCTATGGGACGCAGCAAAAGCAGTTCTAAGAGGGAACTTTACAGCAATACAGTCCTACCTCAAGAAACAAGAAACATCTCAAATAAACAACCTACCCTTACACCTAAAGCAATTAGAGAAAGAAGAACAAAACCCCCCCAAATTTAGCAGAAGGAAAGAAATCATAAAGATCAGATCAGAAATAAATGAAAAAGAAATGAAGGAAACGATAGCAAAGATCAATAAAACTAAAAGCTGGTTCTTTGAGAACATAAACAAAATTGATAAACCATTAGCCAGACTCATAAAGAAAAAAAGGGAGAAGACTCAAATCA